>NC_133536.1:139883449-140486574 GCF_048544455.1 Silene latifolia
AAATTAGAAAAAACTCATATATATAATAATTAGTAGCTAGTTACTACAATTATTATATTATTCAACCATGCCAAAATAGAAAGTGTTGAGTAAACTTAATCCAAAATACATATTAAAACTCAAGTTATCAAATTGTACTAGAACAAAAAATCTCTTGATAAAATAATACGACGCGATAGTTGTAGTAGCAGATAACATTTCGTCTCATTATTCCGGCGCAACTTGACCATCCGAAGAATCTGAAACCTACAAATTTTAAACGAGCGTGTCGATTTAGTATTAGGTAATAATTCAGTTTCAGTTTAGTTCTCAGAAAGTACAATGATCATGCTAGCATAAATGTAATGAAACTGCGAAGCAACATTAGCTAAACATTAACATTAATAGTAGTAACATAAGTGTACAGCTTAGAGATGACAATTCTTTTCTTGATTCGAATTTTTTCCAAAGAATGAAAAATTTGAAGGTCTTGGAAATGCGATATATGAATTTTTAGAAAGGGCTATCAGAATCCGTGTGCAAGCTAAAAGTTCTCAAAACATTGCAAGAAAGGGCTCTATTTGGCTAATAGCAACCTTACACGGTAATAACTTAATCTGCATAGCAAAGAAAAAATCTAAAGGCATGGAAGCCGTGTCTCCATCATTAAGGTTTCATTAACTTGATAGTGCTTAAGATTCCAAGGCACAAACATGGAATATGAAAAAGACACACAACAATGAAACATGCATAAAATTTGAAATTTTCAAAGAAGAATAAATCCTAAAACACCAAACAGCACATCTAGGTACAAATTCTGTATCCATCATCTCCTAATCACCATCACTCTACATTTGACCCAAAGTAAAATTGTCTAAGCCTAGTCTGGTAATTCACAGTAGAAGTCGACAAACAAAGACACAGCAAGGGTCCCTCAAGTTTACGACCATTGTAACAAGTCTAGATCCGGTTAGACGGGAGGTAAGATGACCATCAAAAGCCAGTCATATCAAATGAAATTAATACCGCTGCAATATCAAATGAAGCCATGACCTCAGTATACCCTTTGTTGCAAAACTTAGGTTGACTACACACGTTTTTACATTAACAGAAGGCAATATATTACCATTCTAAGCAGTGAAATTTCAATTGTAGCATCATGACCCTACCTAGTAGCAGCGGACTTCACAGATGGATACACACATGGTGATAGAACAGTGAAACAAGTAAAAAGTACATGTGTATTAGTTGCATGTAAGATATTCTTTACAAGGTTTACGACCTCAGTTGATGTTGTTCCGGTGCTTAGAACATCCAGGACTTTCTTCAGCAAGTCTTGATTCGTATTATGCATCTTCATTATATCTTGATTGTGCTTGACCAACCCTTTATTTAACTCGGTCAAATTAGCCACTTTTTTCTCCATATTCTGTAATTTTAACCCGTCACTTTCACCATTATGGAACTTCTCTTTCCTTAATATACTACGAACACCAAATACATCACTTTGTTTCACACCAAATCCATAACCCACGGGACGTTTGGGGATTTCTCCCCCGTACATTAGCTTGTTGAAAGCTTCATTCTCAATTTGTACACGAGGCTTTGTACTTGAATATATATCAATTTCTGTTTGAACATTAGCATCTGCATCATCCTATACTCAACAAAATCAAAAGTATAAAGCTCATTAAAGCAACATTTTCAAGGAAGATATATCAAGCAACATCACAAGTTTTTATGTTTACCAAAAAGTCTTCAGTTACTGTGTCTTTGACAAACGTTCTGTCTTTCTTTTGATGAGTACTCCTAAACATTTCCAATACACTTGGTTCCCTATTATTTTTATCCTCCTGTAACACAATATCAACAAGATGATATGGCTAAATATACTAACAAATGTAATGTTTGGATGTGTTAAATTTGGATGAAGTCATACAAAAGAAGCTTGTTTATTAGCATAGCTTTTAGCTCCGGATGTATGAACATGATTTTAAAGTGCACGTGCTTGTTTTCCACAATCTGAATACCTCTGCATCCAAATTAAAATCATAAATAATTCTACATCAGGCACATACGCGGCTAAGTACACCATTATGTCACCATTCTTTGCTATATACCCGTCCCTTTTCGTACCAATAAGCAACCAAATCAATCTAACTGTCATCAGGATGTCCAGAAGGCGCATATTGGTATATCTGTTCTTTCGTCAATGTTGTAGGTTTTAAAAGCTTCTTATTTAAGGAATGTCTATATAGTCTCAAGCTTTTACCCGTGCGCTTCAGAATTCCTTGGCCGTAGCAATCACCATTGGGTATAACAAAACGGGACTTGGAAGAAAAAATAAATAAATAAAGACATTATAGTAAAGCACATTAAATTTGAACTTGCACTAACCAATTTGTAAAAAGAGATCAACTTTATAGATTAGGAGAAATTCTTACTCGAATCAACTTAACAATCTCAACATTGAAGTGTTCTTTGACATGACGCCAATTTGTTCCTCTAATTGGACAAAACTGCTCCTGTTTTACAACATCCCCAATAAATTTTACAAGAATATGCCCCCCTTTTTTCAGCGGTTGGTAAAACTCATTAAAAGTGACAAAGTACTTCACGCCGTTAGCATGCCAAACATCATTAGGGTGGATTAAGTGACTGACCAAATCGTAATTTCCTTCAGCATCTACAAAAAAAATGCAGACTAAAAGTATCAAAATAAAACGCAAAAAAAATTGCACACTAAAAGTATCAAAATAAAACGCAAACTAAAAGTATTGACTCAAAGGTAGTATTTATAAAAGTACATTAAAAGCTGGAGAACCTTACCTATTGTTACAACATCCTCGTTCTCGTCAAATTCTACTTCATCCGGCCATTCAGGCATTAAATTACGACGTGTGGGCTTGAACAGTTCTCGGACATTATTGGATCTAGTTTGTTGACCATTCTCTAAACTGGAAGTCTCTTTGGGTACATTTGGTAATTCTTGATCCTTTGGGATCACTTCCACATCATCAAAGAGGTTGTTGGGAATTCTGTTTTGATGACTAGGTCTGAGATCACGTGTTCGAGAAGAATGAGTGGATGGAGGCAGAGAACAGCTTGAGATATGTGCCTTGTTATTACGAGTGCATGGAGGCAGAGAAGCATCATGTGTCCGAGGGCCAGCAAAGGACCAGATATCAACTGATCGGGAGGCAGTAGACTTCTTTTTGTGAAGCATCTTTGGATCAGATTCCTTGGATGATGGGTCCCATTTTTCAAAGTCTTTCTCGAGTGAGGATCTCCGCTGTCCCATTACTGAAATCTTAGTGTTTGATGTTTCAGTTACAGGATTTCTCTAGATGGGTGATACTTGATCCTTTGTGCTCAATTCTACATCATTAGAATGGCATTTGGAAAATGTATTCTCACGGTTGAGCCGAAGATCACACGTCTGAGAAGTGTGAGAATGTGTCTGAGGGCAAGCAACAGACTGAATATTAAATGTTGGTGAAGCGGTAGACTGCTTATTGTGAAGTATCATGGACTCAGGTTCCTGTGATGGGTTCCTTTTTTCAAAATCTTTATCGAGCGAGGATCTCTGCCGTCCCATTACTGAAATATTCTTCTTTGATGCTTCAGTCACAGGATTTCTCCATATAGGTGATTCTTGATCCTTTGGGCTCACTTCTATAGGCAGAGAATTACCATTAATTTGAGGATATGTAGCAGACCGGAGGTTATGCTATTGAAAAGTTTTGTCAAGCGAGGATTTCTAACATCCGAGTACTGAGAACTTCTTACTTGATGCTTGAGTTTTAGCATTTCTCCAAATGGGCGCAGTTTTTGTGGTTTTAAGCAGTGAGCTTTCATTGATATTAGAAGGGGAATCACTAATAAATCCATTATGGGGTCTGGATGGGTTGACTTTGTTAGCTAGCATAGCCTTTGTATTGGCGTTCTGCTGTTTTTGAATCATCAGGTTTTGACTCAAAAATTTGTCGCTGCCAAGTTGGGGTTTACCAATAGGAGGTTTAAATGGGCCCCATCTCACATCAGCTGCACCAATCAGACCAAGGTAATAAAGCCCATAAGAAACAAGAGAAACAATCATAAGACAAAACAGATCAAGTTTAAGAGAAGCTTACCACAAGCAGTTCTTCCAGCAACATTACCATTACCGGTGCTCGTGCTGAGCTCATGACCCCCTATAATATATTATAGAAAACAAAGGCCTTTAGGATTCACAGAAAATGAAGGGTGTTACGTTACTCGTTCCTTGTGTTGGTCCTATCGAGTTTTTTGGAAATTTATTTAAATTAATTTATATGCATTCTTAGTTTCATAAAGTGGGTTTGTGTTATTATGCCATGTATTATTTTAGAGAGGAAGGAAGTGGACGATGAAGAGATACGAAAAACATAGAATGAAAAAAAACCTGAAAATCTTGAAAATGTAATGACTTAAGAGGATAGAAACCGTTTTAGCAAGTAATAAGTAAAAGAGACTGTTTAAAGACGACAGAGTTGAAAAGTGGATGATCATGAAGGAAAAGTAGATCTATATACTTACATATTCATATATGTTATGATTTAATTTGTCATAAAATTAACTAATGATCTTATGCATGCAAACAAATAAACAAAATAAGGAAGAAACATCCATTCTTACATTGGATTTTCGGTTCAAATGGGCACAAGAGAGATCACCTTTCACTCTTGTTCTTGAGCTTTCCTTTTGGATGAACAAAGACCCAAGTGTAGGATCTCTCCCAAAGATTTATACCCAAAGCTTACTCTTAATTAAAATTAATATTATGAGTACTAGATAATATTAATTCTTGTAGAAAAATGACCCAAAACAATTTGGTTTTTAATCTCCCAAAAACCGGTTGGGAGAGAATAGGAGAGGAAGTATTTTCTCTTTCTAAAATCTTAATTTTTGATAAGTAAGAATGAATGAATAATACACCCTCATGCATGTAGTGTATATCAAAAATATAAGACAAAAACTCTTTGCCTTTTCTTTGGTAAAACCGGGTAGGAGGGAAGAGGAGGGAAGAAAGGAGACCCAATGCATGCTCTTGTTTGCCTTCACAATGCAAACTAGGGTTGCATGGATAGGCTATTAGTGAATGATTATGTTTTCCACTAATTTAAACAACACAAGATTAGCCTAATTCTCCCCTTTAATTTCGGTACATAAATAAAACGGAATCCATTTTATTTTTGTCAATTTTGTCTTATGTCACATGTCATATGTTACATAAATTTGTTATGTATTTTTAACATATTAAAAATCAACGTATTAATAAAAATACGTCATATACAAAAATCGACTTAGTAATTCATAATTACTTGTACCAAAATATTTTACCAATTTACAAATCACAATAAATTGTTTTTATAATAATTCATTCAATTTCAATTGTTTCTATAAACAATAATTTCATCTGAGTAATGATACAATTCAAATACTCAGACCGTATCTCATTTTAATCAATTTCAATGTGATACGTAAATTTTACTTCCAAAATCGTCCGTCAATTTTCAAGTAATTTAATTAACTCGTAACATTATACGATTAATTAAATGATCAATTAAGAGTGTTGCCCTATAAGTATGACCTAGGGGATCAACTCGATCACCACCGTCGCACGACAAGTAATGTCAAACTCTAGTCAGCCAATCATTACCGATATATGTTGATCAGTTGACAGTAAAATATTACTTCCCAATTGTATTCTTTATAATGAGACTTAAACATGTGATCATCATGATCAACAGTCGTGATCGCATTATTGTCGGAGGACACATATTCCAACAATCTCCCACTTGTCCTCGACAAGTGTGCGTCACCAATTCTCTTGTCCTATTACTATCTCCCACTCAATTCAAGGTGTCTTTCAAGTCGTACTTGCAAGTGATCATATCGAGAGTGGTTTCCTCGATCTGGAGAATAACTGATTGACCGGATTTATCCACCATGGATACATTCCGAGCGTGGCCACGCATTTCCAGTTCATTACTCCTCGAGTGGCCCTGAAATATTGTTATAACCCTGACTAGGGGTGGATAATTCCTATCGCACTCATTCCCTTCGACTAGCCACAGCCATCATAACCCAAAATATGCCCATTTGACCCCATTTACGAAGGTCGTAGTAACACAAATCAAAGTTAATCTGAAACTGTGCCATCTTAGGCGAATAGTCTTTAGTCAAAAGAATCGACTCATTTGAATACTATAGTAGCTCTCGCCACGACCAGGCTATATAAATTGCCAGAACTCTATAAGCGGTCATAAGGCCCGACAAAATGTTCCTAACAGTCTGCCTATGTGATCGACTAGTCATCTCACATGACTCTATGGCACTTGAACTTGCCATCAATCGCATCACACTCTAGTCACTTCGAGACGTCACCTCATACAAGTGACTATGGGCAATTACTATGTTAATCCGTGTTCACTTTAACGGGGTTCAATTGTCATTACAACCCGTTTGGATGTAACAATGTATAAATTAAAGATTAAAGACAAATGCGATTGTGAATATGAACAAAAACAACACTTTTATTTCATTTCAAAATCTAACAAAAACTTGGTACACGTTTAAGTCCCATGGACGTAACATGTCCATCATGCTTAGCCTGCGATAAAGGCTTGGTGAGCGGATCGGCTATGTTGTCATCCGTCCCAACCTTACAAATCGCAATTTCCTTTCTCTCAATGAAATCTCTTATTACATGATATTTTCTAAGTACATGTCTAGATCTATTACTAGACTTCGACTCCTTAGCTTGGAAGATTGTCCCACTATTATCACAATAGAGAGTGATGGGATCATTGGCGGTAGGTACTACTCTTAGACCTTCCGTGAATTGCCTGATCCACACAGCTTCCTTGGCGAGCTTTCGATCTTGCTATGTACTCGACCTCCGTTGTTGAATCCATGATTCTGACTTCCTTGAAGCTTCTCCAGCTAACGGCACCACCATTGAGCATGAAAATAAAACCATCTTGTGATTTCATGTCATCTCTATCTGTTTGGAAGCTTGAGTCCGTGTAATCATTAACACGAAGTTCGGTGCCTCCTCCAAACACTAAGATAGAATCCTTAGTTCTTCTCAAGTACTTAAGGATGTTCTTGACTGCAATCCAGTGACTCTCACCTGGATTTCCTTGATATCTACTCGTCATGCTTAAAGCATACGAGAGATCAGGACGTGTGCATATCATGGCGTACATGATTGATCCAACAGCGGAAGCATAAGGGATCGTCTTCATGCGTTCAACATCACGGGGTTCGAAGGGAGATTGAGTCTTGCTCAATATCGTCCCGGTTACCATAGGTACCAAACCCCTTTTGGATTTGTCCATGCTGAACCGTCGAAGAATCTTATCAACATAAGACTCTTGACTTAGTGCCAATATCCTCTTGGATCTATCTCTATGGATCCGGATACCTAATATGCGTTGTGCCTCTCCTAAATCCTTCATTTGGAAGTGGTTACCTAACCACTTCTTAACAGAAGACAATATTGGAATATCATTTCCAATGAGTAGTATGTCATCGACATACAAGATTAGGAACACAACATTGCTCCCACTAAATTTCATGTATAAACATGGTTCCTCAACACTTCGAGTAAAACCATTTTCCTTTATAACATGATTGAATCGATGATTCCAACTTCTAGATGCATGCTTAAGACCATAAATGGATCTCTTAAGCTTGCACACTTTGTTAGGATTTTTAGAATCAACAAAACCTTCGGGTTGTATCATGTACACCTCCTCTTCTAAATGCCCATTTAGAAAAGCGGTTTTGACATCCATTTGCCATATTTCATAATCATGAAATGCGGCAATCGCTAACAAAATCCGTATGGATCTTAGCATGGCTACGGGGGCGAAGGTCTCATCATAATGGAGACCTTGGACTTGGGTAAATCCTTTTGCCACTAGCCTAGCTTTGTAGACTTCATCATGTCCTTCTATGCCATTTTTGACTTTGAATATCCATTTGCATTGAAGAGGTCTTGCCCCTTTAGGCAAATCTACCAAGTCCCAAACTTGGTTTTCGAGCATAGAATCCATTTCGGATTTCATGGCTTCAAGCCATAAGGAAGAATTAGGACTAGAGATTGCGGCCTTGTAGGTGGCGGGCTCGTCACTTTCCATAAGCAACACATCGAGTGTTCCATCTTCCTCGATAAGTCCCACATATCGACCGGGATGGCGAATTACTCGACCCGTCCTTCTTAGTGGAGGAGGTATAACCGCGTTAGACGACGAAGGAACCTCTTCTTGCGTCTCTACCTCGGTTTGTGGCTCTTGAACTTCGTCAAGTTCAAAATTTCTCCCACTCTGTCTCTTAGAAATAAATTCTCTTTCTAAGAAGACAGACCTCAAGACACAAACACTTTGTTATCTTGAGGTTTGTAGAAGTAGTATCCTCGAGAGGTCGAGGGGTAACCTACAAAGATGCATTTTTCGGATCTTGGGGCAAGCTTGTTGTCGTTCTTAGTCTTGACGTAAGCATCACATCCCCAAATCTTCATATAGGATATATTGGGGATCCTTCCCATCCACATCTCTCATGGAGTCTTTTCGGTGGACTTTGTGGGACTATTGTTCAAAGATCGAATTGCGGTTTGAATCGCAAATCCCCAAAACGAGTTTGGTAACTCGGTTTGACTCATCATGGATAGAACCATATCAAGTAGGGTTCGATTCCTCCATTCGGCAACACCATTGAGTTGTGGTGTTCCGGGTGGAGTAAGTTGTGATATAATACCACAACCTTTCAAGTGTGAATCAAATTCAAGGCTAAGATATTCTCCACCACGATCGGATCGTAGTGCTTAATCCTTTTGTTCAATTGGTTCTCTACTTCGTTTTGAAATTCTTTGAATTTCTCAAACGCTTCACTCTTATGCTTCATTAAATAGACATACCCATGTCTACTCAAGTCGTCGGTGAAAGTTATAAAGTAGTCATAATTTCCACGAGCGGTGATACTCATTGGTCCACATACATCGGTGTGTATGAGTCCTAATAGTTCACTAGCTCGTGTCCCTTTACCACTAAAAGGATTACCAGTCATCTTGCCAAGTAGGCAATATTCGCATGTACCATATGATTGATAATCAAATGGTGTAATCACATTAGTCGAAATTAATCTTTTGATGTGATTCTCGTTTATGTGACCTAATCGACAATGCCAAATGAACGCTTCACTTGGGTCACTTGATTTGAGTTTCTTTGATTGAATGTTATAGATATCATTAGTCGGATTTGAGGTCTCTAAAATGTAAATGCCATTGATAGAGGAAGCTTGGACTATAACCAAGTCGTTCCTAGAAATAGTACAACGATTGTTCTTAATGACAAAACAAAAACCGTCCATGTCTAGCATGGCGATTGAAATAATGTTTTTAGAGAGCGTAGGCACATAAAAACAATTATGTAAATACAACTCAAATCCGTTAGGCAAAGCTAAAACATAAGTTCCTTTGGATTCGGCCGCTACCCGAGCTCCATTTCCAAGGCGTAGATCCACATCTCCCTTGCTAAGCCTCTTCACGTCTCTTAACCCTGTAAATGATTACAAAGGTGAGAACCACAACCGGTATCTAGTACCCATGTCGTAGTGGAAGTATAATTTATATCAATAACATAAATTTCTTTAGGAATTTTACCTTTTGGAGATTATTCCTTCCCTTATATTTCGCAAATATACGGGACAATTCCTATGCCAATGTCCCATGCCATAGCAATAATGGCACTAAGGCCATACTAAGTAAAATTACATAATTCAAAAATTACATAAATAAAATTATGACTATCATAAAGAAAATTCAGCATTATAATATGTATGAACATGCCCAAATTTATGCTAAATCGTCTTTAATTAGCCAATATCGTATATTACTCGGTTTTTACGGATTTGCGTGATTTCAACATTTTATAATCACAAAATTACATAAATTCATATTTATGCATAAGTTAATTACCCTAACCTCTTAGGACTCAAAATTTAGTCTTCACTAATAATTTGACCATAATTAACTCATATTTCTAAAATTGTTCATTATAGGACCAAAAATTACAAAAATAAGCTATAAACTTCAAATAAATCACAAAATTTCAAATAAATTTGAAATTTGAAATTTAAACTCATGAACATTCTTGAAAATACCATGACACTCATAATGTTAAAAAACTTAGGTTAAAAATTTCGAAATTGTTCCGGAAAAACAATGTTACGGTTTATCGGATTTTAACAAAATAATCATAAAGACATGAGAAAAAATATATTCATTAACTTTTCAATTTTAGATCTGAAAAAGATAATAAAATGCAACATATGATGTTTTTCTTTAGTCATAGAGTATGTTTTATTAATTTTTCATTAATTAAGTCACTATTCATGCCATTTTTCCTCAAAAATCCATAAATCATGCAAAAAGACTTCACTATAGCCCATTATTTTACACACATCTTGTAAAATTTCATGTGACAACATACTAAATTTCTATGACCATATTCGAAATTTATCTCATATTAACCTATTTTTCACCTAAATCCGAATTTAATAATGAAAAATCCATTTTTCGAGCATAAGATGTCCAAAAATTATGAAAATTTACAGGTTATCTCAAAATAATATATGTGACAACATATCCAAAAATCACTGGAAATTTCGAAGTATAGCTAATTTTAGACCGAAAATGACATTTTTACTCATAAAATCATATTTAAATGCCATTATTTTAAAATATGAACAATAAAAATCCGTAAATTAACCAAAATATCCTAAAACATTTTAGGACCAGAAATTTTAACATGCATAAATTAATTTCGTGATATCTCATAATAACACAAATTATTCAAGTTTTATATGTTAATCTTTATAACTCGGAAAAACTTTTAACCGATTTGCATGCAAACAACCATGGCTCTTGATACCGATTGAAGGAAAAGTAGATCTATATACTTATATATTCATATATGTTATGATTTAATTTGTCATAAAATTAACTAATGATCTTATGCATGCAAACAAATAAACAAAATAAGGACGAAACATCCATTCTTACATTGGATTTTCGGTTCAAATGGGCACAAGAGAGATCACCTTTCACTCTTATTCTTGAGCTTTCCTTTTGGATGAACAAAGACCCAAGTGTAGGATCTCTCCCAAGGATTTATACCCAAAGCTTACTCTTAATTAAAATTAATATTATGAGTACTAGATAATATTAATTCTTGTAGAAAAATGACCCAAAACAATTTGGTTTTTAATCTCCCAAAAACCGGTTGGGAGAGAATAGGAGAGGAAGTATTTTCTCTTTCTAAAATCTTAATTTTTGATAAGTAAGAATGAATGAATAATACACCCTCATGCATGTAGTGTATATCAAAAATATAAGACAAAAACCCTTTGCCTTTTCTTTGGTAAAAGAGACCCAATGCATGCTCTTGTTTGCCTTCACAATGCAAACTAGGGTTGCATGGCTAGGCTATTAGTGAATGATTATGTTTTCCACTAATTTAAACAACACAAGATTAGCCTAATTCTCCCCTTTAATTTCGGTACATACATAAAATGGAATCCATTTTATTTTTGTCAATTTTGTCTTATGTCACATGTCATATGTTACATAAATTTGTTATGTATTTTTAACATATTAAAAATCAGTAGAGGAATGAGCCATCATCGAGCGAGGAGCGTTTGGTGCCTTGGTACAGGCTTGGAGAGACATCACGAGGAGGAAGATTCGGGCTAACCTTAGCCTGGTTCAAGCCTTCCTGGATCGGTTTTGGGACACGACCTCTACCTTTCACATGCCTTTCAGTGAGGTTGGGGTCACGTTGGAGGACTACGGCATGATTTCTGGCTTGCTGTGCGGGACTGAGGCGGTGGTGTGGCTGGAGACAGCCATGAGGGTGGACTCGGCTAAGGCTATGAGATTCATCGACTGGAACTTGATGCCGAAGGCTGCTGCGGTTCCCGGGTTGGTGCCTAGTTCCTATTTTCGGGATTACTTTGCTGGGAAGAGACCGGCGATGGTGCTGATCGATGGGAGGGAGACGACTCCTACTTGCACTGCCGAGCAGAGAGCTCGTTTGTGGCTCTGGTGGTTCTTGCCTTCGATCTACCTCGGAGACAAGGGAGAGAGGCTGTCGATGAAGCTTCTTCCCTTCCTTTCTGACCTGAGTGGCCTAGGCCGTTGGGACTGGGTCCTGGATTTGCGGTCCTCATTCGCTATATGAGGGCCATGGTTCATCCGGAGTTGATAGACAAGAAGACTTCTCCTGCTACTGTTGGCCCTGGACTGTTGCTGGAGGTATGAACCTCCATTTCTTTTCATGAAAGATCATTTCTTTATCGAATCACGAAGATCGTTATTGATTTTCTTATTTTACAAGCGTGAGTGTACTCCTACTTTCCGAGTTTCGCGCCCAAGAGGATGGAGCCAGGGGGGAGAGCTTATCCCATCGTGAGGGATTGGGTGATGTGTCGCACGAAGGGCTAGCGTTCCTTCCACGACGCTTGTCGACGGGACGTGAACGCTCTGCAGCTGGACGGCGTGAGTATCTTCGAGCCGCTTTTCTTTGTTCACTTTTTCATTGCTCTCTTTCGGAACCGATCATATAAATGACCTCTTGTTTGCTTTTCATAGTGGGTGCCCAGGTCTTGGGCGGACTACGCTGACGCAACTCCTTTTGTGGCTGAGGTCCTTCGACCTAGGAGCTCGAGCCGGTTGCTTTTGAGGATATCGATGGGTCATGTGTGGTACTTGGGTGAGCGCTTGGCTCGTCAGTGCTCCCGAGATGTCTTGACGGTTCCCATCGATCCTCCTCGGACGATGTTCAGGGAGCCTTCCGATGCTCATAGGGAGGCTGACTTAGCTGGCGTCGGTGGCGACGCCCTCCTTCTGCCTGGTGAGGACTACTTGGTGTTCCTCTACGGGAGATTGGCGTACTGGCCAGTCGTGGTAAGTGCTTTATTCTTTTTCGATTGACATGAAAACATGATGAATGATCATCAATTAATGAAAACCATTCGAATTTTGCAGGAGGTTGAGGTGGCGGGTATCGAGCCCCTAGAGTACCTCGAGACCCTCGAGTACACCGATGCGACGGGGATGACGACGATCTCCGAGCTTCACGACTTTGACGCGGCGGTGAGAGATGCTAGTCTAGACGAGTGGCAGCATCTGATTCGGAGCGTATGCTCCCTAATTTAATAAGCTTTTGTATAAGAATACACTTGTTTAAACTTATCAGATTATTGAGGATCCTTGAAATGTAGGTTGCGCCATCCTGGTTCGTGGCTTTGTGGAGGGTAGCCAACCGGCTACGGGCTACTGCCATCGATGTACTTACTGGCGGTCAAGGACGTCAGGTATGAACCTTCCGTTTACTTCATTTTTGAATTTTCTAACTTCCTTTATTGCTTGAAATGATTAACATGAGCCAATTCTTGTTGTTTGTAGAGGGAGCGTGACTTAGAGCGGCAGCTAGCCCAGTCCCGAGAGGAGACGGCTCGCCTGCTGAGGGAGCTAGAGGTCCGCGACGCCGAGATCGCTGCTCTCGAGGCGAGAGTTACCGAGTTAGGCGGCGACCAGCTGTAGTTTGTCTATTGTTGGCAGTACTTTATACATTTTGTACATTTTTAGGACTTTCATTTTGCACTTTATACACTTTTTTCGGGCTCGAGCCCCCAGTTTGGTGTACATATTCCCTTTTTGGTTGTATATATGATGGCCTGAGTGCCTTTGCTGCTGGGTTGTCTTGTTTGTACCTGCAGGTTAGCTTTGAACAAGTTTGGTAGATGACGGTTTATGCCGCCATGCTACCAACATTTACACAGAAATTCACATAGGATATATATTTGTACACGTGGCCTAAATTAGCGCAAGACGAAAATGCAAAAAATTTACTGAAAATGACCGGACGGTAGGGAGGGTTACCCTCTAAAAAAAGAAAAAAATAGAAACATATAAGTTTGAAATGTGAAATGGAATGGGAGTGAAATAATTCCCCCAAAAAAGAAAATTTAAAAAAGAAATGTGTAAGTTTGATAATGAATATCTAAATTGGTGAAATGATTCCCCAAAAAAAAGAAAATTAAAAAGAAATGTATAAGTGTGGTGAAATAACGAAAACGCCGATATTGCCTCGAAATGCGTGCCCGTGGAATTTAGGAAACGCGCAACATGGTAATTTGACGGATTTACCAAAATAATAACCCGTATGAATACGAAATTATTCTTGGAGGAATTAGGAAAGATCCAACGCAGAAAATCACAGAAAGAAGGCTCAGGAAGAGGCACAGCAGGAGATGCGTCCCTTTGAAGAGGCACAAAGAGTCTTTGCTGTTCCCAAAGGTGTCTGTCCGACGATTTTAGGAAACAGCTTTTAGTATAAATATAGACTCGAGGGAGGTTTTATTCACATAATTCTTCCGTCTTTCTCTCGTCTTATTACATAAAAGCTCTATATTTAAGTATACATCATGAATACTCTTGAAATCCGTCTGAAAGAGTGGACAAATGAGTTCTCTAATGTGGAGAAACACGATATGGGCGCCTATAATTTTTGATCGATCTTGAGTTTGAAGTTGATCAAGGTAGTCCAACCGTTCCTAGATGCTTGTCTTGATTATTGGGACCCGAATTATCACGTATTTGCCTTTCCTGGAGGCGATATTTGCCCATTTCCCGAAGAAATTACTGCGATCGGTGGTTGGGACCCGGAACATTTGCCTGCTATACCCTCTACTTCTCAAGGGTATAAGAATAAGTTCAGAGATTTGCTTGGGTTAACAAGAGCTGAGGTTGACCGTCTTGTCACCTCAAAAGGAGTGCGAATGTTTGACTTCATCGATCGATTCATAAACAGGGCAGATCCTACCATTTCCTATGTTGCAAGGCGAAGGGCATTCGGATTTTGCCTACTGCATGTATATGTCCTTCAAGGGCATGTTGATGAGGATTTGAGAGGTGACCCTCGTTACTTGAACTTAATTGAACAAATGGAGCTGCGCAGGAGCCCAGCTTGCCTGTGTTTAGGAGAGATCCTGTTGGGGTTAGATAACAGGAAAGCCAACCGCGACCTTCCTTATTTGGGAAGTCCCATCATATTGCAGGTAACAGAACGAAGCTTTTTTATTTCTTTTTTTTTGTTTTTTTTTGTTTTTTTTTTTTTGTAATACCTGCGTTTTGGTAGGTCTGTCTTATGGAGCGTCTTCGATTGATCGAGCCCCCAGTTAATGTTCCTGCTTATCATGCTCGCTCAATTGCAATGAGGACTAGACTTTACATGGTGGACTGCACTCGAGTCTGCAACTATTGGGAGAACAAACTGAAAAGTGATGATGGTCCCCTGATTAGATGGATCGTACTATGGTGGCATCTCAAATCTGTCACTGGAGTATCGTCCTTGGATCCTACCCGATCGGTGCGCATTTATGGCTTGGAGTTTATGATATGTATCTTCCCGGAGAGGTTGATGAGGCAGGTTGGATTGAAGCAGACGATCCCGAAGCTTGATACCATCCCGCAGACTGCTATGGCCCTTACCACTAAGAGCCGAAGAGAATGGGCCATCAAATGGGCTCAAAGAAACGTGTGGTTTTTGAATTCTTCTGTTAGCGCATTATGGGTATCAGATTCCTACTTGCAGTGGAGGAAGGCTACTACTCCTGAGGAGCGCGAGAGACTAAGGAAGCGTGAGCCTATTGACTACAAGGTTCGTGATGTAGAAAAGGAGAAAGAGAAGCATCTGACTGAGGGAGAGGAAGAAGCCGGGTTTCGAGTTGTTCATCCTTCGAAGAAACCGAAGACTTCTCCTGCCGTGGAAAAGGTGGTTGACAAGAATGGCAAGGCAAGACCACGAGAGAGACCGTTGGTGATTAGGTCTGAAGTGGCGCAAGAGCGTCCGGCTCGTGGTCGAGACAAGAAACATGATAAAAATGACAAAGGCAAAGCGAAAATGGAGGAATAGCCTGAGTATTTATTATTATTATTATTGTTGGTAATAAGGTGGGATTTTTAGAATCCTAGCCTATTTTTTTTAGCTTTATTTCTATTATGTAGCGTATTATTATTAAAAGAAATGAAATAAAAGAGGTTGATTGGTTATGAAACCGTTGGGATTTTCTATTATTATTCTTGTCGAATTCCAAATGCATATGCAAATGTCCTTCTATTTACATTTAAAATAATGGGTTGTATCCTGTGAAGGATTGCCTACGTATTCATTTAAAAAAATGAAATCAAACCCTTGCGCGTAGTTCAAGTAAATGTAAAAATTGATGATATGAGGATGACAAATTGTCAAAATGCAAATGTTAAAATAATGGGTTGTATCCTAGCTTTTTACTTACTCCTAAAGTGCAATTCAATTTATTTGATGATATGAGGATGACAAATTGTCAAAATGCAAATGCAAGGTGACGTTAGCTTTATTAAGCTTCGCCAGGGGCCATTTATATTCCGTGCCACAGGAGCGACACCTGGGGTTACGCGAGGCGCGTTTTGTTCCTATTCTAGGCATAGTAACGTTTCAATTGGTCGAGGTTTGTCGGGTTGGCAAATTCATTCCCATCTAAGTCTGTGATCTTAACCGCACCCCCTGGAAGTATGGACTTGACTGGAAATGGTCCGGCCCAGTTGGGTTTGAATTTCCCTCGTGGATCGACAAGTAAAAGAGCTCTAATTGATTTGAGGACCAAGTCTCCTTCTTTGATGTTCCTTGGCTTAACCCTTTTGTTGAAGGCTCGTTTGATACGTGCCTGATATGTTTGCACATTATACAATGCGCGCAATCTTCATTCATCCAGGAGGATGAGTTCTTCATACCTATCCCTTTTCCAATCGGCTTCCGGGATTTGACTTTCGAGTAAAATACATAAGGATGGTATTTCGAGCTCGACTGGTTGCACGGCTTCCATGCCGTAGGTCAAATAGAAAGGGGTGGCCCCAGTGGGCGTCGTAACAGATGTGCGATATCACCTTAAGGCAAATGTTATCTTGCTTGGCCAATCTCGATAGTTGTCAATCATTTTCTTGAGGATTGTGACAACGTTCTTGTTTGCCGCCTCTACCGCGCCATTAGTTTGTGGTCTATATGGCGAGGAGTGGTGATGCTTGATTTTTTACTTGGCTAGCAATTGCTCAGTCTCAGCCTGGAAATGTGACCCATTGTCACTAATAATCTCATGTGGGCAACCGTATCGACAGATGATGTTGGTTTGTATGAACTTTGCCACGTTCTTGGTTGTGAGACTAGTGTAGGAAGCCGCTTCTACCCATTTGGTGAAATAATCGATTGCCACCAAAATGAAACAGTGACCTCCTATTCCGGCTGGGGTGATCTTGCCGATGATGTCAATTCCCCAAGCAGAAAATAGCCAAGGAAATGTCATTGTATACAGTAATGAAGGAGGGATATGCTGCACATTCCCGAAAATTTGGCAGTTATGACAATGTCTGACATACTTGATGCAATCAGATTCCAATGTGGTCCAATAGTATCCTAAACGCGTGATTTTCTTTGCCATCATGGGTCCACTCATGTGAGGGCCATATTCTCCATCATGGACTTCTTCCATCACTTTCCGTGCCTGTGAATGATCAAGGCGGCGCAGGATTACGCCAAGAGGCGTTCTTTTGTATAACTCTCCTTGCATGAGGACGTATTGGGAAGCTAGTAAGCGTATAGCACGTTGTCCCCTCTTGTCCATATCTGGTGTATAGGTGCCATTAAGTTTGAAGTTCAGGATTGATTGGATTCAAGGTTCCTCTGTAATTTCTTCTTCATCTGTAATTTGGTGCACATAAGCCGGTTCTGACCGTCGTTCGATGCATAAAGGCATTTCTACCATATTATCCGGCATGTTAATCAAAGATGCAAGTTTTGCAAGAGCATCTGCAAATTGATTCTCTTCTCGAGGTAGATGTAGGTATGTTACTTGATCGAAGAATTGGGCTACTTGGTCTATTCTGGCTTGCTAAGGTGCTAGGCTTTCACTTCGAATTTTCCAAGATCCCGTAATTTGGTTGATGATCAAAGATGAATCTCCATGTACGCGAAGATTCTTGATGCCTAAACCTACTGCTGCTTGTAGACCGATGAGACAAGCTTCATATTCTGCCGCGTTATTTGTTACCTCGAAGTCGAGTTTGACAGATATTGGTGTATGCTCGCCTTCAGGAGAAATGATCAACACTCCTATTCCGAATCCTCTCAAGTTCGATGCCCCATCAAAATAAAGGTCCCAGGAGTCTACATCGGTTTGGAGTATATCCTCATCCGGAAATGACCAGGTGTCTATTGTTTGTGCATCATTGATGAGATTTTCTGCGAAGAACTCGGCAACGGCGCGTCCTTTTATAACTTTCAGAGGTACATAATTGAGATCGAATTCTGAGAGCATCAAGGTCCATCTTGCTAGGCGTCCATTGAGAACGGGTTTCTCGAAGAGGTATTTGACAGGATCCATTTTGGAGTATACTTTGACGGAGTAGCTAAGCATGTAATGGCGTAGCTTCTTCGTTGCCCACACAAGAGCGAGGCATGTCTTCTCGAGTGGTGTGTATTTGCACTCGTACTCCAAGAACTTCTTACTAAGGTAGTAGATAACTCTTTGTTCTTTTCCTACGGTTTGGGCTAGCATGGCTCCCATGGCTGTTTCAGTTACCGTGAGATATAAACCAAGAGGTTGATCTCGTTGAGGTGGCATGAGCACTGGTGGCTTGGCTAGTATCTCCTTGATTCGGTCGAATGCCTTCTGACAGTCATCATCCCACATGGTGTGATCTGTTTGAGGTTGCGGCATTTCGATTAGGGCTTTGATCTTGGAAGGGTCTATTTCTATTCTACGTTGGCTAACAAGGTATCCCAGGAGTTTACCAGATGTTACCCCGAATGCACATTTCTGAGGGTTGAGTCTCATGTTGTACTTCCGTAGCCTTGAGAAGAATTTGCGAAGGTTCGCAATGTGCCCCTCTCAATCCTTGGACTTGACAATCATATCATCTACGTATACCTCAACTTCTTTATGCATCATGTCGTGTAAGAGCGTAGTTGCGGTGCATTGATATGTAGCTTTGGGATTGATTAACCCAAATGGCATAACCGTGTAGCAATAGGTGCCCCATTGAGTGACGAAGGCGGTCTTATGCATATCTTCTATTGCCATCTTCATCTGGTTATATCCTGCGTATCCATCCATGAAGGACAATAGCGCGTGATCTGCTGTGTTATCCACCAATATGTCGATATGTGGTAGAGGAAAGTCATCCTTGGGACTTGCTTTGTTTAGGTCTCTGAAATCCACACAAACCCGGATTCTCCCATCCTTTTTGGGTACGGGCACTATGTTAGCTACCCAGTCTGAGTACTCAGAAACTTTGATGAACCCGGCTTTGAATTGTTTGTCGACTTCTTCTTTGATCTTAAGAGCCCATTCCGTCCTCATTCATCGAAGCTTTTGTTTTACGGGTTTGAAACCTGGTTTTATCGGGATTCTATGTTCTGCAATGTCCCTGTCGATCCCTGGCATGTCTTTGTAGGACCAAGCAAAAACGTCTTTGAACTCGTGTAGGAGGTCTATGAAATTGGCCCTCTCGGCGGGGCTCAAGGTCGTCCCTATCCTAAGTTCTTGGGGTTCTAGTTCGGTTCCTACGTTGATGGGTTCAGTATCTTCTATTACTGGCCCCCCTTCCCCCTCTTGTAGTATTTCTTTGGCTATGTAGGGAGGTATTTCGATTGAGTCCGGTCCAGGTCATCCTCATTATCATCGTAAACAGAATTGCATTCGAATAACACAAAGAGTAAAGCGAACCTGATTTATTCATATTAAAATTTGAGAAAAGTTGAAACAAAGAAGCCATCTGTTCTGTAGTCAGTGGCGGTAAAGGGACAGCTGTTGGGACGTTTCCCGAACTACTGTTACTATTTGATGCTAAGCTAGGAGAAACAATGGGAGTGACGACAGGAGGAGACTCTCTAGGGACTTCTCTAGACTCTGACTCCGACTCCGACTCCGACTCTGACTCTGACTCTGACTCGAACTCATCGTCTTTTGTTTCTCCTTTGAACATCTCTCCTTCTCCCGTAGTGAGCTTGAAGAGTCTTCTTTGATTGTTCGTCCACTTGATCGACTTTCTCCATCCTTTCTGCTGATTTGAGTTGGTTTCTGTGATTAATGAGGTAGGGTTGAAATGATCGTCTTGAAGTATCATGGTAATGATCTCATCCTGCGCGGCTCTAATAAATCGATCATCCCCAAATAGTAGGCTAACAGCTTGTTCGTCTAAGCAAGGTGCTTGACGAGTCTTGACGGTAGGAACCGTTTCTGGAGGAATGAAGTAGCAATCGTGAAAGATCCTGATTCCGGCTAACTTCCTTTCGAGATAGTGCCAAGGTTCGGGAAATCCATGAAAGAGTTCTTGACTTCCTTCCCTAACGAAGTATCCATTTAGGGTAGGGAGATAGGGCCGCATTTGGATTCCCACGTTCTTACGGTTTTGAACTTGGGCGAGCATCTTGAGAGCTTCCTCTTTAGTGAGTTTGTACCCTAATCCAAGTGGTATCCTTTGTGAGTTTCCTTCTTTGTAGGGTGGAATGGTGTTCCTTCGGATTGGATTCAAAGGCATTCCCGGGAAGTATCCCTGGGATTTGAGTATGTGGTTGACCACTAAATTGGAGTAAGGATTGAAGTATAAGGGTGCCAACTCGCTTTCTATGACGCTTATGCTATGGAAGCCCCCAAGTTCATGTACTGGATCCGCGAGTACTTGGTTACTTGATCTCTTTTCTATTACTGCCTTGATGGGTGATGAAGTGATTGTCACCACTTTACCATCTAGTGGGATCTTGATCTTCTGGTGGAGGGTGGATGTCACCGCTTTGGAAGCGTGAATCCAAGGTCTTTCCAGAAGTATATTGAAGGACGCTTCAATGTCTACTATTTGGAAGTTGACTTTTCATTAGATCGGCCCTGTGGCTATGGTCAGGTTAACAAGTCCTACACTTTTCGTCGTGTACCAGTTTGTATGCCGTTTTCAAAGGTATAACGTTAACTTCCGAGCCATCATCTACCAAAGTCATTGGCACATTCTTCTTCAAGAAAATAACAGTGATGTAAAGAGCCAAGTAGTGATTAGCACCAAAGGGGTGGCAAGTCTTCATCCGAGGAAGTAATAGGGTTACTTAGCTTTGGTGATTCTTGGAAGACCAAGTTGACTATGTTGTCGGGTGTGGAATTATGTGCCACATTTAGTTTGGCCAAGGCTTGCAGTAAAGCTTGGCGATGTGGAAATGAGCTTGCAACTAGTTGCCAGACTGAAAGATCAGCCTTTGTCTTCTGTAATTGCTTTAGAAAATGGTCAGTAGAGGTATCTTCGTTTTCATTTTGTGTGACAACGTTGGTTGGACCATTCGCTATGGGACCATTTTGAGAAGTGTTTTGGTATGGACGCCCTGAACGAGTAAGGTGGTCTACATCTTGGTCCTCACTATTTTGGACTATTTCCTCACTGACCTTGACTAGGTAGTGTTCAGTGAGATACTCATTTTCATCATCGTCGGCCCACACTCCATTGATAGTAGCAAGTTCTCTCATCCTCATGATCTCGGCCTCCAATTGGATAATTTGGTCGACTAGGTCATCAACCACGGCTACTACTTCTTGCATTGTAGCATTTCGAGAGAAACTTAGTGGCGCACGTTCTTTGGGTGTTGCATTGGGATCGCGTAGGGTTGCCACTACGCTCTCTAGTTCCGAGACTTGCCTATTCACACTCTTTGTCCATGCGATGAAATCGGTGATGGTAGGGGAAATGATAGAGTAGTTCCCTTCTTCTTCTATTGCATAGATCTCATTTTCGACTGGAGAAATGAGGTGTGAACAATCTAAGGTAGATTCTTCACTTGTAATCACCAGAATTCCAAGAGGATTCTGAATGTTGTTGGGCTTGCCTCCAGGCGGTATTGGTAGGCGACCGTCTTCAATCATGTCTTGAAGCACATTCTTTAGCTTGTAGCATTTTTCTGTATCATGTCCCTTGCCTCTATGATATTCGCAATACGAATTCTCGTCCCAGAACTTGGATTTCTTTTCTGGTTCGGGCGTAGGGCCTATGGGTTGAAGCTTACCATGTTTCATCAGTCTCTTTAGAGCATTAGAGTATGTCTCCCCAATATTAGTGAATTTTATTGGTGGGGTACTCTTCTTAGATGGCTCGAGAAGGTTAACTTCATCAGTCTTGCTAGTAGAGCCGTAAGAATGACTTGTTGAGCCTTGATATCCACGGCCTACTGTTTTGGACAAGAGCCCTTTACGGATGTCATCCTCAATCCTTTTTCCTAGTACAGTTAAGTCTTTGAAGGTCTTAATGTTTTGGTACCTCAAATGACTCGCATAGATGGGCTTTAAATTGTCCATGAATGTCTCCACGAGGGTAGCTTCATCTGGACGTTCAACAAGTTGGGTACTAGTCTTCCTCCACCTACTTAGGAAGTCGGTGAAACCTTCTTTGTCATTTTGGGTAAGAACCTTTAAAGTGCGCATGTTGACTTGGATTTCGGCATTATTCGCATATTGCTTAGCGAACTCAATTGCGGCGTCGTCCCAGGTAGAAATCTTCTTGTGCTCTAGAGAATAGAACCATTGTCTCGGGATAGTGTCAAGAGATGAAGGAAAGATCCTTAAGAACATCTCGGGTTTAATGCCTTTGATAGACATGTAATCCTTGAAAGCAAGGATATGGTTTAAAGGGTTTTCATGCCCCTTGAATTTAGGGATATCCATCATGTTGAAGTTGGTTGGCAATTTGGAGCTCACGACCTCATATTTGCGATTATTTTCCCTATAGATATCATCCCCTTTGAGATACATCAATTGTTCCTCCAAGTATTGGAGTCGTTTCTCACCGAGTCATACCTATAGGAGGGTTAACCTCATGTGCTCCCATAGGAGGATTTTCATTCCCGAAGTTATTCACAAATTCATCAGACACTTCACTTTCTCGAGGAGGCAACCTTGTTTCCACGGTATATATTCGGCCCTCGATTGTGTCGAGGCGATCATACACTTGGTCTTGAGTGACTTGGAGACGAGCTAGCGCGGCTAGGATTTGATCATTACCATTCAGGGGTTGGTTGTTGCTTAGGTCGCTTGTGTCAGGCATCTTGGAAACTGAACAATAGATCGACGACGAATCAAAACACGATTGACCATTCTAGCACACTTAGAAAAAATGCTTTGATTTGTAGAGTGGGAGTGTGGCACTCGTGTTAAGTGAGTTTTTGAAGAAATCACAAAGTTTGAAAATGTTGGTCCTAGTCAACTGAAGTGTAGTTGTAGGAGTGGACTCGAAGTGAGGTTTTGAAATGGGCTTTGAGGCCCGAATTTTGACTCGACAATTGGAGAGAAATTTGACTGGTTTTGCGCTAATATTGGGCTTATGTTCGAAATTTTTCATTTTGAAAGAAATTTTGATTTTTACCAAAATCGTCATGGTTTTGTTTAGAAATGGTGATCACATATGGTACAAGTATTTATACAGGCATTATAACGGGATGCTGAGTGCATTTAAAAGGGTTTTGGCTTAAAGGGTGGGTTGCCATACCGAACAATCAAACCCGGGGTCTGTGGAGAGGCTCGTACCAAACAAGAGTAAGGCCTATTCCTAGTCCATTTGCTCGAGTAGTGAAAGTCCTTGATACAAACAAGAGTAAGTACCATGGTATGGATGACGTCAATCGCTATCCATCCTTAGGCCCAAATAAGAATTTGGACCATCTAGACGGGACGATTGGTCGAATGGGTTGGGTTGGGCCTAGGAAGGCCGAATAAAACGGTCTAGGAAGACCGAGTTATGAAAACCGACA
This sequence comes from Silene latifolia, assembly GCF_048544455.1. NCBI lineage: Eukaryota > Viridiplantae > Streptophyta > Magnoliopsida > Caryophyllales > Caryophyllaceae > Silene > Silene latifolia. Next base: position 139,907,329 of record NC_133536.1, read on the forward strand.
ACTGTCTTGTACAAACTATTCCCTAACCTTGTTCAGGTTTCAACCTTGGCTACACGTAAGTGTATTAATCCCCAGCGAAGTTGCCAAACTATGGACGCGGGCCCACGGGGGCGAAAAAGCGAGCAAAGCTTTTCTTGTGCATTTGTGGAGTCGCCACCAATTTATTGTGGAAAATTGGAAACCGTTCGAATACCTCGTGCCATGTCAAGACACAAAGTAGTGACATGAACACCAAGAACTCGTTACCCTTAGCATTCTATATCTAGAATGACTCTCGTAGATGCCAATGAACACGGATGTTCACAGAGATCTGGAGTAAGGGGTGAGGGTACGTATTAGGAAGCTCTTTTGATCGAACACCTAATCCCGCCCGCCTCGATAGCGGCCTCTACTAATGATTAGGGAAATTGTCTATACTCGATATGTTGTCGATTTATATGCATGCAATGCAGCATTCATTAGATTTATCCTAGCATGTGAGAATTAACTAAGTCGGTTATCACGTAATTTAACATGCAATTGAGTCGAAGTAGGGTTTAAGATCGATTACATGTGAGAGCATACAAGCAATACGATAAAAGAAATACAATAAAGAAAATTACAATAATTACATTGGATTAAATGATTTATGTTGAAAATATATTTAAAACGGATGATTTTAGAAAAGAAAGAATAAATAAATAAACAAACAGAAATTAAGTGATAATACGATTAATAGTTAATTAAATACGTAAATTAATAAACTAGGTCAAAGCAGAAACGGGAGTTCAGAGACAGAACTCAACCAGAACAGCGCAATGAGAGTCGCGTCCTTTGGAAGAGGCGCGGCGACGCTGCGTCTTCTGAGCTCGATTATGGTCGTGAAGCGGAATCGCATCTCGTTAATATTCATTGGTGATTTTAATGCTTGATTATATTATTTGACTCGGATGGAAGTGGTTTAACAGATTATTTACATGTGATTGAGGTCATAAAAACGATAAAACATGGATAAAAACTAATTAGGATGAATTATTTACAAGATTAATAAGGTTAATTACAAATACAAATTAAACAAACTAAACAACACAACAACAACAACATCAGAGCCTTAATCCCAAAATTATTTGGGGTCGGCTGACATGAATCATCCTTTAGAACCATCCATAGGTGAACGCACACCTCAAAAAGCGAATAAAAAAGGGAAAATGAAAAACAAAAGGGGGAGCGAAAATGTAATGGAAACTCACGGTAAACTTACAGGTTTTAAAATCGAATTTCAGATTTCTTTTATAAAAACTTAAAATTTAAATCGAGAGAAAAGATTAAAACGATTTTGAAAACCGAAATAGAATTAAGGATACGGAATGCCTTAAAAGTGAACCAAGTAAAATATATAAGAAAGTGGTCTGTAGAAAAAAATGTAATAAAGGAGAGAAGAACAAATAATTAATTTTTAAATTAAATAAAAACACTAAATATGTAAAAAAAAAAATTATCAAATACAAATTAAACAAACTAAACAAATTAATTATTAAACTGGTTATTAATGACGAACTAATGATGATTATGATAATAAACAGATGAAAATATACCAACAATGAATTCCAGAGACCCAATATAGATGAATCGAATCTCTAAAAGCCCGAATTGATTTGAACGACGAAAACCCGCAAATATGAATTACTTGGGATTTAAGTCGGGAATTTTAAAGATAAATTAAATATTAATTATTAACATGTTAAAATTATCATACTCAAATTATTATGTTAAAAGAAACATGAACAATTGAAAACGAAACAAAAACAATAGGACGAACAGAAGACGAAGGAAGAAGAAAGGAAACAGGAACTGCGGCAGCCTCAGGAAGAGGCGCAGCAGGTGCTGCGTCCCTTCGAAGAGGCGCAGCAGTTTCTGCGTCCTTTCTCGACGTTGGTCTCCTGATAATCCGTAAAAAGGGTTTTAAAATAAGGTTTTATAAATCGTTTTTAAGAGTATTTTCGACATAAATCTTACAATAATGATTACAAGAATAAAGAACAATAATTAAAAGAAGGATTTACACCCTCAGACTTACATGTTTGACGAAACAAGATTGACTAAGTTAACGTTTAGTGATGCTCGACTCGAACGTACGATGAAAGTGCCCTCTTAGAGGAATTAAACAGATTCATTAAGTTGATTGATTGTGGAGTTGGTTAAATTGGTCGGTCATGCAAAACGAGGCTGGTACTCAGAAAGATCCAAGCTTACGTGGTCGAAAGTTCAAGCACGTAGACGCAAAAAAGTAAGAACGTGGTCTAGAATGTAAAGGGAGAAGAGAAGGGCGGACACTCGCGTCATAAATATGTGAGACCGAAGGTCTCTATTTATACTAATCACACGATGAAAATTAGGGTTTTCAGAGAAACTTTGGAAGTGAATCTCGAAAAGATACGAAAAATACGCAGAAAAGGAGTGAGGAAGAGGCGCAGCAAGCACTGCATCTCTTGGAAGAGGCGCAGCACCTGCTGCGTCTTTTCCTCAGTGGTTTCTTCCCGCGGAAGAAAGATTTCCGTGTTTCTATTATGGAATAGCGGATTAATCTTATTTCCTTAATATTTTATATGATAATTTCGGCATATATTTTACCAAAGATTAAGAGATTGGAAAATATGGAATAGAAATATCCGGAACATTCCAGAACATTCAGACTCGGCATTTTAAACGGTTATTAGAAAATGAAGACGGTTTTTGACCCGGACTCCAAATGTACTCTAATTACTTCCAAAACGACCGTATCGGCGCGTAGATGACGACTATGAGGTAGACACAAGTGTTTGAGCGATCACTTGACAATAAACTTACGAACTGTCATAAAGCGTTCCGTGTACCAAACATGCGGCCCAATCATCACCGGGTGGTTTTCGGGAGGTGCAGAAATGAGGTATCTACAGTCATATATAAACATCACCACAAACTGATCTAAGAACTGACTAAAAACCCGGTTCATCAAATCCATAAACACTGCCGGCACATTAGATAACCCAAACGGCATCACCACATACTCATAATGACCTTACCTCGATCGAAAAGCTGTCTTTGGTATGTTTTCATCACGACTCCTCACCTGATGGTACCCTGATATCAGATCAATCTTTGAAAAGAATCCGGCCCCACTCAACTGGTAAAAAAGATCATCTATCCTTGGTAAAGGATACTTGTTCTTCACTGTAATACTGTTCAGCTCCCTATAGTTGATACATAACCTCAAGCTCCCATCTTTCTTCTTTATAAACAAAACTGGTGCACCCCACGGTGATACACTTGTTCTATTGTACCCCTTATCTACCAATTCATTTAACTATTTCTTCAACTCCTCCAACTCCTTAGGACCCATACAGTACGAAGCCTTAGAGATCGGTCCCGTCCCTGGTTTCAACTCCACACTGAAATCTATCTCTCTCTTTGGTGGTAAACCTGGTATCTCCACTGGAAAAACATCTGGAAACTCTCTTACCACTGGTATCTCATCGGCCGTCGGCTCTACCATACTATGATCTTTCACATGGCATAGACTCAAAGGACACCCCTTCCTCAAGTAACTCTTCAATGTTACCGCTGCAATCACTTTAACTTTGGGTTTGACAACAAACCCACGATAAGACACACTAACCCCCTTAGGACCTCTCAAAGAAACTTTCTTTTGGTTGCAGTCTATTCTAGCCTTGTACTAACCCAAACAATCCATCCCAACTATCATCTCAAAACCATCCATATAAAATTCTAACAAATCCACTGGAAGATCAACCTGCCCGACTATCATGGATACCCCCTTATATAACCTCCCGCAAGACACTGACTCACCCGACGTTATAAAAACATGATCTTTTACAGACTCAAAATCTCTCAAACCCATAGACTTAGCATGACCCGACGATACAAAAGAGTGCGATGCCCCCGAATCAAACAAAACAAAGGTAGAAACACTACTACAAAAATGTCCAAAGAGACCATATATAAGAGACCGGTTAATTATATAACTGATTTCTTTAATATAAGAAACTGGTTAAAAATAAAATGGGGTCTCTCTGTTAATCCAAAGAGACTGTTTGTTTAAACCCGGTCTCTTTCAAATGACGTGTCCTATTTCAACCCCTTAAGTAAACAAACTCAAAAGAACAAAAAAACTTCCTGTACAAAAATTTTACCCGATCAAAGTATCAAACCCTCCCTCCCCCGCACCTTCATCTCTTTTCTCCAATCAAAGTCACGCTCACTGTAACCAATCACGATTTTCTTTGACCTCGCCACCGACCGACCTCCTTCTTCATTTGCCCTAGGCTCGAGTACGAGTAAAATCCCCAAATCAATTATCCTAATCAGTAGTCGATAATTCAATTGCACGGAATTAGGGTTCGGTATATACGAAAATGGGGCGATTATTGAGGGAATTTCTGGTATCAATCGTCGGTAATTTCGTGCTCAAAGAAAGTACAACCCATTTTCAATTTATGAAGTGTTTCTGTCTTCTCTATTATTTGCAAAAACGAGTTGGCAAGGGCATTGTATTTAGGCCCTTTTAATAAATTAATTGGGGTAATGTTTTAGTATTAAATCTTTTGATGTAGTATGGTAGAATTGAATAATATCAGATAGTGTTTAATTGCTTGCAGTCCCATCTTTTGAAATGAGATCAATCTCGACATTGTTGGTTCATGAATTTTCTTTCTTTCAATTATGTTTGTAAGTTCTGTGATGTTATGCGTCTCGAGTTTACAATTTGGTTACTCACTTTCTGTATATACATATTTGTTTTTTTACTGTAAGGGTTCCTCATCACTTGGTTAAGAACACTTTTGATTGAAGTTACAGAGTTTTGCCATATTATAACTACTTCATACTGCTTAATTTCCCTTTGATTTCTTTTATTCACATTGTGTGAAGACTTTAGAATACATAATAGTACTCATTCATTGTTCTAGTGTGATTGTGATGCGGGATTGTTGGGTGTGGTGTTGTCTTTACATATATTTGAGTATGGGTGTCAAATAAGCCGGGTTAGGAGTGGAGAGGATGGAGAGTTTTTGTTACATTGGATGCAGTCGCCTTTGAATGTGATCCCATGATGGTGGAGAGGTGGTAGCTCATAAAAAGTGAATCTAAATCTTGGTTTTATGGCTTAGGTTATAAGAGCATGATTTTGAAGTACAACTATGTCAGAAATTATGCCAAGTCCAACATTTTAGCCAATTGCATTTCTGTGGTCGACCCCAAGCCAAGTTAGTTAAAGGTTCTGTTTTTGTGGTTGTCCTAATTGGGCTTCATGCTCCATCTCTCTAATATGGTGTTTTTTCTCTTGTCAAAACTGCAGTGATTCAGTGGCCGCTCAGGATCTTCCATATAATGATGATATAAGTACACTAATAAGAATGTAGTAGAACTTTTTCTTTTTCTGAGATGCATCAGTTATAAGCTACTATACAATACGTTTTTGCGCAAAGGTGGTACAAAGTAACCAACATGAGACTACCCAATAAGTAAAGAGGGATATTGTTACTTCTATCACGCTAAGTGTCGTCTTCAAATTCAGACCAACATTAGAATAACCAGCATGTACGCTTGTCATAAGCATGATTCCAGGCACGACAGTAGGCAACCGTCCAGGACCTGTTTAACACCAGCACACCATAAAGTAGGTACTTACCTTCTTTTACTTACCTTGTTACCTTGTTACTGATCATTCTATATTTAGGCAAACAATTAGTCTCTTGAAAGATGGTTTTATGAAGAAAAAAAAAACAAAGTGGTGTTAGTCCAGAGGTAGCCGGGTTAAACCTTGAAGCTTGCAGAAGTGCAGGAGTTGAGAGGTCCCGGGTTCGACTACCAGCTGGGGCGATGATCACTTGGCCACTGCAGCCCCCAAAGGGGGTGGCTTATATGGTCCATGTGGTGGTGCGGGAATGCATGGGCCCGGGGGGATTCAACCCCCTCGTCATCAAAAAAAAAAAAAAAAAGATGGTTTTATACTAATGTAAGGTGAGACTAACCGAATTCAGCTGAAATACTCTGAACTCCATTTGGATATGGAAGCTCTATAAATTTGGTCATCTATTATTGTTGGGGAGTTGCCCATTTGGACAAGGGAAAGTGGGTGTTTTAAATAATAGAATTGCACTATAATTTTGCAACTTCTGTGTAAGTTGATATTTGAGACTATCTTAGGAGTTGCTGGGAAAGAAAAATGACCCCTAACAAATTGTATTTGCTTATCCTTTTGTTCTGGTTGTGAATCCCTAAGATACTTAATTAGGTATTACCCTCCTTTATTTTTTATTTTTTCCCTTCTGATCTTACGCAGTAGTTGTCTGATGGATTTGTTTATGGTGCTTATGTTCTGTTAAAAAACTAGTATACATTAGGAATTCTCTCTTCGTCAAGGAGTCTCTTCACCTATCTCACATCTTACTGAGAAGCTACTTCTTGATGATAAAGATCCTCCAGCGACACTACAAGAGCCTCTTCTTGAAATGCCCCCATTTGACGAGGTGATACTCTCACGACTTACTCAGTTGTTCTTGCTTCGTTGTATAGTCACACGCTTACTAGGCAGCATTGCAATTTGCACATGGATTTAGTTATTACTTAATGAACTTGCTGGATTTTGTTCAGGATGACATACTAGCCCTTGCACATGGTGTTCAACTCACTAGACAAGGAGCAGTTTATGGCTTATGATTTGCGAAGGGTGATTTATTCCAGGTTTTAAGGTCTGTTACTTCTTTATTGATTTACTTTATACTTTATAGTTCATTTACTGTTGTTTGAACATTTGAGAGGTTCGTCAAGATGTTCAAATGCCATCGTGCAAGATCTTATGTGCTTCGGTGCTTGTATATCTGTGCTTTGGAGTCTCTGAATCCAGTTGTGGGAGATTTGAGATGAGATTTTTTCTGTCTTTTTCCCTTGCAACATGCTGCATTTGTTTTAGCCGCAGTTTCGATGTGGTTCATTAAGATATCTGAGTTTGAGATTGACGAACTTTTCACGTTTGGTTAATTTTAGAATGCGATATGTCGAATGAGATTGAATGTCTCAATTGTAGACAAGGTTGTTCGTGAGTGCTGTGTCTACATGGGTATAGTTGACCCTATTGCGCCTTCCTGTGGTAGGTTTTAGTATTATTGCTATCTTATCATTTATTTCTGTCACTTTATGGTGTTAAAGTTTCTTGACGAGGTCTTATTATGTTTCCTTCTTGTGGAAAGGAAATGGTGAAGAAGATTTTCCTGGTTGTCCATTTAGAGAAGGTTCTGGTGCCGTGGATGGTGGAAACAGCAAACGTTGAGATGATGATTTTTCTTTATGTAATGCTCATGAAGATGGTTATGAAATAAGTACAGTTACGTTTACTTGAAGATGTTTATTGCCATCTTTACCAGATTTATTCCCTTTATAATTGGGGATTGTAAGATTGGTTCCTTTTGGAAGTTGACGGTGATTATGTAATTGAATAATTGTAATATTTTAGTGATTATAATTTTTTATTAATATTGTGTAGGTCTCGATTTTTTTGAATTCTATTTTTTTTTGTTTTTAAATAAAATATACGACATCGGTTCTAGTTAAAACTGGTTTCAAAGATAATATCAAAGAGACCGGTTTTATTCAAAAACTTGTTTTAAAGATAATAACTGGTGTCCCACCCACTAATAAAAAAAGCCGGTTTTTTGTGACAACCGGTCTCTTTGGTAATACCAAAGAAACCGGTTTAAATAACCGGTGTCTTAGGCTAAGATACCTATGAGCTAGAGACCGGTTATAAACCGGTTTCTTATAGCATTTTTAACCGGTTTCCTTGGCGTTTTTTGTAGTAGTGAAACATCATTTGTGACACCCCCACATACCAAGGTGCCTTACCAGGACCACCCTAGCATGAGAGACCGTCACCATCTCGGTTGCCTGAGGTTAGTATATCAAAGTTAACAATCCAAACACAATTATTAAAGTATAAATGATTATAGTTTACATGATTCAAATCCAAAAACCAAATTACTACTATGAAAGTTCAACACTAAGAATGCATGCTAAATCTCTTGACAGCAGAAGCTAGACTCGAGTGATGAATCCCCACGACGGCCCCATAGCTAGTTAACATCATCACCTGCCATAATCTGCTCACCATCCCCAAATGGATGACCACAGATTTTACAAAACAACAACGGGGTCAGTTACTGTATAATCAAAATAAGACAAGTAGTACAAAAAGGCAACCAGCTGATCATCATCCACCTCCAAACTCCCGATCTCACATAGTAACCGACTACACACTGAAGTGTGTAGTCCTGCCAGATTACCCATCGCAACAGGTAATCCTCACCGCCAGTGGGGGACCACAGTCAATCTCCACCTAAGCCCCACTCATCAACGAGCGATAACCCTGTTCATTAATGTGCACATCCCCTCCTGTGGCGGGTTCCAGAGAGGGCGAAACTAGGGCATGAAGCCACTCCCGCAATTGACTCCACTCAACAACCATCACAACAACCACACCAGCTCCAACGCTCTAACAATAATCAGCAGATAATCAATCGTACACAATACAAACATAATCTTAAATCAATTAACAATAAAATGAGTAGGGAAACCCTACCTTTTCGCAATCCAAGCACATACAAGCAATCATCCATGACACCATCACCTACACATAATAATCATATACCATTACTATAAACCATTCCCCCGAATTAACCCAAATTAATAATTAGGGCAAAACCATAAAAGACAACCCATTAACTGATTACAAGGCACTAGAGACTTACCAAAGAAATCGTGACAAAAGACGGAAGTGTAGACTTGCGATCGATCAATTAGCCTTGAGAGTGATTAGGGTGATTAGAGAGAGATGAACATCGTTAGGTTTTTGTAAAATGATTTAGAAACTGTAAAAGCATAATTTATATAATCTCCAATCACCTTAACCAAACCACGGAAATAAACCTCGTCAGACCGGATACTCGGTCGAGTATAGAGTATACTCGGCCGAGTATCCTCTACTCGGTCGAGTATTCCCATACCCGGCCGAGTATTCCTGGGCAGTAAACTGTCCAGAAACACACGACACGCTTACTCGGCCGAGTAAGCCATATTCAGCCGAGTAACCAACTTAGAAAACCGTAGTATTACAGTCTTCCCTCCTTAAAAAGAACTTCGTCCCTGAAATTCCAACCCAACCTATAAAACATTGACACCTAATACTAACTCCACTAACCACGCTTACTTCCACAACATGGCTCACGATATCGTCTCCACTACAACATAGTCTCTCAATACTAACTCCATAATACTATCGAATACCCACAATATAAGTGTTGCCAACTCTGTCTTACTTCCATAATGCTCACAAGCAAACTCAATACCAAGACAATCCACCAGACAAGATCAACCACCAAACGGAATGTCACATTCTATCACCCTTAAAACGAACTTCGTCCTCGAAGTTTACTCACACACATAAACATCATCACCCAATCTGTTAACACTATCGAATTTTACCCACACTCCTAAACACCATACTACTACAAGCACTGCCATTACCTATAATAAAATCGACCATCACACAATCCATCCTTATTCTACACCAACACTCAAACTTCCAATTGCAACCGTATGACCATCAACTCTCTTGTCCCATCCTACTCCTCTTAAGATAAATGTTACGTCCTCGTAACTAACTAATACTAGGTCCTTTGCTATACCTCCCATAAACCTCATTACCACTGCATGTCAACGATAACCCACTATAACCTCAACACCTACAACTATTCCTATATCCAGGGCTCTCTTTCTTTAACAGTTCTCGTGCCTCCAATTATTCTGCACTCACATAGCCTATATCATAAAATCCTCAGTATAATCACTACTCCATCTCTTCAACATTACCGCAAAACAACATACTTCTATATACATATACTCTCATCTCCAAGATCATAACTCACAATCCATAATTGTTAAACACACTCACATTAGCTTCTCAAGTTAAGCTCTTTTATTACCACAAAACTCATCCATAACTTGACATGACACTAAGTCCCAAAACTCCGTACTCACTGTCCCAAGAAAAGGTGCTAAACTACCTGTAGTTTCCAGTTCAATACCACACATATTCCACATTTCTCTTGCCACAACTATGTCCACCAATGCCTCATCTAAAACAAGATCAAAAGTATTCTAACAACCTCTCACAATTGTGTCCTATTAACAGAATGTCACTATACCATGACAACAACGGAGACATACACAACTTTCTTCCATATCTTACTCTACTCTCACTCCCAAGCCGAAACTGGTAAGAAACATTAATAAACAAAATAACACTCTGTATGCCCAGACCGACACTGACAACAAACAGTAGTAAACAAACAACAATCTATATAACTGATATATATACTTTCGAAAATTCGTCTCATCAGAAAATAAACAACAATCTATATAACCGTGCCCAGATCGCCACTCGAGGATTTCGGCATTATTCGCATATTGCTTAGCGAACTCAATTGCGGCGGCGTCCCAGGTAGAAATATTCTTGTGCTCTAGAGAATAGAACCATTGTCTCGGGATAGTGTCAAGAGATGAAGGAAAGATCCTTAAGAACATCTCGGGTTTAATGCCTTTGATAGACATGTAATCCTTGAAAGCAAGGATATGGTTCAAAGGGTTTTCATGCCCCTTGAATTTAGGGATATCCATCATGTTGAAGTTGGTTGGCAATTTGGAGCTCACGACCTCATATTTGCGATTATTTTCCCTATAGATATCATCCCCTTTGAGATACATCAATTGTTCCTCCAAGTATTGGAGTCGTTTCTCAGCTGCAGTCATACCTATAGGAGGGTTAACCTCATGTGCTCCCATAGGAGGATTTTCATTCCCGAAGTTATTCACAAATTCATCAGACACTTCACTTTCTCGAGGAGGCAACCTTGTTTCCACGGTATATATTCGTCCCTCGATTGTGTCGAGGCGATCATACACTTGGTCTTGAGTGACTTGGAGACGAGCTAGCGCGGCTAGGATTTGATCATTACCATTCAGGGGTTGGTTGTTGCTTAGGTCGCTTGTGTCAGGCATCTTGGAAACTGAACAATAGATCGACGACGAATCAAAACACGATTGACCATTCTAGCACACTTAGAAAAAATGCTTTGATTTGTAGAGTGGGAGTGTGCCACTCGTGTTAAGTGAGTTTTTGAAGAAATCACAAAGTTTGAAAATGTTGGTCCTAGTCAACTGAAGTGTAGTTGTAGGAGTGGACTCGAAGTGAGGTTTTGAAATGGGCTTTGAGGCCCGAATTTTGACTCGACAATTGGAGAGAAATTTGACTGGTTTTGCGCTAATATTGGGCTTATGTTCGAAATTTTTCATTTTGAAAGAAATTTTGATTTTTACCAAAATCGTCATGGTTTTGTTTAGAAATGGTGATCACATATGGTACAAGTATTTATACAGGCATTATAACGGGATGCTGAGTGCATTTAAAAGGGTTTTAGCTTAAAGGGTGGGTTGCCATACCGAACAATCAAACCCGGGGTCTGTGGAGAGGCTCGTACCAAACAAGAGTAAGGCCTATTCCTAGTCCATTTGCTCGAGTAGTGAAAGTCCTTGATACAAACAAGAGTAAGTACCATGGTATGGATGACGTCAATCGCTATCCATCCTTAGGCCCAAATAAGAATTTGGACCGTCTAGACGGGACGATTGGTCGAATGGGTTGGGTTGGGCCTAGGAAGGCCGAATAAAACGGTCTAGGAAGACCGAGTTATGAAAACCGACAACTGTCTTGTACAAACTATTCCCTAACCTTGTTCAGGTTTCAACCTTGGCTACACGTAAGTGTATTAATCCCCAGCGGAGTTGCCAAACTGTGGACGCGGGCCCACAGGGGCGAAAAAGCGAGCAAAGCTTTTCTTGTGCATTTGTGGAGTCGCCACCAATTTATTGTGGAAAATTGGAAACCGTTCGAATACCTCGTGCCATGTCAAGACACAAAGTAGTGACATGAACACCAAGAACTCGTTACCCTTAGCATTCTATGTCTAGAATGACTCTCGTAGATGCCAATGAACACGGATGTTCACAGAGATCTGGAGTAAGGGGTGAGGGTACGTATTAGGAAGCTCTTTTGATCGAACACCTAATCCCGCCTGCCTCGATAGCGGCCTCTACTAATGATTAGGGAAATTGTCTATACTCGATATGTTGTCGATTTATATGCATGCAATGCAGCATTCATTAGATTAATCCTAGCATGTGAGAATTAACTAAGTCGGTTATCACGTAATTTAACATGCAATTGAGTCGAAGTAGGGTTTAAGATCGATTACATGTGAGAGCATACAAGCAATACGATAAAAGAAATACAATAAAGAAAATTACAATAATTACATTGGATTAAATGATTTATGTCGAAAATATATTTAAAACGGATGATTTTAGAAAAGAAAGAATAAATAAATAAACAAACAGAAATTAGGTGATAATAGATTAATAGTTAATTAAATACGTAAATTAATAAACTAGGTCAAAGCAGAAACGGGAGTTCAGAGACAGAACTCAACCAGAACAAAGCAATGAGTCTGCGTCCTTTGGAAGAGAAGCGCGTGACGCTGCGTCGTTCTGAGCTCGGTCCGGCGTGAAGCGGAATCGTATCTCGTTAATATTCATTGGTGATTTTAATGCTTGATTATATTATTTGACTCGGATGGAAGTGGTTTAATAGATTATTTACATGTGATTGAGGTCATAAAAACGATAAAACATGGATAAAAACTAATTAGGATGAATTATTTACAAGATTAATAAGGTTAATTACAAATACAAATTAAACAAACTAAACAACACAACAACAACAACATCAGAGCCTTAATCCCAAAATTATTTGGGGTCGGCTGACATGAATCATCCTTTAGAACCATCCATAGGTGAACGCACACCTCAAAAAGCGAATAGAAAAGGGAAAATGAAAAACAAAAGGGGGAGCGAAAATGTAATGGAAACTCACGGTAAACTGACAGGTTTTAAAATCGAATTTCAGATTTCTTTTATAAAAACTTAAAATTTAAATCAAGAGAAAAGATTAAAACGATTTTGAAAACCGAAATAGAATTAAGGATACGGAATGCCTTAAAAGTGAACCAAGTAAAATATATAAGAAAGTGGTCTGTAGAAAAAAATGTAATAAAGGAGAGAAGAACAAATAATTAATTTTTAAATTAAATAAAAACACTAAATATGTAAAAAAAAAATTATCAAATACAAATTAAACAAACTAAACAAATTAATTATTAAACTGGTTATTAATGACGAACTAATGATGATTATGATAATAAACAGATGAAAATATACCAACAATGAATTCCAGAGACCCAATATAGATGAATCGAATCTCTAAAAGCCCGAATTGATTTGAACGACGAAAACCCGCAAATATGAATTACTTGGGATTTAAGTCGGGAATTTTAAAGATAAATTAAATATTAATTATTAACATGTTAAAATTATCATACGCAAATTATTATGTTAAAAGAAACATGAACAATTGAAAACGAAACAAAAACAATAGGACGAACAGAAGACGAAGGAAGAAGAAAGGAAACAGGAACTGCGGCAGCCTCAGAAAGAGGCGCAGCAGGTGTTGCGTCCCTTTGAAGAGGCGCAACAGTTTCTGCGTCCTTTCTCGACGTTGGTCTCCTTATAATCCGTAAAAAGGGTTTTAAAATAAGGTTTTATAAATCGTTTTTAAGAGTATTTTCGACATAAATCTTACAATAATGATTACAAGAATAAAGAACAATAATTAAAAGAAGGATTTACACCCTCAGACTTACATGTTTGACGAAACGAGATTGACTAAGTTAACGTTTAGTGATGCTCGACTCGAACGTACGATGAAAGTGCCCTCTTAGAGGAATTAAACAGATTCATTAAGTTGATTGATTGTGGAGTTGGTTAAATTGGTCGGTCATGCAAAACGAGGCTGGTACTCAGAAAGATCCGAGCTTACGTGGTCGAAAGTTCAAGCACGTAGACGCAAAAAAGTAAGAACGTGGTCTAGAATGTAAAGGGAGAAGAGAAGGGCGGACACTCGCGTCATAAATATGTGAGACCGAAGGTCTCTATTTATACTAATCACACGATGAAAATTAGGGTTTTCAGAGAAACTTTGGAAGTGAATCTCGAAAAGATACGAAAAATACGCAGAAAAGGAGTGAGGAAGAGGCGCAGCAAGCACTGCGTCTCTTGGAAGAGGCGCAGCACCTGCTGCGTCTTTTCCTTAGTGGTTTCTTCCCGCGGAAGAAAGATTTCCGTGTTTCTATTATGGAATAGCGGATTAATCTTATTTCCTTAATATTTTATATGATAATTTCGGCATATATTTTACCAAAGATTAAGAGATTGGAAAATATGGAATAGAAATATCCGGAACATTCCAGAACATTCAGACTCGGCATTTTAAACGGTTATTAGAAAATGAAGACGGTTTTTGACCCGGACTCCAAATGTACTCTAATTACTGCCAAAACGATCGTATCGGCGCGTAGATGACGACTATGAGGTAGACACAAGTGTTTGAGCGATCACTTGACAATAAACTTACGAACTGTCATAAAGCGTTCCGTGTACCAAACATGCGGCCCAATCATCACCGGGTGGTTTGCGGGAGGTGCAGAAATGAGGTATCTACAGTCATCTATAAACATCACCACAAACTGATCTAAGAACTGACTAAAAACCCGGTTCATCAAATCCACAAACACTGCCGGCACATTAGATAACCCAAACGGCATCACCACATACTCATAATGACCTTACCTCGATCGAAAAGCTGTCTTTGGTATGTTTTCATCACGAATCCTCACCTGATGGTACCCTGATATCAGATCAATCTTTGAAAAGACTCCGGCCCCACTCAACTGGTAAAAAAGATCATCTATCCTTGGTAAAGGATACTTTTTCTTCACTGTAATACTGTTCAGCTCCCTATAGTTGATACATAACCTCAAGCTCCCATCTTTCTTCTTTATAAACAAAACTGGTGCACCCCACGGTGATACACTTGGTCTATTGTACCCCTTATCTACCAATTCATTTAACTATTTCTTCAACTCCTCCAACTCCTTAGGACCCATACAGTACGAGGCCTTAGAGATCGGTCCCGTCCCTGGTTTCAACTCCACACTGAAATCTATCTCTCTCTTTGGTGGTAAACCTGGTATCTCCACTGGAAAAACATCTGGAAACTCTCTTACCACTGGTATCTCATCGGTCGTCGGCTCTACCATACTATGATCTTTCACATGGCATAGACTCAAAGGACACCCCTTCCTCAAGTAACTCTTCAATGTTACCGCTGCAATCACTTTTAACTTTGGGTTTGACAACAAACCCACGATAAGACACACTAACCCCCTTAGGACCTCTCAAAGAAACTTTCTTTTGGTTGCAGTCTATTCTAGCCTTGTACTAACCCAAACAATCCATCCCAACTATCATCTCAAAACCATCCATATAAAATTCTAACAAATCCACTGGAAGATCAACCTGCCCGACTATCATGGATACCCCCATATATAACCTCCCGCAAGACACTGACTCACCCGACGTTAGAAAAACATGATCTTTTACAGACTCAAAATCTCTCAAACCCATAGACTTAGCATGACCCGACGATACAAAAGAGTGCGATGCCCCCGAATCAAACAAAACAAAGGTAGAAACACTACTACAAAAATGTCCAAAGAGACCATATATAAGAGACCGGTTAATTATATAACTGATTTCTTTAATATAAGAAACTGGTTAAAAATAAAATGGGGTCTCTCTGTTAATCCAAAGAGACTGTTTGTTTAAACCCGGTCTCTTTCAAATGACGTGTCCTATTTCAACCCCTTAAGTAAACAAACTCAAAAGAACAAAAAAACTTCCTGTACAAAAATTTTACCCGATCAAAGTATCAAACCCTCCCTCCCCCGCACCTTCATCTCTTTTCTCCAATCAAAGTCACGCTCACTGTAACCAATCACGATTTTCTTTGACCTCGCCACCGACCGACCTCCTTCTTCATTTGCCCTAGGCTCGAGTACGAGTAAAATCCCCAAATCAATTATCCTAATCAGTAGTCGATAATTCAATTGCACGGAATTAGGGTTCGGTATATACGAAAATGGGGCGATTATTGAGGGAATTTCTGGTATCAATCGTCGGTAATTTCGTGCTCAAAGAAAGTACAACCCATTTTCAATTTATGAAGTGTTTCTGTCTTCTCTATTATTTGCAAAAACGAGTTGGCAAGGGCATTGTATTTAGGCCCTTTTAATAAATTAATTGGGGTAATGTTTTAGTATTAAATCTTTTGATGTAGTATGGTAGAATTGAATAATATCAGATAGTGTTTAATTGCTTGCAGTCCCATCTTTTGAAATGAGATCAATCTCGACATTGTTGGTTCATGAATTTTCTTTCTTTCAATTATGTTTGCATGTTCTGTGATGTTATGCGTCTCGAGTTTACAATTTGGTTACTCACTTCCTGTATATACATATTTGTTTTTTTACTGTAAGGGTTCCTCATCACTTGGTTAAGAACACTTTTGATTGAAGTTACAGAGTTTTGCCATATTATAACTACTTCATACTGCTTAATTTCCCTTTGATTTCTTTTCTTCACATTGTGTGAAGACTTTAGAATACATAATAGTACTCATTCATTGTTCTAGTGTGATTGTGATGCGGGATTGTTGGGTGTGGTGTTGTCTTTACATATATTTGAGTATGGGTGTCAAATAAGCCGGGTTAGGAGTGGAGAGGATGGAGAGTTTTTGTTACATTGGATGCAGTCGCCTTTGAATGTGATCCCATGATGGTGGAGAGGTGGTAGCTCATAAAAAGTGAATCTAAATCTTGGTTTTATGGCTTAGGTTATAAGAGCATGATTTTGAAGTACAACTATGTCAGAAATTATGCCAAGTCCAACATTTTAGCCAATTGCATTTCTGTGGTCGACCCCAAGCCAAGTTAGTTTAAGGTTCTGTTTTTGTGGTTGTCCTAATTGGGCTTCATGCTCCATCTCTCTAATATGGTGTTTTTTCTCTTGTCAAAACTGCAGTGATTCAGTGGCCGCTCAGGATCTTCCATATAATGATGATATAAGTACACTAATAAGAATGTAGTAGAACTTTTTCTTTTTCTGAGATGCATCAGTTATAAGCTACTATACAATACGTTTTTGCGCAAAGGTGGTACAAAGTAACCAACATGAGACTACCCAATAAGTAAAGAGGGATATTGTTACTTCTATCACGCTAAGTGTCGTCTTTAAATTCAGACCAACATTAGAATAACCAGCATGTACGCTTGTCATAAGCATGATTCCAGGCACGACAGTAGGCAACCGTCCAGGACCTGTTTAACACCAGCACACCATAAAGTAGGTACTTACCTTCTTTTACTTACCTTGTTACCTTCTTACTGATCATTCTATATTTAGGCAAACAATTAGTCTCTTGAAAGATGGTTTTATGAAGAAAAATTAAACAAAGTGGTGTTAGTCCAGAGGTAGCCGGGTTAAACCTTGAAGCTTGCAGAAGTGCAGGAGTTGAGAGGTCCCGAGTTCGACTACCAGCTGGGGCGATGATCACTTGGCTACTGCAGCCCCCAAAGGGGGTGGCTTATATGGTCCATGTGGTGGTGCGGGAATGCATGGGCCCGGGGGGATTCAACCCCCTCGTCATCAAAAAAAAAAAAGAAAGATGGTTTTATACTAATGTAATGTGAGACTAACCGAATTCAGCTGAAATACTCTGAACTCCATTTGGATATGGAAGCTCTATAAATTTGGTCATCTATGATTGTTGGGGAGTTGCCCATTTGGACAAGGGAAAGTGGGTGTTTTAAATAATAGAATTGCACTATAATTTTGCAACTTCTGTGTAAGTTGATATTTGAGACTATCTTAGGAGTTGCTGGGAAAGAAAAATGACCCCTAACAAATTGTATTTGCTTATCCTTTTGTTCTGGTTGTGAATCCCTAAGATACTAAATTAGGTATTACCCTCCTTTATTTTTTATTTTTTCCCTCTTGATCTTACGCAGTAGTTGTCTGATGGATTTGTTTATGGTGCTTATGTTCTGTTAAAAAACTAGTATACATTAGGAATTCTGTCTTCGTCAAGGAGTCTCTTCACCCATCTCACATCTTACTGAGAAGCTACTTCTTGATGATAAAGGTCCTCCAGCGACACTACAAGAGCCTCTTCTTGAAATGCCCCCATTTGACGAGGTGATACTCTCACGACTTACTCAGTTGTTCTTGCTTCGTTGTATAGTCACACGCTTACTAGGCAGCATTGCAATTTGCACATGGATTTAGTTATTACTTAATGAACTTGCTGGATTTTGTTCAGGATGACATACTAGCCCTTGCACATGGTGTTCAACTCACTAGACAAGGAGCAGTTTATGGCTTATGATTTGCAAAGGGTGATTTATTCCAGGTTTTAAGGTCTGTTACTTATTTATTGATTTACTTTATACTTTATAGTTCATTTACTGTTGTTTGAACATTTGAGAGGTTCGTCAAGATGTTCAAATGCCATCGTGCAAGATCTTATGTGCTTCGGTGCTTGTATGTCTGTGCTTTGGAGTCTCTGAATCCAGTTGTGGGAGATTTGAGATGAGATTTTTTCTGTCTTTTTCCCTTGCAACATGCTGCATTTGTTTTAGCCGCAGTTTCGATGTGGTTCATTAAGATATCTGAGTTTGAAATTGACGAACTTTTTACGTTTGGTTAATTTTAGAATGCGATATGTCGAATGAGATTGAATGTCTCAATTGTAGACAAGGTTGTTCGTGAGTGCTGTGTCTACATGGGTATAGTTGACCCTATTGCGCCTTCCTGTGGTAGGTTTTAGTATTATTGCTATCTTATCATTTATTTCTGTCACTTTATGGTGTTAAAGTTTCTTGACGAGGTCTTACTATGTTTCCTTCTTGTGGAAAGGAAATGGTGAAGAAGATTTTCCTGGTTGTCCATTTAGAGAAGGTTCTGGTGCCGTGGATGGTGGAAACAGCAAACGTTGAGATGATGATTTTTCTTTATGTAATGCTCATGAAGATGGTTATGAAATAAGTACAGTTACGTTTACTTCAACATGTTTATTGCCATCTTTACCAGATTTATTCCTTTTATAATTGGGGATTGTAAGATTGGTTCCTTTTGGAAGTTGACGGTGATTATGTAATTGAATAATTGTAATATTTTAGTGATTATAATTTTTTATTAATATTGTGTAGGTCTCGATTTTTTTGAATTCTATTTTTTTTGTTTTTAAATAAAATATAAGAGATCGGTTCTAGTTAAAACTGGTTTCAAAGATAATATCAAAGAGACCGGTTTTATTCAAAAACTTGTTTTAAAGATAATAACTGGTGTCCCACCCACTAATAAAAAAAGCCGGTTTTTTGTGACAACCGGTCTCTTTGGTAATACCAAAGAAACCGGTTTAAATAACCGGTGTCTTAGGCTAAGATACCTATGAGCTAGAGACCGGTTATAAACCGGTTTCTTATAGCATTTTTAACCGGTTTCCTTGGCGTTTTTTTGTAGTAGTGAAACATCATTTGTGACACCCCCACATACCAAGGTGCCTTACCAGGACCACCCTAGCATGAGAGACCGTCACCATCTCGGTTGCCTGAGGTTAGTATATCAAAGTTAACAATCCAAACACAATTATTAAAGTATAAATGATTATAGTTTACATGATTCAAATCCAAAAACCAAATTACTACTATGAAAGTTCAACACTAAGAATGCATGCTAAATCTCTTGACAGCAGAAGCTAGACTCGAGTGATGAATCCCCACGACGGCCCCATAGCTAGTGAACATCATCACCTGCCATAATCTGCTCACCATCCCCAAATGGATGACCACAGATTTTACAAAACAACAACGGGGTCAGTTACTGTATAATCAAAATAAGACAAGTAGTACAAAAAGGCAACCAGCTGATCATCATCCACCTCCAAACTCCCGATCTCACATAGTAACCGACTACACACTGAAGTGTGTAGTCCTGCCAGATTACCCATCGCAACAGGTAATCCTCACCGCCAGTGGGGGACCACAGTCAATCTCCACCTAAGCCCCACTCATCAACGAGCGATAACCCTGTTCATTAATGTGCACATCCCCTCCTGTGGCGGGTTCCACAGAGGGCGAAACTAGGGCATGAAGCCACTCCCGCAATTGACTCCACTCAACAACCATCACAACAACCACACCAGCTCCAACGCTCTAACAATAATCAGCAGATAATCAATCGTACACAATACAAACATAATCTTAAATCAATTAACAGTAAAATGAGTAGGGAAACCCTACCTTTTCGCAATCCAAGCACATACAAGCAATCATCCATGACACCATCACCTACACATAATAATCATATACCATTACTATAAACCATTCCCCCGAATTAACCCAAATTAATAATTAGGGCAAAACCATAAAAGACAACCCATTAACTGATTACAAGGCACTAGAGACTTACCAAAGAAATCGTGACAAAAGACGGAAGTGTAGACTTGCGATCGATCAATTAGCCTTGAGAGTGATTAGGGTGATTAGAGAGAGATGAACGTCGTTATGTTTTTGTAAAATGATTTAGAAACTGTAAAAGCATAATTTATATAATCTCCAATCACCTTAACCAAACCACGGAAATAAACCTCGTCAGACCGGATACTCGGTCGAGTATAGAGTATACTCGGCCGAGTATCCTCTACTCGGTCGAGTATTCCCATACCCGGCCGAGTATTCCTGGGCAGTAAACTGTCCAGAAACACACGACACGCTTACTCGGCCGAGTAAGCCATATTCAGCCGAGTAACCAACTTAGAAAACCGTAGTATTACAGTCTTCCCTCCTTAAAAAGAACTTCGTCCCTGAAGTTCCAACCCAACCTATAAAACATTGACACCTAATACTAACTCCACTAACCACGCTTACTTCCACAACATGGCTCACGATATCGTCTCCACTACAACATAGTCTCTCAATACTAACTCCATAATACTATCGAATACCCACAATATAAGTGTTGCCAACTCTGTCTTACTTCCATAATGCTCACAAGCAAACTCAATACCAACACAATCCACCAGACAAGATCAACCACCAAACCGAATGTCACATTCTATCACCCTTAAAACGAACTTCGTCCTCGAAGTTTACTCACACACATAAACATCATCACCCAATCTGTTAACACTATCGAATTTTACCCACACTCCTAAACACCATACTACTACAAGCACTGCCATTACCTGTAATAAAATCGACCATCACACAATCCATCCTTATTCTACACCAACACTCAAACTTCCAATTGCAACCGTATGACCATCAACTCTCTTGTCCCATCCTACTCCTCTTAAGATAAATGTTACGTCCTCGTAACTAACTAATACTAGGTCCTTTGCTATACCTCCCATAAACCTCATTACCACTGCATGTCAACGATAACCCACTATAACCTCAACACCTACAACTATTCCTATATCCAGGGCTCTCTTTCTTTAACAGTTCTCGTGCCTCCAATTATTCTGCACTCACATAGCCTATATCATAAAATCCTCAGTATAATCACTACTCCATCTCTTCAACATTACCGCAAAACAACATACTTCTATATATATATACTCTCATCTCCAAGATCATAACTCACAATCCACAATTGTTAAACACACTCACATTAGCTTCTCAAGTTAAGCTCTTTTATTACCACAAAACTCATCCATAACTTGACATGACACTAAGTCCCAAAACTCCGTACTCACTGTCCCAAGAAAAGGTGCTAAACTACCTGTAGTTCCCAGTTCAATACCACACATATTCCACATTTCTCTTGCCACAACTATGTCCACCAATGCCTCATCTAAAACAAGATCAAAAGTATTCTAACAACCTCTCACAATTGTGTCCTATTAACAGAATGTCACTATACCATGACAACAACGGAGACATACGCAACTTTCTTCCATATCTTACTCTACTCTCACTCCCAAGCCGAAACTGGTAAGAAACATTAATAAACAAAATAACACTCTGTATGCCCAGACCGACACTGACAACAAACAGCAGTAAACAAACAACAATCTATATAACTGATATATATACTTTCGAAAATTCGTCTCATCAGAAAATAAACAACAATCTATATAACCGTGCCCAGATCGCCACTCGAGGCACAACAACCATATCGATAGTCATCGCAACTTTTATAATCTCATAACACTGACTTAGTACAACTTCCTTGACCAGAAGACTTTCTTAAAACCGCTCTACTAGATCACGACGCAACATATTACACGGAATCACAGATACCAACCTTATGAATATTATCCATACCATGACCCATGAGGTCAGAATCTCACACAAACCTTTACACATATCATGGACCCATAACCGAATGTAACTAGCCAATCCTGATTACGTAAGTTACCACTTGATAATGAATATCTCTCATCCGAACTTAACTCAGGTGCCCTTCATAACATATCCTACCATACACACAATTATCACCACCCGGCGAACGTAACCATATCATCAGTACCCAACTACCAGCGAACACCTCATATATCCACATCTTATACTCCCTCACAACCATACATACCAATCAGTCTCCACAAAATCAACTGTAACACCCCCATACTCAAAGTGCCTTACCAGGACCACCCAGGTATAAAGATGTTACCATCTCGGTTCCCCGAAGCAATGATAATCATAAGACAATAACAAAACAACATTTAAATAGTATAACTTTAGTGAATAAGATACAATCCAAAACCAAATACCAAAATATGGTTACATGTTCTCAAAACCAAACGTCTACTCAACTACATGAAATGTTTAACAAACTACTCAGGCTACAGCGGAAGACTCTATCATCTGAAAGTGGCACATCCCAGCTATCCCATGTAACTCGACTCATATCTGCTCAACAACTGCTCACCATCCCCGAATGGATCACCACAAGTTTTAAAACAATAAACGGGGTCAGTATTAATCACACAATTTATATAATCCAACAACACAGTAAACAAACAGCTCAATCATCACAGATATACTCCGAACTCCATTCCCAACTCCACAATACTGACTACACACTAAAGTGTGTAGCCCTGCCAGAGTGCCCATTGCAACAGGTCACTCCACGCCGCCAGTGGGGGATCGCAGCCGTTCCCACCTAATCCCCGCTCATCTCCGTCGAGCGATAAACCCAAATTCCTTAATGTGCACATCCCTTCTGTGGCGGGTTCCACAGAAGGTCTATAATGGGCATGAAGCCACTCCGCAAGTGACTCCACTCAGCCAGGGACGCGCCCCGAAGAACACAGACAGATACAATCAATCACAACTACTATCAACAACCAAATCCAACAACCGTCACAATACGAGTATGATAATATTCAACAATCACAAAACACCAACAACGCATTATGGGACTAATACTGAGTAGGGAAACCCTACCTGGAAAGCAACACAGTCAGACGATCTCAAAAGCTGATATCAATAGGCCTCTTCTACGAATCCTCCTCCTAACATACAATCATACAATTACTACCAATCAAGAAACACAACAAAACCCCCAAATCCCCAAATTAGGGTTTAACTAACTTTAACGAATTACCATAAAAACAGTATGTAGATCTTACCCTCGATGCAAGGATCACAAAGGTGTAAAGAAAAGTGAAATCCGACCTTCCAAGCTCCGGGATTTGCCAATAATGCGATTGATGCGAAGAACGTAGATTGTTTTCTGTTTTGAAAGTAATTAGGTTTGTAAAAGTGTCTTAAGAAAGTGACGGAAGTGATTATATATTAAATCGCATTATTAACAAAACCCGACAAATCATCCCCCCTTAAACCGGCTACTCGATCGGGTAGCTGACATACTCGGTCGAGTGCCTTCTACTCGATCGAGTATCAAGGTTACTCGATCGAGTACCCAACAGGTCAGAAACTGTTTTAAAACGCAACACACCCTTACTCGACAGAGTAAGGCCCACTCGATAGAGTACCCAGAGACTCATAAAACCGTAGTATTACAGTCTTCCCTCCTTAAAAAGAACTTCGTCCCCGAAGTTCAAGCCACAACAAAAAAAAGACACACACTACTACACTCCCGACTCAACAACCAAGACAAAACTCAACATAAAACATGTTACTAACCCAAACTCAACCCGACTCAACCACAACAACCATACCGACACAACATACAAAGGTATAAAAAGCTCTTAAAAACTCTTCGCTATCATCTCCTACCCTCCTAAAAGAAACAAGGTTACGTCCCCGTAACCATACATACCTGATCAAAAAGGAAGGGGTAACGCTCTCTCATGGCCTCCTCTGCCTCCCATGTAGCTTCCTCAGTCTCGTGGTTAGACCAAAGGATCTTAAGCAAAACTGTCTCACCACCCCTAGTCTTCCTAACCTTCCGGTCAAGAATCCGCTTAGGTACCTCAAGATATGACAAGGACTCATCTAGCTCTAAGCTCTCTGCCTCTAACACATGTGACGGATCACTCACATACTTTCGCAGCTGAGATACATGAAACACATTATGCACTCTCTCTAACGCATCTGGCAAAGCCAAACGATATGTAACCTCTCCAACCCGCTCTAAGATCTGATAAGGCCCTATGAACTTCTGACTCGGCTTGCCTTTCTTCCCAAATATCATAACCCCACGCATAGGAGACACTTTCAGAAGGACCTTATCCCCAACCTGAAACTCTATATCCCGGCGATGTAGATCTGCATAACTCTTTTGCCTATCCTGAGCCGCTCTCATCCTTTCCCTGATCATCTTAATCTGCTCAAACATCTCATGTACCATTTCTGGTCCTAGAACCACACCTCAAAGACCTTTGTCGTCCCAACAAATCGGACTCCTACATCTCTTCCCATATAAGGCCTCGAACAGTGCCATACCAATACTAGTGTGATAGCTGTTGTTGTAAGAAAACTCTATCAAATCCAACCTCTGTTCCCAGCTACCACCAAAGTCCATCACACAAGCTCGCAACATATCCTCAAGAGTCTTGATCTTTCTCTCAGTCTGACCGTCTGTCGCAGGATGAAATGCTGTACTCATCTTCAAAGTTGTTCCCAAAGATTCCTGCAACTCTTTCTAAAACCTTGAGATAAATCTCGCATCTCTGTCAGATACAATGTCCTTAGGGACTCCATGTAACTTTAGCACATTCTTCCGATAAGCCATAGCTAATTGTGCTTTAGTCCATGTATCTTTCATTGGCACAAAGTGAGCTGACTTGGTCAGTCGATCCACTATTACCCATATAATGTTGTTACCCTGTTGACTCTTCGGCAAACCCACGATAAAATCCATAGAAATGGATTCCCACTTCCACTCGGGTACCTCTAAAGACTGAATCTTACCTTGTGGTCGTCGCTGTTCCCCTTTAACTCTCTGGCATGTCAAACAACGGGCCACAAACTCAGCTGTTTCTTTCTTCATCCCAGGCCACCGAACGTGTTCTTTAAATCCTCGTCTGACTTGTCACCACCTGGATGTACTGAATACGGTGTACAATGTGCCTCTGTCATGATTGTCTTTTTCAGCTCCTCATCATTAGGGACACACCACCTACCATCAAACCTCAAACTACCATCTGTATGAATAGAGAATCGAGACACTGTCCCTTTCTCTACTCCAGCTCTCTACTCAACTATCTTGGGATCCAACGCCTGTTAACCTCGAATATCATCATAAAGATCAGGCTGCAATGTCAAATCTCCCATGGCATCCCCTCTCTGCATCATATATATCCCAAACCTCCCCACCTCATCTCTCAACCTCATCAAAGATAGAGCTGTACACAAGGAATGTACACTCTTCCTGCTCAAAGCATCTGCAACAACATTGGGTTTCCCTTCATGGTAGATAATATCCATGTCATAATCGCCAATCAGCTTCATCCACCTCCTCTGTCTCATGTTCAACTCCTTTTGAGTGAAGACGTACTTGAGACTCTTGTGATCAGAAAATACCTTAAAGGTTGCCCCATAAAGGTAATGTCTCCAAATCTTAAGAGCAAACACCACTGCACCCAACTCTAGATCATGTGTAGGATAGTTCTCCTTATAAGGCTTCAATTGCCTAGAAGCATAGGCAATCACTTTACCGTTCTGCATCAACACACATCCCAACCCGTTCTTTGAGGCATCTGTATAAACCTCAAAGTTCTCGATCCCTTCTGGCAATGCTAAGATAGGTGTTGTGGTCAAACGCTCCTTTAATGTCTGGAACGCCGTCTCACAACTCTCATCCCAACGAAACCTGTTCTCTTTCCTCATCAACGCTGTCATAGGTCTAACAATCTTGGAGAAATCTTTCACGAACCGTCTGTAGTATCCAGCTAAACCCAAGAAACTTCTGATCTCAGCAACATTCTTTGGTGCTTCCCACTTTGTCACTGCCTCAATCTTTGCCGGATCCACAGCTACCCCATCCTTAGAGATCACATGCCCTGCAACTGTCTCTAACCAGAACTCACACTTGGACAGCTTAGCATATAACTCATGCTCCCTCAAGGTCTGCAACACAATCCTCAGATGCTCCTCATGCTCCTCATGCTCCTCCTTAGTCTTGGAGTAAACTAAGATGTCATCGATAAACACCACCACAAACTTGTCCAAAAACTATCTGAAGATTTTGTTCATCAAATCCATAAACACAGCCGGTGAATTAGATAACCCAAACGGCATCACCACATACTCATAATGGCCATACCTCGACGTGAAAGCTGTCTTTGGTATGTCCACCTCTCTAATCTTCACCTGATGGTACCCCGACCTCAAATCAATCTTGGAAAAGACTGATACACCACTCAACTAATCAAACAGGTCATCTATCCTTGGCTAAGGATACTTGTTCTTCACCGTCACTCGGTTCAGCTCCCTGTAGTCTATGCACAACCTCAAGCTCGCATCTTTCTTCTTCACAAAAAGAACTGGTGCTCCCCACGGGGATACACTAGGTCTAATGTATCCCTTCTCTATCAGATCATCTAACTGTTTCCTGAGCTCCTCCATCTCCTTAGGACCCATCCGGTACGGTGCCTTAGAGACTGGCCCCGTCCCCGGTTTCAACTCAACTGTGAAATCTATCTCCCTCTTCGGTGGCAACCCCAGAATCTCCTCTAGAAAAACATCTGCAATCTCACCCACCACTGGTATCTGATCAACTGTCGGACTCTCTATCCGGTCATCTCTCACATGACACAAGATCAAAGGGCATCCCTTCCTCAGATAAAACTTCAAGGTGACAGCTGCAATCAACGTAACTTTGGGTTTGACCACAAACCCACGATAAGACACACTAACACCCTTAAGACCTCTCAAAGACACTTTCTTTTGATGACAGTCTATCTTAGCTTTATACTTTCCCAACCAATCCATCCCGACTATCATCTCAAAACCATCAAAAGGAAACTCTAGCAAGTCTACAGGTAGATCAACTTGCCCAACTATCATAGATACATCCCTATACAACCTTCCACATGATACAGACTCACCCGAAGGTATAAAAACTTTCTCACTTACAGACTCATATACCCTCAAACCCAACCGTTTAACATGACTCGAAGATACAAACGACTGAGACGCCCCCGAATCAAACAAAACAAAGGTATGAACACCATTAATAAGAAAAGTACCAGTGATAACATGTGCATCATCCTCAGCTGCTTTCTTGTCCATCATGAACAGCTTTCCATCGGTCTTCTGTCCACCTCCTTGACAAGATCTTGGCTGATGTGGTCGGTTTAGCACCCGACCCCGATTGTTGTTGTTGTTCGTAGCTGGTTTCTGATAGGAATTACCGCCATTGCGGTTACCTCCACCCTGATAGCTCTGACTTCCCCGGTTAGACCATGACCTAGACAGTCTATTGCTCGCATAACTCTGTGCCGGCCCCTGAGAATAGCTCCCCTGAGCCGATCTCTGAAAAGCTCCAGGTAAACTCGTACACTCATGTCTCTTGTGGCCTACACCGCCACAGCCATAGCAAGTCATCCCCTAACTACCACTACCACTCATACGGCCACGCCCATAGGAAGCCCCAGCACTGAACCCTGACCCAGAAGAAAACGTTCTAGCCTGATTGTGTATGCCTTTATTGTGACTAGATTGGCCACCACCTTTACTCTCAGGCTTTCTTTTCTCCACTACTCTCTCCTGAGCCATCTCCACCAACCTCTCAGCTCTCCCAGCCCTCTCATAAGCTTCCTTAACATCGGTAAGGACTCCCACGGGTAACTTATCCATGATCTTAGGGGTCAACCCCCTCTCAAATCTCAGCGCTAGGTTCTCCTCACTCAAACCCATATCCTCAGCATATCTAGACTTCTCATTAAACTGCTTGTAGTACTCAGCAACTGACATATTAGATGTCATCCTAAACCCGTCAAACTTCTCCCTCAGCTTACTCCTCACATGCTCAGGTACAAACTCTTTCCTCATAGCCCTCTGAAACTCTTCCCAAGGTATAGCAGGTAAGCCCTGCTTCGTATACATCTCCCTAGCACTCACCTTCACCTTATCCCACCATTCACCAGCTGCTTCCCTCAAGTAGAACGCAGCTTGTTCTACTCTCATCTCATCAGGGCAGTGCACAAGGTCTAGTATGTTCTCCATCTCACGATGCCAGTTGTTAAGAAGATTAGGCTCCCCGGTCCCCTTGTACTCTTTTGGGTTAAACCTCGCTATATAAAGGCTGATCTTAGAGTGATCAACCTCCTTATCCTTTCCCACTCTCTTTAAGGCCTCCGTAAGAGCATTTTGATGCTCCAACATCTTAACTACATCGTCGATGTTCATGTTCTCAGCTCTCGCATACAAAGTGTTTCTCTTGGGCGACATCTTGAAACTATATAAGAAAGGGTAGATATAAACATACGCACTATAACCTCAAAACACGAAAACAGACTGCCCAGAACACACTCGATCGAGTGCCTAAACCTACTCGATCGAGTGCCCACCATACTCGATCGAGTGCCCCGACATCAGACCCAAAACAGACCTTCTGATCTCTAACATACTCAACCGAGTAGCACAGCCACTCGATCGAGTGACCCCCTACTCGATCGAGTGCCCTATGTACTCGATCGAGTACCCAAAAACACGTTTCTGGTTATAAAAACGTCAAATACCCACTCGATCGAGTCAAACCCACTCGACCGAGTACCTCACCTACTCGATCGAGTACCCCCTACTCGATCGAGTCATGCTGACTCGTATATACTACCCGCATGTTATCTCTCATATCCCAACATACTATACAACTTTATAAACTCAACATTATAATCTAACTATGCATGCGATTCTACACAAATCCTCATTAAATCAACAAAACAACTATTTCATGCTATCAAATACCACATAATAAACAACCATCATGCTTCTTATACGGACAACATATATATATATACTTCACTAACTTTTCAATCACCACATCAATCTTCTACTCCCAACATCCATCAATTCACAACATATATCGTCACATTCACATACAAGCTAACAACACCACATACGACCTTGACATATACCCCCCCATGTGACCGGTTCAATATTGTAGGGCTAGTTCGCGACTTTAGGACGTCTCCCAAGCCTTTGCATTAGCTCCTACAACCTTTACCCCGGGTTCATTTTAATTGACTCCCTATATTCATTAGATTCATTGGTTACAGGTTTCAGGATCGTCACTTTGATACCATTTTGTAACACCCCCATACTCCAAGTGCCTTATCAGGACCACCCAGGTATAAAGATGTTACCATCTCGGTTCCCCGAGGCAATGATAATCATAAGACAATAACGAAACAACATTTAAATAGTATAACTTTAGTGAATAAGATACAATCCAAAACCAAATACCAAAATACGGTTACATGTTCTCAAAACCAAATGTCTACTCAACTACATGAAATGTTTAACAAACTACTCGGGCTACGAATGGAAGACTCTATCATCATCGAAAGTGGCACATCCCGGCTATCCCATGTAACTCGACTCATACCTGCTCAACAACTGCTCACCATCCCGAATGGATCACGACGATTTTAAAACAATAAACGGGTTCGATATTAATCACACAATTTATATAATCCAACAACACAAGAAACAAACAAACGCTCAATCATCACGAAATACTCCGAACTCCATTCCCAACTCAACAATCGACTACACACACTAAAGTGTGTAGCCACGCCAGTGCCCATCGCAACAGTCACTCCACGCCGCCGATGGGGGACCGCAGGCCGTTCCCACCTAATCCCCGCTCATCTCCGTCGAGCGATAAACCCAAATTCCTTAATGTGCACATCCCTTCTGTGGCGGGTTCCACGGAAGGCGAATAATGGGCGTGAAGCCACTCCCGCAAGTGACTCCACTCAGCCAGGGACGCGCCCGGAAGAACACAGACAGATACAATTAATCACAACTACTATCAACAACCAAATCCAACAACCGTCACAATACGAGTATGATAATATTCAACAATCACAAAACACCAACAACGCATTATGGGACTAATACTGAGTAGGGAAACCCTACCAGGAAAGCAACACAGTCAGACGATCTCAACAACTGATATCAAAAGGCCTCTTCTACGAATCATCCTCTTAACATACAATCATACAATTACTACCAATCAAGAAACACAACAAAACTCCCAAATCCCCAAATTAGGGTTTAACTAACTTTAACGAATTACCATAAAAACAGTACGTAGATCTTACCCTCGACGCAAGGATCACAAAGATGTAAAGAAAAGTGAAATCCGACCTTCCAAGTTCCGGGATTTGCCAATAATGTGATTGATGCGAAGAACGTAGATTGTTTTCTCTTTTGAAAGTAATTAGGTTTGTAAAAGTGTCTTAAGAAAGTGACGGAAGTGATTATATATTAAATTGCATTATTAACAAAACCCGACAATTCATCCCCCCGTAAACCGGCTACTCGATCGAGTAGCTGACATACTCGATCGAGTGCCTCCTACTCGATCGAGTATCAAGGTTATTCGATCGAGTACCCAACAGGTCAGAAACTATTTTAAAACGCAACACACCCTTACTCGACAGAGTAAGGCCCACTCGATAGAGTACTGTAACACCCCCGCACACCAGGACGCCTTACCAAGGACCATCCCAGTGTATGACGGTGTCACCATCTCGGTTTCCCGAGGAAGTAGATCAAATTAGACAATAAAAGAACAATTATAAAAATATTAATATATCTCATACAATACGACTCAATACAAACTCTTTACACCTACGATACAACTACAACACTCATGACACCGCATCTCTAGACTGGTAGCGTGATGACTCGATCCCTCCAATCCTAGCAGCCACAATCAACAGTACCTGCTAAGCCAACTGCTCACCATCCCCGAATGAATCACCGCAGGTTTTACAAACACAACACGGGGTCAGTATTACTCAATTTATATAAGGCAAGCAATAAGGTAACTAGCTGATCATCCACACTCCCCAGTCTCCCGATCTCACATAGTAACCGACTACACACCGAGGTGTGTAGCCCTACCAGATTACCCATCGCAACAGGTAATCCACGCCGCCAGTGGGTGACTGCAGCCGATCCCACCAAGTCCAGCTCATCAACGAGCGACTAAAACAAATCCCTGTCCCTTAATGTGCACATCCCCTCCCGTGGAGGGTTCCACGGAGGGCGAACTAGGGTGTGAAGCCACTCCCGCAAGTGACTCCACCACAATCACAACACACAGCATCACAGCTGTCACAACCTCTCCACACCATCACCGTCACAACAACGCCCATACTCCGATGATCAGCAGTTAACAATAATCACGAAACAATCATGCCATAACAATTAACAGTAAAACTGAGTAGGAAACCCTACCTCGTCGCAAAGCATGTAAGACATCCATACATAGCCACGCACGACTCCAAAAAGCATCCTAACAATGATAACCACCTCATATTACACAACTATACTCAAAGAATCACCCAAAAGAACACAAGGCAGAGACTTACCTAACAATACGCATCGGCGGTGACATGGACGGCCACCACACACGTCATCCTTCGCTAGCGAATCCCGTCCTTCCCATGGTGGGGGTTTTGGCTATATACATTAGAGTGTGAAGATATGGGGTAATAGGAGAGGGAGATAGGCTAGGGTTAGAGAAAGAGAAACTGTCGAGGAAATGGGAAATGAAAATGAAATGAATCTCGCGAACTTTCATTTTATATTAACGTGTCGACAGCAGCCATACTCGGTCGAGTATGGGAGTACTCGGCCGAGTAGGCTCTACTCGATCGAGTATAGGTGATACTCGGCCGAGTAGCCTCAACTAGGTCGAGTAAACAATCCAATAAAGCTCATGTTACAAGCCTGATCCCTCACCCATTCATCCCTAAGGTCTGTTTGGTCAACAAGGTCGGTCAACAGAGTTCTTAAATATCCTGGGTATTACAGTCTTCCCCCCTTAAAAAGAACTTCGTCCTTGAAGTTCAGTCCACACTCCGCTCACCTCAGGGTCACGCACTGTGACACCCTCCACCTATCTAAAGGTGTACGGCCTCAAACCGTTCTGACACTACCGCCACACCACATTACTCATGCAACAATTATCTACCACAGCTATTCCTCCTAGCAATATCAATCACTAACTATTACACATAACTTAGGTACAAAGTATAACATTCATATCACTTGAGTACACTATGAATACAACTTCAAGAAAACATAAATGCAATTCCAAATACTAAAATACATAATATACACGTGATTCCAAATATTATAGACATAATTAAACATTTATTTCCGCGACATTACTCTTCCCCTCTTAAAGGAACTTCGTCCCCGTAGTTCACCGCTAAACACTTTCCGTACCGTGAACCAACACATACGTGCCAACTGTGACATTACCCATAACTATAAATAACCTTACTTAATATTACCAAGCTTACTCTATGACATTACACGATTGTGACTCATAGCAACAGAATGTGACAGCAATTAAGTATTCTATATAGATCCAGAGGTGAGGTTAACAAATGATAACACTTTATTCGTTAGCCTTTATGTTAGACATGTACCGACCACCAGGTTCATTTATCCAGTTGGGCTTATTATAACTGTAACCAAACAGAGAAGTTACGATAGATAGCATTGAATCATCAACATGCAAATGTATAGACTCGGGGCAGTTATGACACGTTCTTACTATGTTTTAGTATCCCGACACTAAATAAGAACTTCTCCAGTACTATGACCAAGTTAAGATCCTTCATGTAGATCGTGACAATATGTCTAATCTTCATAAATCGATATACTACCCCTAAGTACGTACATACCAACGTAGACCGTTTACGCAAAATGACACTATGAAACACCCACCCACTTAACACGTAGACAACCACATACATCTGACAGTTAATAAGCATACATCACAGGGGATCCCTGTAACAGTGCAATTCGGCTGAGTATGAATGGTTACTCGGCGGAGTAAGCTCTACTCGGTCGAGTATAAGAGTATACTCAGCCGAGTAAGCCCTACTGATGTGACCATAATTGGCGCATATTTAGCCCCCGAATTACCCTTGTTTCCATGCTTTTTAGTGCTTATTTGGGTTATTTCTTATCTTTAGTTCTTTGTTTTGCATATTCTTTGAGATTTTGATCCCTTGGTAGGAAAGGAGTAAGAATCTTGCATTTTCATGGCAAAACAAGACTAAATTGATCAAATCCAATGACCAAGCATCAAGGAGGGACAAGATTAGAAGGCCTTTGTACATATCATAGTAGAAGAGCAATGTTGAGAAAAGATCCTTGAGTCCCCAAGGAAATCCCCAAGGAATTTATGAAGAAAAGGGAAGAAAAGAAGAAGTTACCACGCTGACTGACAATCCGAGCGGATTGTCAACAATCCGCCCGTCCCCCCTTGCACAATCCGAGCGTCCCAGTGAATCCGCTCGGATTCCCCTCGATAATCCGCCCGGATTCCCCAGAATCCGCTCGGACTCCATCGCCCAAATCCGGCCGTCCCGACCTTAATCCGCCCGGATTCCTTCACAGCACGGGTTGTCTTCTTCAAGCTACGAAAAGAGAAGCCCTTCTCTCCAAAAATACCGGCTTCTCCTTGCTCAACTTAAAAAGTGTAATTACTAGTTTAGCCCTTAGTTAACCCTAATGCATCCTCCCTAATTTTCACTATAAATACCCCATTAGTCTAATTAGAGGAGCATGTTCTTCTTATCAATAATTAGTGTAGTTAATATCAATCAAATCTCTCTTCAATATTGTAATCAAGTATTAATCAAGTTTTAATCCAAGTTTTAGTTCTTTAATCTCTCTTTTGTTCATCCTTTATTTTGGGTAATTGAAGATTATTTGGGTTATTATTGGGAGATTGACAACCTCTCAATCTAGCATTCAAGTACTTCTATTATTCTTGCTTTATTATTGGAATCATTAGTAGGTATAATCTCTTAATCCCTTTTTAATTATTGCTAATTACTTTCATTTATTCATCATGTTTCATATTGTTAGTATGATTGACAACCTTGCTAGTATGATCAACATGATAATGAGTGAGTAGTCTCTTAGCTAGGGTTAATGGGTGATTAGGGGAGACCAACATGGGGAATGATTCATGCTTAAATTAATATGCTTTCATATCTTATTTGCTTGCTTGTTTTGATCTCAACTCATGCACATGTTATATTTGATGAAATGCTAAGCCTATGAATCCTTGCATTTACTATCATCTCCTATCTTTTCAATGAGACTTGTAAGACATAACCCAACTCGAGTCTCATTAGACCATGCATGTTGTTGAGTAGGGAAGATTAAGTCGACTTGTAGGTGTTGTACAATCTAATCGATTCGGACCCAAACTTTCCTAGGATTGTAAGATATAACCCAACTCAATCCATCACAACAATAATTGCTTGCTTATAATTTGAGAACATGTTTGTATGATCATATCCCATGATTCCCCTATGACCCCATGACACCCTAGTGCCTTTAATCAATTGTTTACACCCCTTTAATTCATCTTGCTTGTTTATTTTCATTGTTATTCTAGTTTAGTAACCTTCTACATCAACCCAATTTGTGACACCCCTTAGACACCACTAGTTACAATAGAAATCTCATTTCAACTCCCGTCCCTTGGGATCCGACCTTTACTTGCCTCTTTACTAAT
Source organism: Silene latifolia (assembly GCF_048544455.1). Classification (NCBI taxonomy): domain Eukaryota; kingdom Viridiplantae; phylum Streptophyta; class Magnoliopsida; order Caryophyllales; family Caryophyllaceae; genus Silene; species Silene latifolia. The sequence continues at coordinate 139,942,627 of NC_133536.1, forward strand.
TGTAGAGTTGCTTGTTAAGCTATAAATTGTGTTTTGATTCGACCGTGACCAACGACCACATCTATTTACTTGTGAATACGAAACGGACCGATCAAAAATGGCGCCGTTGCCGGGGACGGTGTTTGTTTGATTTAGATTTCCTTTTTGTTATTAGTTGTGTCTTTCTTCGCCTTGAGGAAGTAAAAATCCTCAAGGTTTGTTCTAATTGTTTTTGAGTTGTTTGATATTTTGCATGTCTAGAAGGTTACAAAGTGATTTGTTACCTTTTGACCGTGAAATCGAAAGAACCTTGACGAACAATATAAGACTTGTTAGGAGGAATTTGAGAGGTGTTAGTGAAGTTGTTCAACCCACTAGTGAGTTTGTCAATCCTTTCGCAATAAAAGGAGAAGAAAACCCATTACACAATACCCCACAAAATCCACCTACAATGCCAAAATTCTCGTCACACTCCGTACCCACCGAGGAGAATCTACCAAATGGTACTCCTACACCGCAACACCTCACCGGAAATTTTATTGCCAAGTCCGCCTTCATCCAACTAGTTGAGAGGAGCCAATTCGGGGGAATGCCTAGTGAGGACCCTCATTCTCATATGGAAACCTTTTGCGATTATTGTGATGCTATCTCTCAAACGGGCGTGACTCAAGACCAAATTAGATGGGTCTTATTTCCTTTTTCCTTAATCGGCACCGCAAAGCAATGGTTGAAGGGCCTTGATAAGGCCACCCTTGGAATAGATTCTTGGAAGAAGTTGGCTCTAGCTTTCTACAAAAAATTCTACCCACCGGAAAAGACCAACATGCTAAGAGCTCAAATTACGGGTTTTAAGCAAAGGGATGAAGAGTCTTTGTATGAAGCTTGGGAGCGGTTCAAGGGAATTTGTCGCTCATGTCCTCACCATGGACTTAGCGAATGGTTTTTGGTGCAACAATTTTGGAATGGTTTATATGAAGATTCTAGGAACATTATCAATATGGGATCGAATGGGATGTTTACCGAGGTTGATGACAACCAAACTTGGAGCAAAATTGAAGAGATGGCAATCTACAATTCACAATATAGTAGGCCTCGCAAGGCTACTAGAGGAGGAAAGTATGAAGTGGACGCCGTTACTCAATTAGGTGCCCAACTAAGCTCCCATATCGATACAATCAACTTGAAGTTTGAACAAGCTATGGCTAGACTTGAGGAAAACTCAAAATCATCGAAGCATCATGTCAATGCCATGACGGCCTCCTCATCAATCCCAAGTGGGATATGTGAGAATTGTGGAACTTTGGGTCATGACCCAAGTGAGTGTAGGGGAACAACCGAACAAGTTAATGCTTTCCAAGCTTACAAAAGTGGTACCCCTTATTCAAATTTTTACAATGAAAACACCAAGTTCCATCCAAATCTCTCATACAAAAGCCAAAATGTTCAAAACCCTCAAACAACATACACTCCACCACCCATGAGAAACCAAAATCAAAGACCCTTTTACAATCAAAACCAAGGTTACCAAAATCAAAATCCATACAATCACCAAAATGACCAAGGTTTTGATGTCCAAAAAGCGGTCCTCCAAATGCAAAAGAATCAACAAGAATTTTTCACCCAAATGCAAAAAGATAGCCAAGCAAAAGAAACCACCATCAACAACATTCTAGCTCACACCAAGATGTTGGAAACACAATTGACTCAACTAGCATCTTCAAGCTCACAAAGACAAAAGGGGCAATTACCACCTCAAAGTAATCCCCCTAGACATGAAACGGTTAGTGCCATTCACTTGAGAAGTGGTACAAGGTATGAAGCACCGAAGAAGAAAGTTGAGGATGAAGTTGTGGAAGCTAGTGAAAAGGAAGAAATTGTGCAAAACTCCAAAGATGGAGAATCATCAAAAGAAGAAAGTTCAAAGAAAAATGAAGACAAGGCCAAAGAGAAGGAGCCCATTGTGATTAGACTTCCTTTTCCAAGTCGTCAAGCCAAGCCCAAATTTGATGATCAACTTGGAAAGTTCATGGAAATTGTGAAGAATTTAGAAGTCTCAATTCCTTTCACGGAGTTAATCAACCACGTTCCGGCCTATGCAAAGTACATGAAAGATATCCTCACAAAGAAGAAGTCGATCCGAAAACTTGAGACTATCGCCTTCACTAAGGTGAGTAGTGCAATACTTCAAGGGAGTTCACCTCCAAAGTTAAAGGATCCGGGAAGCTTCTCAATACCGTGTACCATTGGCGACACGACGATCAACAAAGCCTTATGTGATCTAGGGGCTAGTGTGAGTGTCATGCCGTACTCGGTAAGTAAAAGGTTGGGAATGGGAGAGCTTAAATGCACCAACATCACACTCCAAATGGCCGATAGATCGACGAAGACACCATTAGGGATATGGGAAGATGTCCCCGCGCGAATTGGGAAGTTTTTCATCCCGGTGGACTTTGTTATTGTTGATATGGAGGAAGATTCCAACATTCCAATCATCCTAGGAAAACCTTTCCTACACACCGCGGGTGCGGTGATTGATGTGAAACATGGAGAGCTCACTCTAGAAGTGGGAGATGAAAGCATAACTTTTAATCTTGACAAGACGATGAGAGCTCCTCGTTTGCATGAGCCATGTTTTATGATTGATCATTATAGCCGAAAAGATGAAAGGAAGAAATCGGAACTCCAATGGAGAAAGAAAATTGAAGATGCTCCATTCAAAGAGCAAGTGAATTGTGACAAGGAGAGCTTGCAAAGCTCATCAAAATCAACCAAGGAAGAAGAGGATGGCCTCATTGGCCAAGAGAAGAAATTGGGAGAGTTGTCTCCATCTAAGCAAGAGATTTTCAATGATCAACTCAATGAAGTTTGTGGTCTTTGGGACGACGAGTTTGAAGGTATTTTTAATCCCTACATTGGGCATGCCATCGATCATGATCAACAACAAGGGCCACGGTCTATTGAGGACCTCTACCATAATAATGAACAAGCTTTTGATTACTTTTTCAAGGTGTTGAGCAACATCAACAACACCTTGAACATGCCCCCTTGACATCTCATCAAGAATGAGAGTTTGGTGGAGTCCTCCCTAAACCACCACTTGTAAATATTTCTAACTCCCTAACTTACATTTCAATTCTTGTATTGCATTTTTGTCATTTTTGGATTTTTATTTACTTTGATCAAAATAATTGTCATGTAAGAGAGAAGTGAGGGAGGGACTAACAACTTCAATTGATGTGTAGTGCTTTACCTTAGTGTGGGGATGGCAATTGCCTAGGCTATTCATGCCTTCGTATTGCCCCCACAATGAAGAACACAAGCCTTGAAAGAAAGAATGGAAGAATGATAAAGGGAATGCGCTGTGCACGGATGGAATCAATCCGTGTACACGGGGAAGAATCCGAGCGGATTCCGAAGAATCCGCCCGTCTTATGCAATCCGAGCGTCCTGCGGAAAAGACGCCCGTCTTGAATCGAGCTGAGTTTTGGAATTTTCTTGATCATTCTGAGAATCCGAGCGGATTCCCAAAAATCCGCCCGTCTTGAAGAATCCGTCCGTCTTGTAAAAAAGACGCCCGTCTTTGCAGCTGAAGAAAACAAGCAAAAATCTCTGGACTGAAATCCGTCCGTTTTTGAAGAAATCCGCCCGTCCCGTGTTCAGCAAATCCGAGCGGATTGTACCAAATCCGCCCGTCTTTAGGCGAGCTTTTGCAAAGATTGAAGAAGCAGAATCCGCACGGATTGAGCCTAATCCGCACGGATTGCCCCTGCAGTTTTGAAATTTTCGGCTTCTTTAAAACCCCTCCCACCTTCATTCATTCATTCATTCATTCATAAACACTACCCACAACATCAAAACCCTCATCCTCTCCATCATAAAAACAAAAACCCTCAACAACATTCAACAAAAACAAATCAAACCATCCTTCCCACAACAATTTAATCACTCCATCTTCAACAAAAACCAAAACCAAGAACAAAATCTTCAACCTTTGAGTCGATTTTTGTTTTCATAAAGGCAAAGCCTTTCACCTTAAAATCGATTTGGGCATCCTACATATTGAAGATTTTTCATTCTTTTCTTGGTTAAGCTCATCAATGGCAAGGACTAAGGGTGCAACAAAGGCAACAAAGGCACCAAAGGCTAAGGCACTCTCACAAAGGCAAAAGGCTCTTCAAACAAAGAAAGCTTTGGCTATGGTGGTGGCAACACCAAACTTGGAAGTGCAACAACAACAACAACCTTCTATGGGACCATCAACATCCTCTACTCCGGTAATTAATCAACTTTTGCATTATCCGGAGGTAACTTTTATTTCCGATACCCATAGAAATACCTTTGTCAAGTTTGCTATGAAATCTATTCAATCCACTAAATTCGTATGTAAAGATGCCTTGGAAAAATTGGGTGTTCTTGAACAAACAAAAGCCTTTTTCAAAGCCATGGGGTTGGAGAAATTGTTTGAAACAAAGGAATTGACATACCCCTCCCTTGTCTTGGAATTTTTAAGTTCTTTGAAAGTCACCAAAGTTGAGAATAGGGAGAATATCGAGTTTCGTCTAGCTAATGTTAGTAGACGCATTACCTTTAAGGAATTGGGTGAAATTTTGGGTCTTAGTGATGAACAAAGTTATTTCAAGAGTTATGGAAAGTATGACCCCGAACCTCTTTGGGAGGCAATCTCCGGGAAGAAATTTGAGGATTTTCTTGCATGTCGTGCTCTTTTGGTCCATCATCCGGGCATAAGAGTATGGCACAAGGTTGTTGGAAATACCATAATTGCTAGGAAAGACACCAATCATTTCACGAGACTCGATTTTATTCTCCTTGAATCGGCTTTGAATATCGGAAGAATTCACACCAAGCCTTACAATTCTTTGAGGCTATTGGTTGATAGATGGCTTAATGTTGATAATGGGAAGAAGGGCACGACCGTTATTGTCAATGGCGGCCTAGTCACGGTCCTAGCTAAGCACTTTGATCCTAATTTCAATAAGGATAAGAAGTACAAAGCAAAGGAAGGTGGCCATCTTATTGATATGCATATTATGATTCACAAGTTCAAGTGGGTTGCCCATAACCCCCTTGACACTAAATATGGATGGCTACTAGTGAAGCTAGATCGTTCACCTTGCCCTCGAAGATTTGTCGCCTAAGCGTCCACCGGACCAATTATCTACTTCCCCTTTCCGAAGAAGCCGATTATATCATTCAACAACAAAAGGGTGATCTTGAAACCCCCTCCTCTTCCATTGCCATACCACCTTACCCCTTTGAGTATGAAGAGTTCAAGCCGGAAGGAATTGAAATTGGGAAAGACTATGTGACTCTTCTCATGCAAGCAATGCACAAGCAAGCCCATGAAGATCGGAAAAATGCGTATTTGGCTCAATATCCACCCCTCCTACATCTAGCTAGGCAAGGACTCCTTGATCCATCTTGTCCTTTGCCTAGTTGGGCGGATAGAGAAGTCTTATTTCCGGGTGCATCTAGGGACGTGGTGGGAGATAATGAGGTTGTTGGAAATGATGAAGAAGTTGATGATAATATTGAGGAAGAAGCAATGGAAGAAGAAAGAAATGGTGAAGATGATGATGAGCAAGATGAGGAAGAAAGTGAAGAAGCAAATGACAAGGAAAGTGGCAATGTGACCACTTCTCATGAGGGAAGTGGTGATGATGATAGCATGATGGAAGACTAGCAAGCCTTGGAGACTCCTACACTCCCATGGTTTGTCTATATCTCTTTGTATTTTATTTCATTTTGATCATTGTTGGTTTAGTCCTAGCAACATCAAAGGACTCACACCTCGGTACCATTGAGGTGTTCTTATCTTATTGTTCCCATTTGTAAAATCCAAAATGACAAACTAGTTTCATGCATAGCATAGTGTGTGCATGAACTATACCCATCCTTGGAAATTAGCAATAGTGTCTCACTCGGTTTGGGGAAGTTAATGCATACGCAACGGGAGGTAATCTAAATTATCCTCTCCGTCATAACAAAAACCATGCATCATGTAGTGTAGCTTAGTATAGAAATGCATTTAGTATAGAAATCATGCATCATCTTTGCATAATTTCCATTATTTTGGCCATTGAGGACAATGCCCATATTAGTGTGGGGATGGGAATTCTAACATTTAACTCTTATTCAAAAACCCATAAAAATTGAAAAAATTGAAAAAATCATAAAAATTGAAAAAATTGAAAACCCAAAAACAAGTTCATTTCCTTTGTATATATTGTCTTGTATATATTGTGTTTGTTTTATCCTTGTTCACATTGATTGACTACGCCACATCCGAGACATGAGGATATTGAAGACCGCATGGTATGATCTTTCCAATCTCCTTTTTCCTCTTTATGTTAATGACCATGTGGCTTTATTTTGATTGATGCGGTATAACAATGTGAATCTAGGACTTGCATTTAGATTATATGTCATATTAGTTGGTAGAATCATATGCATTAGGATGTTTATATGTTAGTTGCATCATGGCATGTAGTTGCATGTTAGAAAAATTTTGCGAAACCGTCTACTTGGGAAGCTTGACAAGTGTATATAGGCCCTAGTAGATGCTTTTTATTCTTAAGACTTTGCTTGTTAGAATACTTGTAAAACACCCTAGGATGTGTCATGCTAGTATCTTTTGACCCATGGATTAAGGCCTAGTCAAGAGTACCTTGTGGTGTGATAACTCCTTGGCTACCGTTTATTCCAAGGTGACCCTTGAAACCATGCAACCATCATTCATTCATGTTCTACCATACAATTTTGTCATCAAAGGGAATGGGCACAAAAAGAAATCAATTTGAGTTCTATGAAATGAAAAAATGAAAGAAAGTTTACAAAAATGCATCAAATGAAAAAAGGAGCAAAAATAGAACTCCTAAGCTTCAAATACAAGGCACCCTCGTTACTAATTGGGGTGACTTTGAAAATGTTCAAAAAGAAATGCAAAAAGTTGTCAAGTATCGAAATGCCAAAAATCAAAAAGAAATGGCAAAGAAAGTGTTCTCAAAATGTCAAATGCCAAAAGAAATTGGGGGAAAAACAAAAACAAAAGCAAACTCCCAAAGTGAAACTCAAATATCTATTGATCCCTTTATCCATCATATCCATTTTTGTGCATGGTAGAGAGGGGACGACCCTTCTTCTTGTCTAGGCAATAGGGGGAATTCCGCGATCCTCCAGTGTTTCTAACACCATAGAGGGTCTACTCTTGACAAAAGCATTTAACGATTGAGGACAAAGGTACCCTAGCTTGACACAACTTGGAGGTGATTTATTGGTATCCTTCTAGGCTTAGTAGTTTGAAGAAATTGCATCTATGAAGGATTGTGTACCCTTGAATTGCTTCCCTTGTAGATAATTTCCGCCACTTGATGAGGGAGTGGCTATTCTTTTTGTAGATGCATCCATTATGTGTTTTTGTGTGCTTAATGTTTGGATGTGTCGCCATTTTGGCAAGACCCACCTTGCCTTGCAAGAAGGCATCCTACCTCATGGTTGTCTTGTTGTGAGTTGAAGGGGCGGAGTGAGACCCGCTAATTGTCTCATATCGGCTATATTATTAGGATAGGTTAGTATTGGTCCTAGTCTTTGTCACCTCTTTACTCGGGACGAGCAAAGGTTCGGTTTGGGGATATTTGATGTGACCATAATTGGCGCATATTTAGCCCCCGAATTACCCTTGTTTTCATGCTTTTTAGTGCTTATTTGGGTCATTTCTTATCTTTAGTTCTTTGTTTTGCATATTCTTTGAGATTTTGATCCCTTGGTAGGAAAGGAGTAAGAATCTTGCATTTTCATGGCAAAACAAGACTAAATTGATCAAATTCAATGACCAAGCATCAAGGAGGGACAAGATTAGAAGGCCTTTGTACATATCATAGTAGAAGAGCAATGTTGAGAAAAGATCCTTGAGTCCCCAAGGAAATCCCCAAGGAATTTATGAAGAAAAGGGAAGAAAAGAAGAAGTTACCACGCTGACTGACAATCCGAGCGGATTGTCAACAATCCGCCCGTCCTGCCCTTGCACAATCCGAGCGGATTGTCAACAATCCGCCCGTCCTGCCCTTGCACAATCCGAGCGTCCCAGCTGGAATCCGCTCGGATTCCCCCTCAGCAATCCGCCCGGATTCCCCAGAATCCGCTCGGATTCCATCGCCCAAATCCGGCCGTCCCGACCTTAATCCGCCCGGATTCCTTCACAAAGACGGGTTGTCTTCTTCAAGCTACGAAAAGAGAAGCCCTTCTCTCCAAAAATACCGGCTTCTCCTTGCTCAACTTAAAAAGTGTAATTACTAGTTTAGCCCTTAGTTAACCCTAATGCATCCTCCCTAATTTTCACTATAAATCCCCATTAGTCTAATTAGAGGAGCATGTTCTTCTTATCAATAATTAGTGTAGTTAATATCAATCAAATCTCTCTTCAATATTGTAATCAAGTATTAATCAAGTTTTAATCCAAGTTTTAGTTCTTTAATCTCTCTTTTGTTCATCCTTTATTTTGGGTAATTGAAGATTATTTGGGTTATTATTGGAAGATTGACAACCTCTCAATCTAGCATTCAAGTACTTCTATTATTCTTGCTTTATTATTGGAATCATTAGTAGGTATAATCTCTTAATCCCTTTTTAATTATTGCTAATTACTTTCATTTATTCATCATGTTTCATATTGTTAGTATGATTGACAACCTTGCTAGTATGATCAACATGATAATGAGTGAGTAGTCTCTTAGCTAGGGTTAATGGGTGATTAGGGGAGACCAACATGGGGAATGATTCATGCTTAAATTAATATGCTTTCATATCTTATTTGCTTGCTTGTTTTGATCTCAACTCATGCACATGTTATATTTGATGAAATGCTAAGCCTATGAATCCTTGCATTTACTATCATCTCCTATCTTTTCAATGAGACTTGTAAGACATAACCCAACTCGAGTCTCATTAGACCATGCATGTTGTTGAGTAGTGATGATTAAGTCGACTTGTAGGTGTTGTACAATCTAATCGATTCGGCTCCGGGACCCAAACTTTCCTAGGATTGTAAGATATAACCCAACTCAATCCATCACAACAATAATTGCTTGCTTATAATTTGAGAACATGTTTGTATGATCATATCCCATGATTCCCCTATGACCCCATGACACCCTAGTGCCTTTAATCAATTGTTTACACCCCTTTAATTCATCTTGCTTGTTTATTTTCATTGTTATTCTAGTTTAGTAACCTTCTACATCAACCCAATTTGTGACACCCCTTAGACACCACTAGTTACAATAGAAATCTCATTTCAACTCCCGTCCCTTGGGGTCCGACCTTTACTTGCCTCTTTACTAATTGTAGAGTTGCTTGTTAAGCTATAAATTGTGTTTTGATTCGACCGTGACCAACGACCACATCTATTTACTTGTGAATACGAAACGGACCGATCACCTACTCGGTCGAGTATTGTTTATACTCGTTCGAGTTGTAACAGGCAGAGAGCCTACAATTGCAATCCAACATCCTGTGTTACCTGCATCCAAACATACTACCACAATACGGAATATAACCGATTCCAAGAGGTCCACAGTTAGGCCAACAGAAAGGTAACGGCCTTAAGGCTAAGTAAAGTCATCCATAGTAACTAATAAATCCCGAAAGTAAACATCCAACATAAAAGTACTAAGTCCAACACAAAAGAAATAAATCCAACATCAAAGAAGCCACTCCAAGCAATCTAACAACACAAAGTCAATAACGAGGACCATCCTTCATGTCATCATCACCACCTGCGCCAGAAGTACCTGCACCTGAACTGCCCACACCTGGAAAACCTGCTGCTGCTGCTGATGAATCTCCTCCTAGCTGACTGCCATAGTTGGATCCCCACGGTCCCGCAAGACAGCCAAACTCGGTCTCCTCCGGAGGTCTCCAGTAACTCGGGTCCACTCCATAGCTGTGGAACACTCCCGTGTCCACTCCTGGTCCCCTCCACCAGACAGGCTGTGCTAGCTGTGTCCCTATGCCCTGGTTAAGGGCCATCTCATGCAGGTTACGGAGCACCAAAGTAGTGGAGATCCGCTCAGCCAGGTCACTCGGCTGCATCCTGGGGTCATGCATTGTGGGGTAGGGAGAGTACTGGTAAGGGTAGAAGTCAGGAGCGGAGTAAGAGGGCTCAGGTACAACCGGGTCTACCCTAGACTGCCTCACCCTACGGCGCTCTCGATGTGGGGGAGGTGCCTGCTGCTGCCCCTCAGGCACGGTGACAGGCTCAGGTCCAATAGGATCCTAGGGTCAATCAGGTAGGTCTGGGGCGGAGGCCTAGGAATAGCACAAGGCTCCCACTCAGCCAAATGGTCAACAACAGGGAGGCGAGCTAGGTCTGGAAGCACCATCCACATAGATCCCCTCACCCTCCAGGCATAAGACCCGTCATCCATCCTCCTAAACCATCTGTTCTGACACAAGTACTGAGCGTCCATAGTAGGAACGGTCTCTACATACTCATCTCTCTCCGGAGGTGGGGCCTCAAAATCTGTCAGGCGCTGAGCTAAGCGGGTCACTATGGCCCCGCAAGCAATGTGTCGGGTATCGGACTCTGCCATACGCTCAAGACTAGAGCACACTACCCCTGGAGCACTGTAGTAGAACGGTTTCTGACGGTGTAGGTTAAGATAAGACATAAGCAACATGACCTCGTGAGAATTAAGCTTGCTCACGTTGTCTCTCGAGTATAGCAAACAGGTCAACATCCTCAGAAACATACGAAGGGAAACATGCTGCACATCATTGATCAGCATGGCAATGGCACTAGGAGCAGGTCTGCCAGTCAAAATGGAAGATAAAGAGGTGCACCACTGTTCTTGGCCACATCACTAAGGTACCCCTCCCCCTCGGCCTCTAGACCCAAATGGTCAGCAAACTCGTCTAGGGTAAGCTCATGATCCTCATTCATGAGATGAAAAGAGACAGTCTTTCCCTTCTTGTCATAAACATAGGAGCTCAAAAACTCCAAGGTCAAGTGGGGGTAGGATTTCTTCCTCAGGTGATATAACCCCTCCATACCCAAAATCTGAAAGATGTGAAATATGTCCTCTTTAATCCCTAAAGTCTCAAGAATTCCAGGATTAATACAGCGGGTGGGGCGGAATGGACGGTGCATAAGGGCCACAAAAGCCTTATGGTGATTGAAGTCAGAGAATATTACTGATGGATGTGCCTCCACCGGTGGAACTACAGGTTCACGGCTTGACTGACCCGTCTCAAGCTGAACATTACCACGAGTTCTTTTGCTGGGTAAGCCTCTGGTATTCACCATACTGCAAAAGAACAAGTTTTAACAGGGGATTGACACAACCACTCTTATAGCAAGAGACGAACTGTTTTCAATTGTATACGGACTTTGAAACGATCTTTTAAGACAAATTTTATCAGAAAATCACCAAATACCTTACAAATTATATGATTATAAGCTTTAAGTTGTCTCAAACCAAAGGATAAACATCAAACAAAGAGGGTTTCGTTTTTAGAAACCCTAGGATATGGAAATCAAATTTTAAACCATGAAATTGCATAAACAAGGGCATACACGAGGTTTATATACGATTAAATCCAAGAATTAGTAAGATGAATACTCTATTTCAGATGCTCACAAAGAGAATTCGAAGTATAGCCGAAATTATACCCTAAGTTTGAAAATAAAGAGAGAAATCGACTTAAAACCTTACCTTAGATTGGTTTATAGCAAGGGAGAATGAATTAATCACCAAGGATTGACCCCAAAAGCTTGAGAAAGGAAGGTTATGGAGTTGTAGAGAAGGAGATGTGAAGATGGGAGGCGGAAATAAGAAAGAATGGGACGAAAATAGGGTTTTTGTATAACCCGTCTAAGTCCCGCTACAGCAATACTCGGTCGAGTATTGGGCATACTCGGCCGAGTGTCGACTACTCGGTCGAGTATCCTCCTTGCTCGGTCGAGTTTTCAAGGACAGAGGCGATTATAATTTTCACCAAATTGACACTCGGTCGAGTAGCTTAATACTCGGCCGAGTATGGTCTACTCGGTCGAGTACAGTACTCTACTCGGTCGAGTTTCCAAAAGTGAAGAGGAAATCATAAATTTTCATTGTTCCTGCAAAATAAATAACTTCGTTCGGAGTTCCGTGCAACCGGCTCGTCACTATTAGAGCTTAGTTCTACCACCCAAACACATATCAACACGTATTTTGTACATCCACTACCAATTCGATCATCATTTCTACCATCATTCCTCACTTTGCTACGAAACGACTACACCTCACCTTTTAGCATACTTAGCAATTAATTACTGTACCTGCATGGTTTAGCTCCTATAACACATCATCACAGATTCCGCTACTCACAAAATGTACACTTAACCACATTTACCAGGCAACAACCACTACACAACATAATCACCGTTTAACAATTGATTAACTTACCTCTGGTCGCACATCGCAACCATTCCATCAACACACCTTGACACATATCATCATAAACATAGATTCACACAACAATCATCATTAAGTAATCAACGATTCTCACTAGCTACCTCTTTTTCCCGTGTCTGGCTTAAGTTCGATGGGGCCATGATTTTGAAATGAGGGCGCCTTCTCACCCAAAATCTAGCATCGGCTGGGGCTCCCAACGCACATACACCAGGTTCATTTTAGTTGACACCCTACATTCATTAGATTCATTGGTTCAGTTTCCAAAACCGTCGGCTCTGATACCACTTTGTAACACCCCCGCACACCAGGACGCCTTACCAAGGACCATCCTAGTGTATGACGGTGTCACCATCTCGGTTTCCCGAGGAAGTAGATCAAATTAGACAATAAAAAAACAATTATAAAAATATTAATATATCTCATACAATACGACTCAATACAAACTCTTTACACCTACGATACAACTACAACACTCATGACACCGAATCTCTAGACTGGTAGCGTGATGACACGATCCCTCCAATCTTAACAGCCACAATCAACAGTACCTGCTAAGCCAACTGCTCACCATCCCCGAATGGATCACCACAGGTTTTACAAACACAACACGGGGTCAGTATTACTCAATTTATATAAGGCAAGCAATAAGGTAACTAGCTGATCATCCACACTCTCCAGTCTCCCGATCTCACATAGTAACCGACTACACACCGAGGTGTGTAGCCCTGCCAGATTACCCATCGCAACAGGTAATCCACGCCGCCAGTGGGTGACCACAGCCGATCCCACCAAGTCCAGCTCATCAACGAGCGACTAAAAAAAATCCATGTCCCTTAATGTGCATATCCCCTCCCGTGGCGGGTTCCACAGCGGGCGAACTAGGGTGTGAAGCCACTCCCATAAGTGACTCCACCACAATCACAACACACAGTATCACAGCTGTCACAACCTCTCCACACCATCACCGTCACAACAACGCCCATACTCCGATGATCAGCAGTTAACAATAATCACGAAACAATCATGCCATAACAATTAACAGTAAAACTGAGTAGGAAACCCTACCTCGTCGCAAAGCATGTAAGACATCCATACATAGCCACGCACGACTCCAAAAAGCATCCTAACAATGATAACCACCTCATATTACACAACTATACTCAAAGAATCACCCAAAAGAACACAAGGCAGAGACTTACCTAACAATACGCATCGGCGGTGACATGGACGGCCACCACACACGTCATCCTTCGCTAGCGAATCCCGTCCTTCCCATGGTGGGGGTTTAGGCTATATACATTAGAACGTGAAGAGATGGGGTGATAGGAGAGGGAGATAGGCTAGGGTTAGAGAAAGAGAAACTGTCGAGGAAATGGGAAATGAAAATGAAATGAATCTCGCGAACTTGCATTTTATATTAACGTGTCGACAGCAGCCATACTCGGTCGAATACGGGAGTACTCGGCCGAGTAGGCTCTACTCGGTCGAGTATAGGTGATACTCGGCCGAGTAGCCTCAACTAGGTCGAGTAAACAATCCTATAAAGCTCATGTTACAAGCCTGATCCCTCACCCATTCATCCCTAAGGTCTGTTTGGTCAACAAGGTCGGTCAACAGAGTTCTTAAATATCCTGGGTATTACAAGTACCCAGAGACTCATAAAACCATAGTATTATATCAACCCCATTAGAACAACTAACTTCCTTGATGTAACATCATCCTCAACCACTAGTGACAACAATACGACACCACCATCCTTCATTTGACCGCTCTCTTACTATCACTTCTTTATATAACAATTCATTTCCTCTTTTTGATTGTCATCCCAAATAACGAACATCAAATCCATCAACAAAATTTACCTCAACATTATTTCCAATTCTATCCTTTATTGTATCGTCACCTAACTCTCCACCAAAATCTCATATCGTGCAAACACTCTGCCAGCTTCTTACTCCCTTAATACCTCGAAACTCACGACTAACATGTCGTCATGAACTCCTATATAACTATTAACTCACAGCCTCTTATGATGCTAGCGTGCCTTTCCATGATTCCTTATTTTCATGTCCCATAACTTTGATCAACGTTCTCCCAACTTACTTCCATCCAATAATACCAATTAATAATTCATCTCCTTTCTTATTATACCTAACTCTTTAGTAATCCGATTACCTTCTTGTTGCATGTTGCTCCATAACTCAAATTCCATGAATTCATATAAATATCTTCTCATTCTTCTTTATCACTGATCCTCTCTCATCATACTAATCACTCACACTTGTCACCATCAAGTCCCCACAACTAACGGTTACCCTTTAATTAGTTGTATCTCTCTTTCATATCCCTAGAAAAGCAACAATTCACCTTATACCGTTAATTGCCCAAAGAATTATACACTAGGCTCACCTCTTGATAATCCAAACTCCCAAACTCAGTCACTATCTACAAATGCACGTCGCGACATAACTCCATCTAAGTTAACTATATACCCCTATTGTCCATCCCTCTACAACAACCTTTGATTACATATATCCTTAAGCAACACAATCCTAACCGTCTCCCTTCATAAATCCTTACACATCCCAATTTGTCACTATTTGCATCCCTCATCTCAATCATTCATTCTCACGTTTCTTTAAACTTACATCACTCTCGCCCATATACACTTACTTTTATATTACGCAACACATGACTATATCACTCAACATATCTCACAAAACATGCTCCTCGCCTCGATTAGCTCATCAATCTTCCCTTTATTTTTCCACTATCCCTCACAGCCACATAAAACACATGTCCTCCCTATCTAACACATGTCCCTCATAAGCCGGCATTCGCCATATCATAGCATCTGGTAACTTAGGTATCAAGACCGTCACATATATAAAAGAATGTGTTAAGACTAAAAACATACGTGTGCACATACCCCACGACTCAAAACAAATGTAAGGATATAGCCACCGACTCAATATGATCGCCCAAAGAGGTACTTGGTCGAGTACATGACGTACTCGGTCGAGTACAGGATACTCGGTCGAGTAATGAGACTACTCGGCCGAGTTCACGACTCCAGAAGCTGAAGAGAATTATCACAGAAAGATTACTCAGCTGAATATGGAATACTCGATCGAGTATGAAAGATACTCGTTCGAGTACTAGTAGAGTTCTCAACAACGTCCATTTTTCGTAAAACAGTCATATCTCACTCGTTACTTGGTCATTTTGAGCGTGTGACCTATCGCTATAATTGTAAGAGGACAAGCTATCACGTCCAATTAGAATTACAGCAATATCATTTCTAGAACTCGAATTATGACACTTTTAAGACAACCCTACCATAATCGGTTTTCATACACATCAAATTTTCTAAACAAAACAACTTGAACATGCATAAGGCAAACAATAACAACTCAATATTTCTAAAAACAGTACATAGTTGAACTTTTATCATACCCACATGAAAATTAAATATGACATTCATATATATAGACGTATGACCTTAATCACATGCTACTACCAACAAACCAAATATTAACATCATCATGATCCTATACACATGTACCACTACCCTTTTGAAAGCCCTGTATTAAACAGGTAACATGCACAACATATTTCATGCCCAAGATCTATTGTATACGAATTCACAATTCACCTTTCATATTTTACCATGTTCCAACACTTTCACCATTCATCCAACAACTTCACAAGATGCAAGTTATAGGTATCACACACACACATGACTTAACATACAACAATTCCCCCCCCCCCCCCCACATGTGATCGGCTTGAGATCGTAAGGGCCTTAATGCGACTTTAGGACGTCTCCCAAGTCTTTGCGGTAGCTCCAAACAACACTCCCCGGGTTCATTTTACTTAGACTCCCTAAGTTCATTGGGATCATTAGTATTAGGTGCCAGAAATCGTCGGTCTGATACCACTTTGTGACACCCCCACATACCAAGATGCCTTACCAGGACCACCCTAGCATGCGAGACCGTCACCATCTCGGTTGCCCGAGGTTAGTATATCAAAGTTAACAATCAAAACACAATTATTAAAGTATAAATTATTATAGTTTACATGATTGAAATCCAAAACCCAAAGTACTACTATGAAAGTTCAACACTAAGACTGCATGCTAAATCTCTTGACAGCGGAAGCTAGACTCGAGTGATGACTCCCCACGACGGCCCCATAGCTAGTGAACATCATCACCTGTTACAATCTGCTCACCATCCCCGAATGGATCACCACAGATTTTACAAAACAACAACGGGGTCAACTACTGTATAATCAAAATAAGACAAGTACAAAAAGGCAACCAGCTGATCATCATCCACCTCCAAGCTCCCGATCTCACATAGTAACCGACTACACACCAAAGTATGTAGCCCTGCTAGATTACACATCGCAACAGGTAATCCTCACCGCCAGTGGGGGACCGCAGCCAATCCCCATGTAAGCCCCGCTCATCAACGAGCGATAATCTTGTTCATTAATGTGCACATCCCCTCCCGTGGTAGGTTCCACAGAGGGCTCCACTCCACTCAACAACCATTACAACAACCACACCAGCTCCAACACTCCAACAATGATCAGCAGATAATCAATCGTACACAATACAAACATAATCTTAAATCAATTAATAGTAAACCGAGTAGAGAAAGCCTACCTTTTCGCAATCCAGGCACAGACAAGCAATCATCCATGACGCCGTCACCTACAAATAATAATCACATACCATCGCTATAAACCATTCCCCAAAATTAACCCAAATCAATAAATAAGGCAATACCGTAAAAGACAACCCATTAACTGATTACAAGGCACTAGAGACTTACCAAAGAAATCATGACAAAAGACGGAAGTGTAGACTTGCGATCGATCAATTAGCCTTGAGAGTGATTAGGGTGATTAAAGAGAGATGAGCGTCGTTAGGTTTTTGTAAAATGATTTAGAAACTATAAAAGCATAATTTATATAATCTCTAATCACCTTAACCAAACCGCGGAAATAAACCTCGTCATACCGGATACTCGGTTGATTATAGAGTATACTCGGTCTAGTATTCCCATACTCGACCGAGTATTCCTGGGCAGTAAACTATCCAGAAACACACGACACACTTACTCGGCCGAGTAAGCCATATTCGGCCGAGTAACCAACTTAGAAAACCGCAGTATTACATCATTAACAAGAAAGGTACCGGTGATCACGTGTGCATCATCCTCAGCAGCTTGCTTGTTTATCATAAACAGTTTGCCACTGGTCTTTTGTCCACCCCCTTATACTGTACTAGCTGATGTAGAAGGCTTGGTAGTTGACCCCTGATTGTTGTTAGCCGCCAGTTTCTGACAAGAATTACCGCCAATGCGATTGAACCCACCGTTGTTGTTACTCTGCCTTCCTTGATTATTCCCCTGTGATGGCCTATGAAAACCTCTCCCCCTGCACTAGTACACCCATGCCTCTTGTGGCCCACACCGCCACAGTTGAAACACGAGATACCCCAACTATTGCTACTACCTCGACCATGCCCACAAGAAGATCCACCACTGAAACCCGATCCCGAAGAATAAGCCCTTGCCTGATTGTTGTTACCCCTCTTGTAACTAGACTGACCATCACCATCACTCTCAGCCTTTCGCTTTTCCGGACCCCTCACTTTGTTTTCCTTGGCCATTTCGACCAACCTCTCAGCCCGTCCTGCTCTCTCATAAACTTCCTTAAAATCGGTAAGGACCCCAACCGGTAGCTTCTCCATGATCTGATAATTGAACCCCTTTTCAAACCGAAATGCTAAGTTCTCCTAATTTAGCCCCATATCTTCAGCATATCGCGATTTCTCATTGAACTTATGATAATACTTCTCCACTGTCATATCTGTGAAAGACCATAACCCCAAAATTAGACCTCTCCAATTAGGTTATCAAAAATTTTTATTTTAGAAATCATTGGATCTATGTAATATGCATGTAATATATAAGCCTTTTAAAAATAAAAGATGAGGAAAACAATTTTCCTTTCATTGAGTTTAGTAATATTGGGCACAATAAAGAACACCCATCTAGGTTGTTCTTGAGCTATTCATATGGGCAAGATCCTCCAAATCAAGCTCCCAAAGAGAAAGCCTCCTTACATGATGCACCCAAGAACTTACCCAACAATCTTACAAATATTAACTAGATATTAAGTAAGATTACCCTTAAAAAATATACAAATATATTACCTCTTAATAATTTTCTTTTGATTTTTTTTAGAGAGAAGAAGAATATTTTCCACATGCAAAAGTTGAGTGGAAAAATGAACAACATAAGTTGAGTGTTGATAGAGGGAGGACGGTTGGATGGGAAGAAAAGGAGTGTTTTTATTTTGCTTTTTTTATACACCCAATAAACATAAGTATAGGTTAGAACAAAATGTAATTGGGAAGACCAAATCTTGAAAAGAGAAAAAGCATGCATGAGTAAAACAAGATGCTCTCTTTATCTTCTATTTGACCGTGTAACATGGTCCTTATAAGGTTCCATTTCGATTTTATAATTTGTCTCACAAATCAATATAAATCTTTCGTCTTTAGCATCTTTTATGATAAAAACGTATCCCAATTATTTCCGTCTTAAAAACACTGCGTAAATATGTATGTACAGCTACACATATATCTATGTACTAATACTAATCACATTAGTTAATTAGTACTAATTTAACAATTAACTGCTTAATCATTAATCCCGTCTCAAATAATTTATTATTCAATTATCGCATAATTAAATAATAATTTTCACGCCTCGAGTTCACAACTCGATATCTCTCTAAATTAATATAATCGACTAACTATTTAGTCA
The DNA here is from genome assembly GCF_048544455.1 of Silene latifolia. Taxonomy (NCBI): domain Eukaryota; kingdom Viridiplantae; phylum Streptophyta; class Magnoliopsida; order Caryophyllales; family Caryophyllaceae; genus Silene; species Silene latifolia. Next base: position 139,961,924 of record NC_133536.1, read on the forward strand.
ATTTATCAAGGGAATAATTAAATTGTATCTCATACAACTAATTAGTTTTCGTGTTGGGGCTCGTTCCTTTAGGTCTGACTGAAAGGGATCAGCTGAACATCGTCGTCTCATGACAGTAACGTCAAACCTTAGTTGACCGACCATTACCGATATACGTTGATCAGCTGACTAGTATCGCCAATGAATATCCTATGCATATTCCTTAATGATATTTAATAATATTATCACGCACTATTGTGGAGGACAAAAACTCCAACAATCTCCCACTTGTCCGAGACAAGTTATGCGATGATTATAACACACAATTTTGGATAACTCCTTATCCCAACAATGTCCTGCTTGTACCATACAAGGGTGTGTTACCGATTCTCTTGTCCATTTTAATAACAATCTCCCACTAAATGCAAGGTGTATTTCAGGTCACACTTTCACATGAACATATCTTGAGCGGTTTTCTCGATCGGGAGTGTGACTGCAAGACCGGAAAAAATCTACCATAGATTACTTCCGAGCGTGGCCACGCATTTCTCAGTCACTACTCCTCGAGTGGCCTAGAGATTTTTAAACCCAACGTGGGTGGACAATTCCTGTCTGCCCTATCTATCCTTTTGCACAATACAGATCACCATGACTCAGTAGATGCCCTTTGGCCTCCTCTCGCGACACGACCTAGGATAAAAACCAAAGTCACTTGGAAACTGCACTGGCTCAGATAATAGTCTCCAGTTTAAATAATCGACTCATAGGAATATCATAGAAGTCCCTGCCACGACCAGGCGTCTGCAATAGATCTAAGGAACTCTATATATATCACTGTCCGGCAAAGTGTCCCACAATCTACCTATGTAAATGACTAGTCATCCTTATGACCTTATGGTGTTGAACCTACCATCAATCGTCTTACAATCTAGTCACTCTGAGACGTCACCTCGTTAAGAGACTAGGGGCCAATACAATGTTCATCCTATTCATTTGAATTGAGGTTCAACATTGTCTCCACAACCAATTCAAATAAACAAGGTATTCAATGTTTTGAGTCAAACTGAATAATTGAGTTCTTAAAGAGACTCAAACAATGAATGCGATCATCACTTATGTAAATATTAATACTCTATCCAATATTTTCATAACGATCTTCACCAATTAAGGTATACTACTCAATCACATTGTTATGCCAACAGCTTTGGTTAGGATTAGCAACAGTTGCATCACTCTAATTTCCATTGCTATTTTTCCTTGTTCTATGTAATCTTTTCATCACATAGAACCTTTCTGAGTACATTTCTAAACAAGTTTTAGACTCTGGCTCTAAAGCCAGTCAAACACTCCCACTGTTATCACAGTCTCTCGGGAGACGATATTAGGCTAACAGAACTACTCTAGTTCCATTAAACTCTAGATATCGACTGTCTCTTTTACAACATTAGATGTTGTAATGTACTTAGCTTTCATTAATGATTTGTACGTATAACACTTATACATACACATCCTTCATATGAAATATTTTATGTATGACTCCTTATACATATATGTATAACTCCTTATACATATTATTCTTTATGCACATAACACTTTTACATGCTAACCATTCCTTAACTAGGTCCATAACATCTTATAAGCATAGGACTGTTATCGTGTAACCCTTTTACACGAAATTCATAATTCATCCAAACTATAAGAGTAAATCCTCAGTACTTCTCAAGGATGCTCTTGATAATCATCTAGTGACACTCACTAGAAAATGATTGGTAATGACTTCTCACATTCTCAATATGATAAGTCCCGACGAGAGCAGCTTTTAGCATATTTAATAGATCTTGCAGCGGAAGCAAAAGAGATCATATTTTGTGTTCAACAACTTGAACGAGTCAAAAGTATTATCACATAAGTCTCTTGACAAAAATGCTAATATCCATGAAAATCTATCTCATTAGATCCGGATAATTAAGATGCGCCATGCTACTCTCAAGTATTCACCCGAGAATATTTCTAGTCAATAATATGTCAAACACATATTTAGACTAAGAAACTCAACTTCGCTCCCACTAAACTCCATGTATCATCATGGTACCTCGACAACTCGACTGATACCATTCTGATTAACGACGTGATTGAACCCAAGGTTCCAACTCATTGCCGTATATAAAATCACAAAAGGGATCTTTCAAGCATGCTAGGCTTCTTAGCATTGACAAGATCAACAAAACTTCTACCTTCATAAGTTTCATTCAAGGAGAAAGTTTTATTATCCTTTTGTCGAATCTCATCCTTATGAAAGGCTATATTGCTAAGAACATACGAATTGATAAAGGCATTTGCGTTGTCACAAACTCTCTGTAACCAACTCAAAATTGAAACATCTTATGTAACCTTTATGACAAGATCAAGGTAACCTAATTTGGTGCAAAGTATTTGCCCCAAATCAAGTCTCGAAAACATCTCATGTTTCCATCCTTATCACATCGTGTGTAAGAAGACCAATTCGAATTGCATGGTGACACGCCATCACATAGAGTTCATACTATAGAAAAGCCTTTGATGAGGGTTAAAGATTCGTCACTTTCAAAAAATAACGCAATATAATCGCAAAATTATTTCCTTATAATCATTGAGCCTCAATAAAGAATGTCTTCTTGTATTGCACTTAGTTTGTGGGCCTTGGACTTCCGTAAGTTCAAAAATTTCTCCCACTTTGTCTTTCTGAAAATGAAAATCTTTCTTCAAAGACAGCATTACGAGCCACAAACTCTTTGTTCTCGTTTTGGAGGAGTAAAAACAAAGTGGTTCAATTTTGGATAACCCTCATAAATACATAAATTGGTTCTGAGCATAAACATTTATGGTCCCAAATGTATAAAAATGACAAGTTAGGGACCCTCCCTATCCATATCTCATATGGAGTCATTTAGGCTATTATAGTCAAGTTTTAAACTTTTAGTGAGAAAATAGCTTACAAAATTGCGAAAAACCTCAAACTATATCCTATAAAGTTCGGTTTATCTTCTTGACTACACCATACTCTATGGTGTCCTTAGGAGAAGGTATAGGTGAACTGGTTCACAATCTTCTTAATGATCATCAAGGTCATTACTTGATATTACCCATTTGACCTTCAAAGTCATTACTTTGAAATTTTCGATCAACATTTTGATCTTGTCGTGCTTTTGGTTTACTACTTCATTTTGAAAATATTCCCCGTTTCAAAAAATCACTTTTAGGTCTTATTAAATAGATACGAAGTTTTCATATCTACTTATTATTACGGTAAAAGTAATGAAGTATATATAACCTACTATTGGCCTTACACATCCGTATGTATATGGTCAATTACCTCACTATTTGTGTTTCTTTTCTGCAAAAGAAAACATAATTTATGCACACACATCATAAGATTCTCAATCAAATGGTTGTTCGATGTGCTTATCGTTTACACGTTAAACGAATTTACTTGAGGTTTGATCAATTGGGTTCACCGGATTAGAGACTTTAAAATCTACAAGATAGTATAATATTTAGTTTTGGTGAAGAATTTAAAATACCTCTAACTTGAGTGGTCATAACTAACCACGAAGTTATCATAGGAGTAGGTACAACCTTTTGTTTTAAATCACATAAGTGATGCCTTTTATGTATAAACATAGATGATTACATTCTTTTAAAACCAAATTTAGGTACATTTGTTCCTATGAAATCATTGCTACTCTAGCTTTATTTCGATACAAAAATGTCATATGCTAGACGTCTTACGTTTTATCAATTCATGTAAACATCTTTACAAAGAAATGACCCGTACTTGGTATCACATGCCAAGATAGTGGAACTAGTCTATCCTTTGAGTAGATGTCTCTTTCAACTTTGTCCTATCGCATACATCTAGGGTTGCTTCTTCTTAACTCCCACTCACTTTCACATTCCTCTTTGCTTCAACAAGCAAAAATGAATCTCATGAAGACCTCTCTTCATGTCATTCGTGATATTTTATACACTTAGTAAGAGTAAATTACTATAAAGTGAGTGCAACATGTGGCAAAATCTCAACTTCTTGCGAAATTGGACTACCTAACCGTTTAATTATCATCATATGCCTAAAATCTTTAGCGCATAAACAATCGATTTGGCCTTTCTCGAAGTGAGCCATTTTACGGTATCATATTGGAGTATTCTTCGTGTTTTTGAAAAACCTTTTTCGCAAACTTTTGAATTACTCTTGAGTAATTAAAACTAATATGTCATCATCATGACGGGGCTGTCACTTTCGAAATCAAGACACTCTTGATAAAATGTGACTCCCATTTAAACTCGTAATAAGAGTTTGCAACATGAAACCCCTTTTTAATATGTATGGACGTTAAGTTGTAAAATAATCGCAAAAATGGTTGTAAGCTTATGTAGGTGATTTGGTAAATCATATTTCCAATCATTTCTACCGAATTCCTTCTAAGAAACCGCTTTCTATGAAAGAACAAAGCGAATATAATAATAAATAGAGGATGAAATGAGGATGAAATGCGCGATGTCGTAGTAACTACATTTATGAATATGAACGAAAAAATAGGAAAAATTAACATTCAATGTTATAAAAACTTGATAAATATTTTAACAAGTCCATTTATATAATGACCTCTCACTAAATTATATAAATGATTCCAAGATCCGTCTTTAGACAAAAATAGGCATCGCTTGGGCGAAACATCCCATAATTGTGTAAATTCGGTAAGTCAACGCTTGACTAATTCTACCTTTAGAACTCTTGGTCGACGGACAACAAATCCATCTACTAGCCCCGAAATATAAGACCGTCTTATATCCTGTTGAGTCCAACCAGTTTTGGCACGTGGTAACCCTTATCACCTACTTACCCGAGGTAAAAAGAGAACACCCCGCTTGGGCGAGCGTGGCTCTAATGAACAAGGGATTCATAGGTGTTAATAATTGGTATGGCTAATCTCAATTTTAAAAAAAAAGTATGTGAGAGATCTTGTCAATTAGTTATCATTCTCCTTTAAATGAACTAACTAGGTGAATTTTTGATAAATTTAAATCGACAATAGAAAAATAAAAGCATGAAACCAAATAAAATACATGTGTGGCGATTTCGGCATGATGAACTAGCATAAAATAAAATACATAAACATGTAAAAACGGATAAATCCTAGTATGGCCACCTAGCTAATCAAATTAACTAGATTATTACATACTCGGAAATCAACTTCTTGGTCCCTAGCATCTTCATTGGAACATCTTCCAAGCATGCACCGTCTTACGGGATTTGGAACCTCTTCCAAAAATGCTCCATCTCGATGTAAATTCCGTCTTTTGGAAACGCCGGTAAAAATAACTATTACAATCAAATTACATAGCTATTTCTATTATACATTAATTAATTAAATAAATAAAAACTATTAATTAATTACAAACCGACGATACGAGATCGTATTTAAATTACAAACAAACCGTTATTCCCTTACATTTCGGGTAATAACGATTAAAATAAATTAGGCCATACTAGGTACAAGAATTTGCATAAATAATTAAATAAATGACGTTCATTCATTCAAAAATAAAAATATAAATAAAATGCTGTAACTTTCATGCCTAAATCGCCCCTTTAGCATAATCTTTTAAAAATGCGCTGTTTTGCGGAATTGATTTTTATTCGTTAAAAATCAATAATCAACACTTAAATCCCATTTAAGCTCAAAATAATTGTCTAAACTGATTTAGAACTCAAAATTAGTCCACACTAATTTCTTAATAAGAATAAGTTTGAATTGATATTATCCATGTGCTAATTAAATCGGTTTTTATCACGACCTTGATAAACAATTCAAAAATAATTTTGACCATTAAACAATTTTGACACAAAATTTTTTTACATTCTGGGACTCTTCCGGGGACCTAAAAAGGTCCAAAATTTAGTCCAAAAATTTCGAATTAAATTTATGAACAAAAACATCCATATTTATCTGTTTTTAAGGAATAAAATACAATAAACATAAAAAAGTGTGAAAACTTTTTCTAAATTTCACTTTTATCATATAAAATATATTTTAGAATATACCAAAAATTTTCATACTCATAAAATTCCGTTTATTATTTTTGAATAAAATAATCAATTTTAATCGATTTTTAACCATTAAAAATCATTAAACATGCAAATTTTCATAACTTTTTACGAAATTTTACAGAACATTTGTAAATATTGCATGTGATAACATATAAAAATTTCAAGGTCAGAATCTAAGTTTAACTAGTTTCGTTAACCTCTTAACCAAAATACGATATTTTCGACTCGGTTTTCCATAAAAATGATTAAAAATAACAAAATAATTCCGCAACTCACCAAATTTGACCACAAATCATTTTAGATCAGAAGGTATACATGCAAAAATTTTCGTGCAAAAATCCTCATTCTTAGCACCATTTTTTATTTTAAAATTATCTCATAATTAGATTAAAATGCTTAAAATTAACATGCATAATATAAGCCAAAGCTCTGATACCATTTGAAAGACCATAACCCCAAAATTAGACCTCTCTAATTAGGTTATCAAAAATCTTTATTTTAGAAATCATTGGATCTATGTAATATGCATGTAATATACTCCCTCCTATTCTTAATAACCCTCCCCTTTCATGGAGGGCACGGGAATTAAGGGAGGGAAGTATTATATAGTAAAGTATTGTAGTGGGGTAGGAGATTGGAGAGAGGAAAGGTATTGTGTGATTAAAATAAGTATTGTTATAGGGTAAGGTGATTAAAATAAGTATTGTTGTGGGGTAAGGTGATTAAAATAAGATAAAGTATGAGTATTGTGGGGTATTCTTGTGGGGTGGGGTGATTAAAATAAGTATAAAAACTTGCCAAATAAGGAAATAGGGAGAGTATTGTGAATAGACGAAAAAGGAAATATGGAGAGTTATTTAGAATAGGAGGGAGTATAAGCCTTTTAAAAATAAAAGATGAGGAAAACTATTTTGCTTACATTCAGTATGGTAATATTGAGCACAACCAAGATCACCCATCTTGGTTGTTCTTGAGCTATTCATATTGGCAAGATCCTCCAAATCAAGCTCCCAAAGAGAAAGCCTCCTTACATGATGCACCCGAGAACTTACCCAACAATCTTACAAATATTAACTAGATATTAAGTAAGATTACCCTTGAAAAATATACAAATCTATTACTAACACTCTTAGTAATTTTGTTTTGAATTATTAACTCTTGTAGATACCTCATTTCCGCACCTCCCGCAAACCACCCGGTGATGATTGGGCCGCATGTTTGGTACGCAGAACGATTTGTGACAGTTCGTAAGTTTATCGTCAAGTGATTACTCAAACACTGGTGTCTACCTCTTAATTGTCATCTACGCGCCGATACGGTCGTTTTGACAGTAATTAGAGTACATTTGGAGTCCGGGCCTCAAACCGTCTTCATTTTCTGATAACCGCAAAAATCCCGAGTCAAAATGTTCTGGAATGTTCCGGATATTTCTATTCCATATTTCACAATCTTTTAATCTTTCGTAAAGAATTTCCCGTAATATTCATACAAAATATTAAGGAAAATAAGATTAATCCGTTATTCCATAAATTAAACACGGAAATCTTTCTTCCGCAGAAGGAAACCACTTGGGAACAGACGCAGCAGGTGCTGCGCCTCTTCCAAGGGACGCAGTGCATGTTGCGCCTCTTCTCAAGTCCTTTTCTGCGTATTTTTCGTATCTTTTCATATCTTTTCGAGATTCACTTCCAAAGTTTCTCCAAAAACCATAATTCCTTCACGTGATTAGTATAAATAGGAGCCTTCGCTCCTCATATTTCTCACGCAAGTGTCCGCCCTTTCTCTTCTCCCTTTGCATTCTAGACCACGTTCTTACTTTTTGGCGTCTACGTGCTTGAACTTTCGACCACGTAAGCTCGGATCTTTCTGAGTACCAGCCTCGTTTTGCATGACCGACCAATTTGACCAACTCCACAATAATCAACATTAATTAATCTTATTCGTTTTCCTCTTACGAGGGCACTTTCGTTACATTCGAGTCGAGCATCACTAAAACATAAACTTAGTTCATCTCGTTTCGTCAAACATGTAAGTCTGTGGGTGTAAATATCTCTTTTATTTATTGTCATTTACTTTTTGTAATCATCATGTAAGGTTTATATCGAAAGTACTTCTGAAACCGATTTCTAAAACCCTTTGTTTAAATCCTTTTTTTACGGATTAACAGAAGACAGACGCCGAGAAGGGACGCAGCAACTGCTGCGCCTCTTGGAAAGGACGCAGCACTTGCTGCACCTCTTCCTGAGGTTGCCGCCGTTCCTGCTTCTCTTCTTCTTCCTCCGTCCTCTGTTAGTTTCGTTTCTTTGTTTTCTTTCGTCATTGTTTGCTCTTGTTTCATTCACATGATAGTTTTGCATATTATTAATCACTGTTAGTATATAATTCATCATTAAATCTCGACTTTAATCTCAAATAACCAATATATGCGGGTTTTCGTCATTAAAATCAATCTGGGTTGTAGAGATTCGATTCATTCATATCGAGTTTCTGGAATTCGATCTTTGGTATATTCCCACCTGTTTGTCCGTCATTAGTTCTTCATTAATTCGTCATATTTAACCTAATTAGTTCGCTCATGTCACTAATCAATCTTTCATTCATGTAATTAATTCGTTTACATTTGTTCATCCATGTTTTATCCTTTTTATGACTCATTCACATGCAATAAATGTATTAAATCACTTTCATCCGAGTCAAATATCATAATCAATCATTAAATTCACCCCCGAATACTAACGATTTGCAGTTCCGGCTTCACAGCCAGAACTCAGCCTTGGAACAAACGCAGCAACTGCTGCGCCTCTTCCAGAGGGCGCAGCTCTGCTGCGCCTGTTCCAGGTTGATTTCTGTCTTTGAACTTCCGTTCTGCCTTGACCTAGTTTAATTAGTTTACGTATTTAATTAATTGTCAGTCGTATTATCATTCCTAATTTCTGTTCGTTTATTTATTCTTTCTTTCCCAAATTATCCGTTTTAAAGGTGTTTTCGACATATATTAATCATTAATCCGATTGTGACTATTGTAATTTTCATTATTGTATTATTGTATTTCTTTTATCGCATTGCTTGTATGTCTTCGCATGTAATTGAATCTAAATCCCTACTTCGACTCAATTGTATGTTAAATTAATTGTTCACAGACTTAGTCTGATTCTCACATGTTAGGATTAAAACTTGGATGTTGCATTGCATGCATATAATCGACAATATATCGAGTATGAATAACTTCCCTAATCATTAGTAGAGGCCGCTATCGAGGCGGGCGGGATTAGGTGTTCGATCAAAAGAGCTTCCTAATACGTACCCTCACCCCTTACTCCAGATCTCTGTGAACATCCGTGTTCATTGGCATCCACGAGAGTCATTCTAGACATAGAATGCTAAGGGTAACGAGTTCTTGGTGTTCATGTCACTACTTTGTGTCCTGACATGGCACGAGGTATTCGAACGATTTCCAATTTTCCACAATAAATTGGTGGCGACTCCACAAATGCAAACGCTTGTTTCCCAAGCGCCCCCGTGGCCCGCGTCCATAGTTTGGCGACTCCGCTGGGGATAATACACTTACGTGTAGCCAAGGGTGAAACTTGAACAAGGTTAGGGAATAGTTTGTACAAGACAATTGTCGGTTTTCATAACTCGGTCTTCCTAGATCGTTTCATTCGGCCTTCCTAGGCCCAACCCAACCCATTCGACCAATCGTTCTGTCTAAACGGTCCTAATTCTTATTTGGGCCTAAGGATGGATAGCGATTGACGTCATCCATACCATGGTACTTACTCTTGTTTGTATCAAGGACTTTCACTACTTGAGGAAATGGACTAGGAATCGGCCTTACTCTTGTTTGGTACGAGCCTCTCCACAAGCTTCGGGTTTGATTGTTCGGTATGGCAACCCACCCTTTAAACCAAAACCCTTTTAAATGCACTCAGCATCCCGTTATAATGCTTGTATAAATGTTTGTACCTTACGTGATCACCATTTCTAAACAAAACCATGACGATTTTTGTAGAATCAAAATCCTTTTTAAGATGTAAATTTCAAAAAAGCCACCTGATTAGCGCAAAACCGAGTCAAAACTCTGCCCATTTGTCGAGTAAAAATTCCGGGCCCAAGCCCATTTCAAAACATCACTTCGAGTCCACTCCTACAACTACACTATAGTTGACTAGGACACACATTTTCAAACTTTGTCATCTTTTCAAAACTCACTTGACACAAGTGGCATACACCCACTTCCCAAGTCAAAACATTTCTTTCTTAGTAAGTGTGCTAGAATGGTCGATCATGTTTTGATTTGTCGTCGATCTCTTATCCAGTTTCCAAGATGCCTGAAACAAGTGACGTAAGCACCGACCAACTCCAATGGTAATGATCAAATCCTAACCGCGCTAGCTCGCCTCCAAGTCACTCAAGATCAAGTGCACGACCGCCTCGATACAATCGAAGGCCGAATTTATACCGTAGAAACCCTCCCATAGGAATGACTGCAGCTGAGAAACGACTCCAATACTTGGAGGAACAATTGATGTATCTCAAAGGGGATGACATTTATAGGGAAAATAACCGTAAGTATAAGGCCGTGAGTTCCAAGTTGCCAACCAACTTCAACATGACGGATGTCCCTAGATTCAAGGGGCACGAAAACCCTTTGAATCACATCCGTGCTTTCAAGGACTACATGTCTATCAAAGGCATCAAACCCGAGATGTTCTTAAGGATTTTTCCTTCATCTCTTGACACCGTCCCAAAGCAATGGTTCTACTCTCTAGAACATAAGAAGATCGCTACTTGGGAAGATGCCGCGATCGAGTTTGCTAAGCAATATGCGGATAATGCTGAAATCTTAGTTAACATGCGCACTTTAGAGGTTCTTACCCAAAATGACAAAGAAGGTTTCACCGACTTCCTAAGTAGGTGGAGGAAGACTAGTACCCAACTAGTTGAACGCCCAGACGAAGCTACCCTCGTGGAAAAGTTCATGGACAACCTAAAACCCATCTATGCGAGTCATTTGAGGTACCAAAACATCAAAACTTTCAAAGACTTAACCGTACTAGGAACAAGGATCGAAGATGACATCCGTAAAGGGCTCATGTCCAAAACGGTAGGCCGAGGATATCAAGGCTCAACAGGTTGTTCTTACGGCTCTACTAGCAACACCGATGAAGTTAACCTCCTCGAGCCAACCAAGAAGAGTACCCCACCGAGGAAATTTACAAATCTTGGGGACACTTACTCCAATGCTCTAAAAAGGTTAATGAAACAAGGCAAACTCCAACCCATAGGCCCTACGCCCGAACTAGAAAAGAAATCCAAATTCTGGGACGAGAATTCATACTGCGAATATTATAGGGGTAAAGGACGTGACACAGAAAATTGCTACAAATTAAAAAATGTGCTTCAAGACATGATTGAGGATGGTCGACTACCAATACCGCCGGGAGGTAAGCCCAACAACACTCAGAATCCTCTTGGAATTCTAGTGATCACAAGTGAAGAATCTACCTTAGATTGTTCACACCTCATTTCTCCAGTCGAAGATGAGATCCGCGCGATCGAGAATGAAGCGTTCTACTCTACCATTTCCCTTACCATTACCGACTTCATCGCATGGGCAAGGAGTGTGGATAGGCAAGTTTTGGAATTGTAAAATGTGGTGACAACTTTACATGACCCCAATGCAACACCTAAAGAACATGCGCCACTAATTTTCTCCCAAAATGCTACTATGCAAGAAGTAGTCGCCGTGGTTGATAAACTAATCGACCAAATTACACAATTAGAGGACGAGATCATGAGAATGAGGGAACTAGCTACAGTCAATAGAGTATGGGCCGATGATGATGAAGACGAGTATCTCATTGAACACTCCCTAGTCAAGGAAATAGTCCAAAACGGTGAAGACCAAGATGTAGACCACCTAACTCGTTCGGCGCGTCCATATCAAAGTACTACTCAAAATGGTCCAACCAACGTTATCACACCAAATGATAATGAAGATGACTCTACTGACCATTTTCTAAAGCAATTACAGAAGACAAAGGCTGATCTTTCAGTCTGGCAACTAGTAGCAAGCTCATTCCCACATCGCCAAGCTTTACTGCAAGCTTTGGCCAAACTAAACGTAGCACATAACTCCACACCCGACGATGTAGTCAACTTGGTCTTCCAAGAATCACCGAAGCTAAGTAATCCTATTACTTTCTCAAATGAAGATTTGCCGCCCTTTGGCGCTAGTCACCACTTGGCTCTTTACATCACTGTCGTTTGCTTAAAGAAGAATGTGCCAATGACCTTGGTGGATGATGGCTCCGCGGTCAACGTCATACCCTTGAAAACGGCATACAAACTAGGCATGAAAGAGTCGTATTGGACTCCTACCAATCAAGGTGTTCGCGTATATGATGGTACACGACGAAAGGTAGTAGGACTCGTTAACCTAACAATAGCCACCGGGCCAATTGAGCGAAAGGTTAACTTCCAAATAGTGGACATTGAAGCTTCCTTCAACATACTTCTGGGAAGACCTTGGATTCACGCTTCAATGTCCACTATTTGGAAGTTAACCTTTCGCTCAATTGGCTTGGATTCACGCTTCCAAAGCGGTAACATCCACCCTTCACCAAAAGATCAAAATCCCACTAAATGGTAAAGTGGTGACGATCACTTCGTCGCCCATCAAGGCAATAATCGAAAAGAATTCAAATAATCAAGTCCTTGCGGACCCAGTATATGAACTTGGGGGCTTTCAAAGCATAAAAGTCATAGAAAGTGAGCTGGCACCCCTATACTACGATCCCTACTCCAACTTGGTGGTCAACCACATACTCAAATCCCAGGGATAGTTCCCGGGAATGCCTTTGAACCCTGCCCGAAGAAACACCTTCGCACCCTACAAGGAAGGCAACTCAAAAAGAATACCACTTGGACTAGGATACAAACCCACCAAAGAGGAAGTTCTCGAGATGCTCGCTCAAGTTCAAAGCCGTAAGCACGTAGGAGTCCAAATGCGACCAAATCTCCCTACCCTAAATGGATAATTCGTTAGGGAAGGAAGTCAAGAACTCTTTCAGGGATTTCCCGAACCTTGGCACTATCTCGGAAGGAAGCTAGCCGGAATCGAGATCTTTCACGATTGCTACTTCATTCCTCCAAAAACGGTTCATACCGTCAAGGCTCGTCAAGCACCTTGCTTAGACGAACAAGCTGTTAGCCTACTATTTGGAGAAGATCGATTTGTTAGAGCCACGCAGGATGAGATCATTACCATGATACTTCAAGACGATCACTTCAACCCTACCGCGTTAATCACAGAAACAAACGCGAACCAGCAAAATGGATGGAGAAAATCAATCAAGTGGACCAACAATCAAGGAAAACTCTTCAAGCTCACCACTGGAGAAGGAGAGATGTTCAAGGGAGAACCAGAAGACGATGAATTCGAGTCAGAGTCAGAGTCGGAGTCAGAGTCGGAGTCTAGAGAAGTTACTAGGGAGTCTCCTCCTGTCGTCGTCCCCATTCCCTTTGTTTCTCCTAGCTTAGCCTCAAATAGTAACGGTAGTTCGGGAAATGTCCCAACAACTGTCCCTTTACCGCCGCTGACCACAGATCAGATGGCTTCTTTGTTTCAACTTTTCTCAAACTTTAATATGAATAAATCAGGTTCTGCTTACTCTTTGTGTTATCTTGAATGCAATTATGTTTACGATAATACTGAGGATGGCCAGACCCAAACTCAATTGAGATACCTCCCTACATAGCTAAGGAAATACTACAAGAGGGGGAAGGGGGACCAGGAATAGAGAAAACCGAACCCATCAATGTAGGAACCGAACTAGAACCCCAAGAACTTAGGATAGGGACTACCTTGAGCTCTACCGAAAGGGCCAGTTTCATAGACCTCCTACACGAGTTCAAAGACATTTTTGCTTGGTCCTACAAAGACATGCCAGGGATCGACAGGGATATCGCCGAACATAAAATCCCAATTAAGTCAGGTTTCAAGCCCGTGAAACAGAAGCTTCTTCGAATGAGGACAGAATGGGCTCTCAAGATTAAGGAAGAAGTCGATAAGCAATTCAAAGCCGAGTTTATCAAATTTTCCGAGTACTCTGACTGGGTAGCCAACATAGTACCCGTACCCAAAAAGGATGGGAGAATCCGTGTCTGTGTTAATTTTAGAGACTTAAACAAAGCAAGTCCTAAAGATGACTTTCCTCTACCATATATCGATATATTGGTGGACAATACCGCAGATCACGCGTTACTATCCTTCATGGATGGGTACGCGGGATACAACCAAATCAAGATGGCCATAGAAGACATGCATAAGACCGCCTTTGTCACTCAATGGGGAACCTATTGCTACACGGTCATGCCGTTTGGGTTAATCAACGCCGGAGCTACATATCAACGCACCGCAACTACACTCCTACATGACATGATGCATAAAGAAGTTGAGGTATACGTAGACGATATGATTGTCAAATTCAAGGATAGAGAGGGGCATATTGCGAACCTTCGCAAATTCTTCTCAAGGCTACGAAAGTACAACATGAGGCTCAATCCTCAGAAGTGCGCATTCGGAGTAACATCTAGCAAACTCCTGGGATACGTCGATAGCCAACGAGGTATAGAAATAGACCCTTCCAAGATCAAAGTTCTGATCGAAATGCCACAACCTCAAATGGAAAAAGAAGTCAGAGGATTCCTGGGAAAAGTGCAATATATAAGTCGATTCATATCGAAACTCACCATGATCTGTGAACCTATCTTCAAAAAGCTCAAGAAAACAGATCACACCATGTGGGATGATGACTGTCAAAAGGCATTCGACTGAATCAAGGAGATATTAGCTAAACCACCAGTGCTCATGCCACCTCAACGAGATCAACCTCTTGGTTTATATCTCACAGTAACCGAAACAGTCATGGGCGCCATGCTAGCTCAAACCGTAGGAAAGGAAGAAAGGGCTATCTACTACCTTAGTAAGAAGTTCTTGGAGTACGAGTGCAAATATTCACAACTCGAAAAGACATGCCTCGCTCTTGTGTGGGAAACGAAGAAGCTACGTCATTACATGCTTAGCTACTCCGTCAAAATATACTCCAAAATAGGCCCTGTCAAATACCTCTTCGAGAAACCCGTCCTCAACGGACGCCTAGCAAGATGGACCTTGATGCTCTCAGAGTTCGATCTCAAATACGTACCTCTGAAAGTTATAAAAGGGCGCGCCGTTGCCGAATTCTTTGCAGAAAATCCCATCAATGATGCACAAACAATAGATACTTGGTCATTTCCAGACGAGGATATACTCCAAACCGATGTAGACTCCTGGGACCTTTACTTTGATGGAGCATCAAACCTAAGAGGATTTGGAAAAGGAGTGTTGCTCATTTCTCCTGAAGGCGAGCACACACCGATCTCTATCAAACTCGACTTCGAGGTGACAAATAATGCTGCCGAATACGAAGCTTGTCTCATTGGACTATAAGCGACAGTGAGCTTAGGCATTAAAAACCTCCGAGTGCATGGGGATTCGTCCCTGATCATCAATCAAGTTACGGGATCTTGGAAAATCCGAAGCGAAAGTTTAGCACCTTATCAAGCCAGAATAGACCAAGTTGCCCAATTCTTTGATCACGTGAGCTATCTACACCTACCTCGAGAAGAAAATCAATTTGTAGTTGCTCTTGCAAAACTTGCATCTTTGATTAATATGCAAGATGACATGGTGGAAATGCCTTTATGCATCGAACGACGACCAGAGCCAGCTTATGTCCACCAAATCACCGATGAAGAGGAAATCACAGAGGAACCTTGGTTCCAAGCAATCCTAAATTTCAAGCTCAACGGTACCTATCCACCAGATATGGACAAAAGGGGACAACGTGCTATACGCGTACTAGCTCCCCAATATGTTCTCATGCAAGGAGAGTTATACAAAAGAACACCTCTTGGTGTAATCCTACATTGCCTTAATCATTCACAGGCACAGAAAGTGATGGAAGAAGTCCATGATGGAGAATGCGGTCCTCACATGAGTGGGCCCATGATGGCAAAGAAAATCACACGTTTGGGGTATTATTGGACTACAATGGAATCCGATTGCATCAAATACGTAAGACATTGCCACAAGTGCCAAATCTTCGGGAATGTACAGCATGTCCCTCCTTCATTGCTCTATACGATGACATCTCCTTGGCCATTTTCTGCCTGGGAATTGATATAATCGGGAAGATAACTCCAGCCGGAATAGGAGGTCACTGTTTCATCCTAGTGGCAATTGACTATTTCACCAAATGGGTAGAAGCGGCTTGCTACAGTAGTCTCACGGCTAAAAATGTAGCAAAGTTCATACAAAACAACATCATTTGTCGATACGATTGCCCACATGAGATCATTAGTGATAACGGATCACATTTCCAAGCTGAGACTGAGCAATTGCTAGCCAAGTACAAAATTAGGCATCACCACTCTTCGACATATAGACCACAGACTAATGGCGCGGTAGAGGCGGCAAACAAGAACGTTGTCACAATTCTCAAGAAAATGATTGACAACTATCGAGATTGGCCAAGCAAGATACCCTTTGCTTTGTGGGGATATCGTACATCTGTTAGGACTCCCACTGGGGCCACCCCTTTCTATTTGACCTACGGCATGGAAGCTGTACAGCCAGTCGAGTTAGAAATACCATCATTGCGTATCTTACTCGAAAGTCAAATCCCAGAAGCCGATTACAAGAGGGATAGATATGAAGAACTCATCCTCCTGGATGAACGTAGGCTACGCGCATTATATAATGTCCAAAGATATCAAGCACGTATCAAACGAGCCTTCAACAAAAGGGTCAAGCCAAGGAACATCAAGGAAGGAGACTTAATACTCAAGTCAATTAGAGCTCTTTTACCTGTCGATCCACGAGGAAAATTCAAACCTAATTGGGCTGGGCCATTTCTAGTCAAGTCCATACTTCCAGGGGGTGCGGTTAGAATCACAGACCTAGATGGGAATGAATTTGCCAGCCCAACAAACCTTTACCAACTAAAGCGGTATTATGTCTAGAATAGGAACAAAAAACGCGCCTCGCGTAACCTCACGTGTCGCTCTTGTGACACTAAATAAACGGCCCCTTGCCAAGCTGAAAAAAGCTAATGTCACCTTGCTCTTGCATTTTGACAATCTGTCATTCTCATATCATCAAATAAACTAAATTTCAACTTAAGAGTAAGTAAAAAGCTCATGCTTATTTCCTAAGTTCATTACAAGCTCTTGCTTAGAACAATTATTCTTTTACATTTACTCGAACTACGCTCAAGGGTTTGATTTCATTTTTTTAATGACTACGTAGGCAATCCTTCGCAGGATACAACCCATTAATTTTAAAATGTAAATAGAAGGACATTTGCAGTTGCATTTGGAATTCGACAAGAATAATAAATAGAAAATCACAACGGTTTCATAACTATTTAACCTCCTTTATTTCATTCATTTTCTAAATAATAATAATAGTACGTTACATAATAATAATAACGCTAAAGAAAAAAAATAATAAAATAGGCTAGGATTCTAAAAACCCCACCTTCTTATTACAATAATAATAATAATAAAAAATAATAATAAAGACTTGGGCTATCCCACAATTTTCCCTTTGCCCTTGTCATTTTTGTCATATTTCTTGTCACGACCTCGAGCCGGACGCTCTTGCGCCACTTCGGACCTAATCACCAATGGTCTTTCTCGGGGTCTAGCCTTCCCATTCTTGTCAATCACTTTGTCCACGGTAGGAGAGGTCTTCGGTTTCTTCGAAGTATGAACAACGTGAAACCCGGCTTCTTCCTCTCCCCCAGTCAGATGCTTCTCTTTCTCCTTTTCCACCTCGCGCACCTTGTAGTCAACGGGCTCGCGCTTCCTCAATCTCTCACGCTCCTCCGGAGTAGTAGCTTTCCTCCACCGCAGATAGGAGTCTGACACCCATAAGGCACTAACAGAAGAGTTCAAGAACCATACGTTTCTTTGAGCCCATTTAATGGCCTACTCCCTTCGACTCTCAGTAGTAAGCGCCACAGCAGTCTGCGGGACAGTGTCAAGCTTCGGGATTGTCTGCTTCAGTCCAACCTGTCTCATCAACCTCTCCGGGAAGATGCATACCATGAATTCCAAGCCAGGAATGCGCATAGATCGGGTAGGATCCAAGGAAGATACTCCAGTGACAGATTTGAGATGCCACCATCGTACAATCCATCAAATCAAGGGACCGTCATCACTCTTTAATTTGTTTTCCCAATAATTGCAGACTCGAGTGAAGTCCACCATGTAGAGCCTAGTCCTTATAGCAATTGAGCGAGCATGATAGGAAGGACCATTAACTAGGGGCTCGATCAATCGAAGACGGTCCATAAGCCAAACCTACCAAAAAAGCAGGTGTTAAAAAAAACGAGAAAAAAAACGAAAAAAAAAACGAAAAAAGAAAACAAGAAAAAGAAGAGAAGAAATTCTTTATTCTTTTACCTGCAAGATAATGGCACTTCCCAAATAAGGTAGGTCACGATTGGCTTTCATGTTATCCAAACCCAATAGGATCTCTCCTAAACATAAACAGGCTGGGCTCCTGCGCAGTTCCATTTGCTCAACTAGGCCCAGGAAACGGGGATCACCTCTGAAATCCTCATAAACATGCCCTTGAAGGACATATACATGTAACAAGCAAAATCTGAATGCCCTTCGCCTAGCAACATAAGAGATGGTGGGGTCGGCCTTGTTAATGAATCGGTCAATAAAGTCCAACATTCGCACTCCTTTCGAGGTCACTAGACGGTCCACCTCAATTCTTGTCAACCCAAGCAAGTCTCTAAACTTGTTCTTATACCCTTGTGAAGTAGAAGGAATAGCAGGCAAGTGTTCTGGGTGCCACCCACCGATCGCAGCAACTTCTTCAGGAAATGGGCAAATGTCACCTCCGGGGAAAGCAAAAACGTGATAATTCGGGTCCCAATAATCAAGACAAGCATCTAGGAATGGTTTGACCACACTTGATAAGCTTCAAACTCAACAATGATCCAAGGATATAAGCACCGATGTCGTGTTTCTCCACGTTGGAAAACTCATTGGTCCACTCTTTTAGACGAATCTCTAAAGTATTCATGATGAAGGATTGTTTTGAGAGTTTTATGTAATAAGACGAAGGAAGAGACGGAAGAATTGTGTGAATAATACCTCTATCGACATTTCTATTTATACTAAAATATGTTTCCTAAAATCCGCCAGGACGGAAACACCGGGGAACAGGCGCAGCACCTGCTGCGCCTCTTCAAAGGGACGCAGCTCCTGCTGCGCCTCTTCCTCAACAACGTCTCTGTGATTTTCCTCGTTGGATCTTTTCTAAATTCCTTAGCGAATAATTTCCTATTCATACGGGTTATTATTTTGGTAAATACGTCAAAGTTACCATAGTTCGTGTTTCCTAATTCCACGGGCACGCATTTCGAGGCAATATCAGCATTTTCGTCATTTAGCACACTTATATATTTCTTTCTATTTTTCTTTTTTCGGGGAATCATTTCTCCAATTTAATGTAATTTATTTCAAACTTATATATTTCTTCTTATTTTTTTCTTTTTGGGGAATCATTCCACTCCCGTCCTACATTACATTTCTAACTTATAGGTTTCTATTTTTTCATTTTTTAGGGGGGTAACCCTCCTTACCGTCCGGTCATTTACGGCAAATTTTTTGCATTTTTGCATTTTTGCACTTTTTGCATTTTCGAGTCGTTCGTTTTGCGCTAATTTAGGCCATGTATACAAATGTATGTTTTACGTGAATTTCTATGTAAATTTCGGCAGTTTGACGGCGTAAACCGTCATCTACCAAACCTGTCCAAAGCTAACCTGTAGGAACAAACAACGCAACCCAGCAGCAAAGGCACTAAGGCTATCATATATACAACCAAAAGAGGGACATGTACAACAAACTGGGGGCTCGAGCCCCAAGCAAAATCCAAAATGTAGATCCTAAACTGTACAAATGTGCAAGATACAGCCAACAACAAACAAAACAAACAACAACAAAACAAAACTACTGCCGGTCGCCGCCTAACTCCGCAACTCTCGCCTCGAGAGCAGCAACCTCGGCATCACGAACCTCGAGCTCCCTCAACAAACGAGCTGTCTCCTCCCGAGACTGAGCCAGCTCTCGCTCCAGCTCGCGCTCCCTCTGTAAGCGCAACAATTGGCTCATGTCAATCATTTCAAGCAATCATAAAAAAGGTTAGAAAGTTCAAAAATGAAGTAGACGAAAGGTTCATATCTGGCGACCTCGACCGCCGACAAGTGCCTCGACGGCAGTAGCTCGCAGCCGGTTGGCTACCTTTCATAACGCCACAAACCGAGACGGCGCAACCTGCATTTTCAGATAAGAAGCTTCTCAATTATTGGATAAATTCAAGCAAATGTGTTCTTACACGAAAATCATACAAATTAGAGACTCACCCTCCGAATCAGATGCTCCCAATCGTCCAAGCCAGCATCCGTCACAGCCACGTCAAAGTCACGCAACTCGGAGATCATCGTCCTTCCGGTCGCGTCAGTGTACTCGAG
This sequence comes from Silene latifolia, assembly GCF_048544455.1. Lineage (NCBI taxonomy): Eukaryota > Viridiplantae > Streptophyta > Magnoliopsida > Caryophyllales > Caryophyllaceae > Silene > Silene latifolia. Next base: position 139,982,594 of record NC_133536.1, read on the forward strand.
GGTCTCGGGGTACTCTGGGGGCTCAATGCTCGCCGCCTTAACCTACTGCAAAGACAAAGGATTGCCATTAAATCGATGATCATTCATCATACTTTCGAAATGGTCATAAGGAGAGTAAATGCTCACCACAACCGGCCAGTACGCCAACCTCCCGTAGAGGAACGCTGAGTAGTCCTCACCAGGAAGTAGAAGGGCGTCACCACCAACGCCAGCCAAGTCAGCCTCCACCTCAGCCTCAGAAGGCTCCCTGAACATCGTCCTAGGAGGATCGATGGGAACCGTCTTGACATCCCGAGAGCACTGACGAGCCAAGCGCTCGCCCAAATACCACACGGGACCCATCGACGTCCTCAACAGCAACCGACTCAAGCTCTTAGGTCGAAGGACCTCAGCCACAAAAGGAGGAGCGTCAGCATACTCCGCCCAAGGCCTGGGCACCCACTGGGAAAAGACAAGCAAGAAATCATTCTTATGATCGGTTAAAAAGTAATAAAGAAGCAAAACGAATATAAGTGAGATGCTCACGCTGTCCAGCTGAAGAGCGTTCACGTCCCGCCGGTAGACACCATGAGAGGAACGCTTGCTCCTCGTGCGACACATCACCCAATCCCTCACAGCGGGATAGGCCTTCTCCAGCGGCTCCGTCCTCTTGGGCAAGAGGCTCGGAAAGTAGGAGTACACCCACGCCAGTGAAGCAAGATAGTCAATAACGATCTTTCGTGATTCGATAAGGAAAAGAAGTGATGAAGGTTCATACCTCCAACAGTAGTCCAGGGCCGACAGCACCAGGAGAAGTCCCCTTCTCCATCGACTCCGGATGAACCATGGCCCTCATAAAGCGGATGAGGACCGCGAAACCAACAGTGACCCAGTCCTAACGTCCTAGGGAGCTCAGGTCAGAAAGAAAGGGAAGAAGCTTCGTCGACAGCCTCTCTCCCTTGTCTCTGAGGTAGATCGAAGACAGAAACCACCAGAGCCACAAGCGAGCCCTCTGCTCAGCTGTACAGGGAGGAGGAGTTGTCTCCCTCCCGTCAATCACCACCAGCGTCGGGGTCTTCCCTGCAAAGTAGTCTCGGACGTAAGAACTAGGCACCAAACCAGGCACTGCAGCAGCCTTCGGCGCCAAGTTCCAGCCGATCAACCTCCTAGCCTCGGCTGAGTCCACCCTCATAGCAGTCTCCGGCCACTCCACCGCCTCGGTCCCGCACGACAGACCAGAAATCATGTCGTAGGCCTCCAACGTGACTCCCACCTCACCAAAAGGCATGTGAAAAGTGGAAGTCGTGTCCCAGAATCGGTCCAAGAAAGCGCGGACCAGGCCAAGGTTAGCCCGCAGCTTCCTCTTCGCGATATCCCTCCAAGCCTGCACCAGGGCGCCAAATGCTCCCCGCTCGATCATGGCTCGCTCCTCCGCCGACAGCATCTCGTAGCACGCCATCGCCGTCGTGTAGCCCGAGAATTATCTGATATTCCCGGCCTCCTATTATGATTTGAAACAAAAGTTATCTTTAGTTTGAATGAAATTGGAAAAGGAATGAATAAATGAAATGGAAGAAGATGAATGATGAGTAATGAATCCAAGATTACCAAGCTCTTCACCGTCCTATAGGACAGGTGACCCTCCGCAGCCCAAAGCAAGTGCCTGCTGTCCTAGGTCTCAGCCCACGCAGGTGCTCCCCTCAGCTGACGACCACCTCGCCCAACGTCGGCCCGCCTCGAGGCCTCCTCCTCCCCCTCCTTCTCAGCAACCTCAGCAACTGCCCCAACAGCAGTGAAAGCCTCCTCGAGAGCACGAGAAGCGTCAAAGGCTGTGTCTATGTCCATGGGAGCTCTCCCAGAAGTAGAAGCCTCGTCACCTGCAACGTTAAAGTAATTTTAGGCCGCGTCAAGTGACGACGAACCTTGATTAGGGGATTTTCGAGCTTTAGAAGCCCCGAAGTCTCTCTCTTCTAGCCATCTTTGGCCGTATTCCCACAAACCTGATCACTCATGTGGTAATTTGGGTTAAGTCAAGCCTAAGTTGAAGCCTAGTCATGGGTTCGAGTCAGAATTTCGACAGCATTTCGTTATAACAGCGATTATGCCCTAGAAAAGTGTCCTGAAAAAGCCGTCACAAACCAAAATTCCTAGATGGTAGGAAGTTTACCCATCATCCATGGATTCCAAATATCAAGTTTCATCGCATATGGACAATCCTAAGGCTATGTTCGAAGCAATTTACGGTTTAGCTGTGAAACCGTCACAATTTCACTCAAATGCCCAAAACTCAACGAAAATTCGAAACAAATACATGGTTATGATCCTTATACTACCAATTAGCCATTTACAAGGTCAATTTTACAAGGCAAGATCATTTGGGGAAAAGCCCCAAATTTTCGACATTTTAGGGTTGAAAACCCTGAATTTTGTCGATCCAATTCGTCCATTATAGAAGATTAATTCAAGAATGATATACATACCTCGATTAGTCATGGCAAATGCAAGTTTTTGGATCAAATTTTGGCAGAAATGGTTGAGATTTGAGTGAGAAATTGATGATTTGTGTTTCGAAATAATGAAATGAAACCCCTGTTTCATCGCGCTTTTACGCAGGGAAGACACCCCCAGGAAAAGACGCAGCAGGTGCTGCGCCTCTTCCAAAAGACGCAGCTCTTGCTGCGCCTTTTCCTCAACTTCCCTTCATACGAATTTTCAAAAATTCGTTATGAGTTCGTTATTTGTGGGCCCATCGTTGGTGCGCCTCTTCCCCGATGCCATTTTATCTTTTCTGGTCTGTTTGACGATTATTCTTCGCTCAGAACCGCATTTCTAAGCCAACTGCAGACTATCGTACATTATTTATTGCTTCCAAGACCTTGCTTGTCACAACGAGCAAGTATTCTCTGACAGGTGTTTCGACACGCCTTCATTATGTTCCCCCAGCGAGAGTAAGCGGATAGACAATCCCTCTCGAGACATGGAGATAAGTTCCCGATAAGGTTTCCCCAACGAGAGTTCACGACATACAATCGTCCTTCTCAAGTTCTTCTGAAGTTTGTTTGAAGACGACCCAAGCAGATTTCTCCCAGCAGTTCCCGCCTGTGTCCTGCTACTCACGATATTTCTTGTTTCCCACGGAGTGCGATAAAGGTGTCGTTCTCCAGAAGTTCCCAGACCGGCAGAGTTCTTACACTCGAACCTTAGTTACCTCTTAGGTTGAAATTATATTTGGCCTCCTTCCCATCGATGCTTTCCTTTAGGGTCCCACGCCCTAGCACAATCCTTATATATCTTTTAGGTCTTATCCTTTAGCTCCTATGCTTACCCCTTAGCTCCTACGCACCTTCGGAAGCATCTCGAGAAAGAGATCTCAGGTATGGTCTCTTCTTATGGCTGGCGAGCTTCCTTACGTAGTCTAATGGACTTTAAACAACCCTCCCCGATAGTCGACAGACTCTAAAATGTTCCCGACGACAGGTCCTTGGCTCAGACCCCTTGAGCCGCCTCGCGTCGCCATGATCGTAAGGTTGTAATCTTCGATTGACCTGATGGCTATACTTTGACTTTCGCCTTATCCAAGCCTCAGTCAAAGTGGGGGCTCCGTAGATACCTCATTTCTGCACCTCCCGCAAACCACCCGGTGATGATTGGGCCGCATGTTTGGTACGCGGAACGATTTGTAACAGTTCATAAGTTTATCGTCAAGTGATTGCTCAAACACTGGTGTCTACCTCTTAATTGTCATCTACGCGTCGATACGGTCGTTTTGACAGTAATTAGAGTACATTTGGAGTCCGGGCCTAAAACCGTCTTCATTTTCTGATAACCGCTAAAATCCCGAGTCAGAATGTTCTGGAATGTTCCGGATATTTCTATTCCATATTTCACAATCTTTTAATCTTTGGTAAAGAATTTCCCGTAATATTCATACAAAATATTAAGGAAAATAAGATTAATCCGTTATTCCATAAATTAAACACGGAAATCTTTCTTCCGCAGGAGGAAACCACTTCGGAACAGACGCAGCAGGTGCTGCGCCTCTTCCAAGGGACGCAGTGCATGTTGCGCCTCTTCCCAAGTCCTTTTCTGCGTATTTTTCGTATCTTTTCATATCTTTTCGAGATTCACTTTCAAAGTTTCTCCGAAAACCCTAATTCCTTCACGTGATTAGTATAAATAGGAGCCTTCGCTCCTCATATTTCTCACGCGAGTGTCCGCCATTTCTCTTCTCCCTTTGCATTCTAGACCACGTTCTTACTTTTTGGCGTCTACGTGCTTGAACTTTCGACCACGTAAGCTCGGATCTTTCTGAGTACCAGCCTCGTTTTGCATGACCGACCAATTTGACCAACTCCACAATAATCAACATTAATTAATCTTATTCGTTTTCCTCTTACGAGGGCACTTTCGTTACATTCGAGTCGAGCATCACTAAAACATAAACTTAGTTCATCTCGTTTCGTCAAACATGTAAGTCCGTGGGTGTAAATATCTCTTTTATTTATTGTTATTTACTTTTTGTAATCATCATGTAAGGTTTATGTCGAAAGTACTTCTGAAACCGATTTCTAAAACCTTTTGTTTAAATCTTTTTTTACGGATTAACAGAAGACAGACGCCGAGAAGGGACGCAGCAACTGCTGCGCCTCTTGGAAAGGACGCAGCACTTGCTGCGCCTCTTCCTGAGGTTGCCGCCGTTCCTGCTTCTCTTCTTCTTCCTTCGTCCTCTGTTAGTTTCGTTTCTTTGTTTTCTTTCGTCATTGTTTGCTCTTGTTTCATTCACATGATAGTTTTGCATATTAGTAATCACTGTTAGTATATAATTCATCATTAAATCCCGACTTTAATCTCAAATAACCAATATATGCGGGTTTTCGTCATTAAAATCAATCTGGGTTGTAGAGATTCGATTCATTCATATCTAGTTTCTGGAATTCGATCTTTGGTATATTCCCACCTGTTTGTCCGTCATTAGTTCTTCATTAATTCATCATATTTAACCTAATTAGTTCGCTCATGTCACTAACCAATCTTTCATTCATGTAATTAATTCGTTTACATTCGTTCATCCATGTTTTATCGTTTTTATGACTCATTCACATGCAATTAATGTATTAAATCACTTTCATCCGAGTCAAATATCATAATCAATCATTAAATTCACCCACGAATACTAACGATTTGCAGTTCCGGCTTCACAGCCAGAACTCAGCCTTGGAACAGACGCAGCAACTGCTGCGCCTCTTCCAGAGGGTGAAGCTCTGCTGCGCCTGTTCCAGGTTGATTTCTGTCTCTGAACTTCTGTTCTGCCTTGACCTAGTTTAATTAGTTTACGTATTCAATTAATTGTCAGTCGTATTATCATTCCTAATTTCTGTTCGTTTATTTATTCTTTCTTTCCCAAATTATCCGTTTTAAAGGTATTTTCGACATAAATTAATCATTAATCCGATTGTGATTATTGTAATTTTCATTATTGTATTATTGTATTTCTTTTATCGCATTGCTTGTATGTCTTCACATGTAATTGAATCTAAATCCCTACTTCGACTCAATTGTATGTTAAATTAATTGTTCACCGACTTAGTCTAATTCTCACATGTTAGGATTAAAACTTGGATGTTGCATTGCATGCATATAATCGACAATATATCGAGTATGAATAACTTCCCTAATAATTATTAGAGGCCGCTATCGAGGCGGGCGGGATTAGGTGTTCGATCAAAAGAGCTTCCTAATACGTACCCTCACCCCTTACTCCAGATGTCTGTGAACATCCGTGTTCATTGGCATCCACGAGAGTCATACTAGACATAGAATGCTAAGGGTAACGAGTTCTTGGTGTTCATGTCACTACTTTGTGTCCTGACATGGCACGAGGTATTCGAACGGTTTCCAATTTTCCACAATAAATTGGTGGCGACTCCACAAATGCAAACGCTTGTTTCCCAAGCGCCCTCGTGGCCCGCGTCCACAACTCTTAATACTTTTCTTTTGATTTTTTTTAGAGAGAAGAAAAATATTTTTCACATGCAAAAGTTGAGTGGAAAAATGAACAACACAAGTTGAGTGTTGATAAAGGGAGGACGGTTGGATGGGGAGAAAAGGAGTGTTTTTATTTTGCTTTTTTTATACACCCAATAAACATGAGTATATGTTAGAACAAAATGGAATTAGGAAGACCAAATCTTGAAAAGAGAAAAGGCATGCATGAGTAAAACAAGATGCTCTCTTTTTCTTCTATTTGACCGTGTAACACGGTCCTTATAAGGGTCCATTTCGATTTTACAATTTGTCTCGCAAATCGATATAAATCTTCCATTTTTAGCATCTTTTATGATAAAAATGTATCCCAATTATTTCCGTCTTAAAAATACTTCGTAAATATGTATGTACAGTACACATATATTTACGTACTAATACTAATCACATTAGTCAATTAGTACTAATTTAACAATTAACTGCTTAATCATTAATTCCAGTCTCAAATAATTTATTATTCAATTATCGCATAATTAAATAATAATTTCCACACCTCGAGTTCACAACTCGATATCTCTCTAAATTAATATAATCGACTAACCATTTAGTCAATTTATCAAGGGACTTATTAAATTGTATCTCATACAACTAATTAGTTTTCGTGTTGGGGCTCGTTCCTTTAGGTGTGACTGAAAGGGATCAGCTGAACACCGCGGTCTCACGACAGTAACGTCAAACCCTAGTTGGCCAACCGTTACCGATATACGTTGATCAGCTGACTAGTATTGCCAATGAATATCCCATACATATTCCTTAATGAGATTTATAAATATTATCACGCACTATTATGGAGGACAAAAACTTCACAATCTGAGGTCATCTTGAAAGAATCGAACTCCTCCCGCATCTTACTGCGAACATGCTCCGGAACAAGAAGAAAATAAGAAGAAAGCAGAAAGAAGAGTGAAAGAGCAGAAACTCGGGGAAGAAGAAAGAGAGAAGCAACTTATGGCAGCCTCTGGAAGAGGCGCAACTGATGCTGTGACCTTTACACAAGGCGCATCAGGTGCTGCGATCCGTCCCCATGCCAAATCGATGCTGATTTACAAAACAGGTTTTAAAATATGATTTCGGCATGTTCACGACATAAATCTTACAAAAAATAACAATTACAAAATATAAACAAGATTAGGATGGGTTTACACCCTCAGACTTACATGTTAGCGTCACGAGAGTTAACTAAAATCGACTTTTCAGTGGTAACTCGACGCGATCTATGCAAATATACAAGTGCCCTTGAAAAAAGATTTTAAAAGATTGATTTATTGATTTTAATGATTGTGTAGTGGTCAAATTGGTCAGTCTATGCAACGTGATTGGTACCCAGAATGATTTGGGCTTACGTGGTCGCTTAGAGCAAGCACGTAGGCGTCGATAGTAGGAACAAAAGTCTAGAATGCAAAGAGAGAAGAGAAGGGGCCGACACTCACGTGAGAAATATGTGAGGCGGAAGCCTCTACTTATACTAATCACGAGGAGGAATTTAGGAAAGGGATATGGAAGGAAATAGGAAAGGAATAACCGAGTTAGGTTGAAACACGGAAACTTGGATTAAACGAGAGCCCTGAGAAAAGGCGCAACAGGTGTTGCGACCCTTAGAAGAGGCGCACCACTGCTGCGTTTTCCCTTGGGTAGTTTCCTTCTGCGCAAGAAAGCGCGTTTGATGGCCTGTCGTATTTTAGGCATAACTTTTGCTACAAGACTCGGATTGAGGTGATCTAGGTGGCGTTGGAAAGACAAGAGAAAGATCTAGAACTTTCAGTGAAATAGACCAGACCCAAAAAATTTGTTATCAGCTCGTAAAATGGGCCTAAAGGTCGGGTTGTCAATTTAGCTAAATTAAATGCATCTTGCAATGCAATGTAAACTTAAGTTTAGCCTAAAGAAGTGACATGGAACTCAAAATGAGATATACTCCTAACATTTTATGACATCCTAACCTTAGGTAGACAATCACATTACTTTTTGACTCGGAATTAACGGTTTCGAGATTACAACCAAGGGATAGACACAAGTGTACGAGTTACCTTTTATTAACCGATTTACGAAACGACATAAAATCGCGACATATGCTAAAGATGAGGCCTAATCATCACTGGATGTTTGGCGGGAGGTGCATAAACGAGGTATCTAAAGAGCACCCACTTTGACTGAGGTTTGGACAAGGCGAAAGTAAAAGTACAGCCCTCAGGTCAATCGATGATTGCAACCTGAAGACTATAGCTACGCGAGGCGGCTCAAGGGGTCTTAGCCAAGGACCTATTGTTGAGAACATTTTACATTATGTCGACTTCCGGGGAGGTGACACGGCTGTCGCAACCCTATCAAAAATAAAACCAAGTGGCTCTAACTTATGCAGCAGAGGTAAGTCGGGTATCGTATCCACAGGGAGGCGGTCACTATCTACTTGTTATTCTAGTCTGTCTAAGGTCACAAAAAAGGGGTTTGAGTTGTTTAAACTAAACTAAATGAGATTAAAGAAAGAGAAAAAGAGCAGTGAAGCAGTAAAGAGAAATAAGTTGTAATAAAAAAAGAGAGAAATGTTAGGAAGTCGGTTCACCATGGCATTTAATCAATTCAGTCATAAATAGCTCAGACGATCTAATGTGTGAAGGGTAAAGGAAAGGTCCTTTCGGTCCGCTATCCACCCTAGAATACTACTAACTTAACTTTCATCCTCATTAGCGTAGTCTACTGTTCATAACAGGTCCGTTCATTCCAATCTTTCGATCTAGGTCTGAATTTAACCGGATTAACTGGTTTGGAAGCGTGCACTCAACTAAACGATTAAAATTATATTGTTATAAAACAGTTCTCACAATCAAACCATCTATTCTATTTACAACATCATTTATTCACTACTATGGCTCCCTTAATCCTAACATAGAGGGAATTAGCTACTGATGCTATTGAAGAAACTAGCAACAACATTGGAGGAAATAGCAAGAAACATGATATAAGGATGATAAAGATGAAATAACATAAACTAACAATAACAATAATTAAAACAGAAATTAAGAACAAAAGATTAAGAGAATGCAAAGAAGAATTAAATTAAGTGTAAAGAGTAAAGAGAGACTACAAAGTTCGAGATCCGGAAATAAGAGCAAAGCAACGCAACAAAAGAGAGAAAATTGTCTAAGCAGTGATTAAGTTTCTGAGATTAGAGTAATTAAGAGCATCCGAGAGAGTCATTAAACCTAATTAAGTCTCTCCTCTTTATAGGAGATATATTTATTTTCCTAAGAGACGATGACAAGATATTAAAATCTTGCGTCAGATAGAAAAGTACTCGATCGAGGACTTTAGAACTCCTCGATCGATTAACTCCTAGCGAAAACCTCTCGATCGAGGACATTAGGTACTCGATCGAACACTATCAAAAAGGCACCAATCGATCGAGGACATTAGGTACTCGATCGAGCAAGATAGTACTCGATCGAGTGATTCCCAGCGCACAATTCCTGCTTTGCGCACTGAACTTCAAACGACCGCCATTTCTTCGTCACTTTGGCAAACAGAGATTTTTTGGTGGCGTTGGAAAGCTAACAGGACACGCTTTCATCTCCAATTGGAATCACTTGAAATATGTTTTAGAACTCGAGATATAGCTCTTCAAAGAAGGCACTAGTGATATGAAGCTCTTCCTTTACTCGCCTAGCTTCCTTACTTCTATGCGCATCTCAAAATAGTAGTCTCCAAGCTCCGACTCAACTCATCTCCTAAATGCATGCATAGGGACATGTTTTAGGCTTGATTATGCTCCTCTCCAGTTCATACCTGCAAATAATACAAGAGAAACCAAAGTAGACAATTCGGGGGACATTTGTAAACACTACACAAAATGCATAGAGATGCGTGCAAATATGGTACAATAAGTCTATATAAAATGCATGCATCAAACATTACTATACCAAACCTTTGGTTATCCCCAAGCAAATTATATGCAAAACTAAAGGAACAGAAAATAAAACTCAGAGCTAGCTACAAAGTGTCCACTTAAACCAATTTAATGCAGCAAACTAACACTTATAGCAAAAACTGTCAAATCCAAATGAGTTGTAAGATGTTTATAATAAAGCTGAACCATCGACCTTGCAAGACCTTTAATGATCGACTCTCATGGGTCACTCTTCTCTCATGAAGCAAAGGGTAAGCATATGAATTGTAAGAGAAGAAGAAAAATAGTCGCTCACCTAAACTACGACCCACATAAACATGCATGCAACTAAAATGATAGACAATTCTAATCACCATACATACATTCCAACCAATCAAAGTCCGTCACAGCTGAGGGCTTACAAAAATTATGGGAAAGTGAGGCAATGGGTAAGAAAAGGCAAAATAATTATGGGATTGTGAAGCAATAGTCAAGCTAGCTACCTAACGAAACCATATAAACCAAATCCGATTCTTACTCAAATAGAAATAAGCACAAGTGCCCTTCATTTGCCACACATATTCACTATCCAAACCAAACATACTCCTCATAAGATATAAAGAAAGCATAGAAGAAAAACCGTCTCATCAAACAAACTTCTTTTTTAGCTTTCTTCATTTCCCACAGTTTCTTGTTCTTTCTCTTTCTTTTTCTGTTTTTTTTCTTCTTCTTCACGTTTTTTTTTTCAATTTCAATTTTTTTTCATCCAACCTCCTTTTTCCTTTCATAAATTACCAACTCCAATCAATATATCCTAAACCAAACTCGACACAACGAAATATATACCGCAGTAACACACTAAACTAGCTTGACATGGCAGGCAAAATTTGGATATAGTTAAGGGTCAGGAAGGCAAATTTGGCGAATAGTGGAGTTAAATGGGTAAAAATGAAAGAAAAAGGGAATGTAAGCACCTCCCTTTATGTGACACCAACCACTAACCCGAATGAATGTAGGCAAAAAGCAATTGAATTTCATATACGTGCAAATTAATGATACATGCTATACAAAGAGTAACTACTCACCATCCTACATGAACTGGTCATAAATGACACTAGTTTATACGGCTCTAAAACTTAGAAATTATAAGTAGTTTGCCAAAATTTCAGGTCAAGTCTATTCGTTCAGCTAAATTTTAACATAAACTCGTAGATTATGCAATAAGACAATGCTAAAAGATATTAGTTTATGCAAGGCTTAAACAAAAGGACAAATCATAGTGCAATTTCATCATTGAAATCTACCATTCCGACTCAACCTATATGCAAAAGTAAACGTGATTTTTTTTGAAATTTTTGAATTTTATAATTCTTATGAGATTTTTCTATATTTTTTGAAAATAAAAGACAATGCAAGCGGAAAATTAAACGTTATAACAGAAATGCAATAAAAACAGTATGCAGACACAGATATGGATTCATATCACCTCCCCAAACCGAACCGTACAATGCCCTCATTGTACCCAAAAATGGGGAAAGGAAATGCAAACTGAAAAGAGGAGTGAAGCAACAGAAAAACTTACAAGAATACGCGAAGTAGGGACCTTCGCAAACCAGCCAGCAACATGGGAGGTCACTAACAGCTTCATAGCAATGCCAATGGAAACGAATCAAAGCAGAGAAACTCGATCGAGAAGATATAGTGCTCGATCAAGGAACAGCAGCTGCAAAAGTGGTCGATCGAAGGGAATGAAACCACTCGATCGAGCGGTACTTGCAGACCACAAATGGCGACCAAAAACCAAGCCTAAAATTGTTCACAATCTATGGTTGATAAACCAATTATTAAGCACACAACAAAACCGCAAAGTTCGAAAATCAACTAAAAAGTTTCAAACTCCGGGTTGCCTCCCGGACAGCGCTAATTTCAGATAGGTCCCAGCTCTACCTTCTTCTTATCATCCACCGACAGAAATTAAAAGCCCATAACAAGGCTGTTGGCTGAATTCAGTTCCCTCGGCGTCCATCAGCTTGACTTTAAGTCGCCACAGCAAAGCATCAACTTGGGAACAACAACTCATTCCAACGTAATGGCCTCCACCCTGGGCTCTCTCGTGCGCTTTCTTCTTGTACGGCCTAGCCTCGTCCACTCCTCTACCTGGGTCATCAATCCACACTGTTCCAGTCTCCAAAGTCAACGTATGATGCCCACCTCCTAGGTCCGTCAACCTATCAGTACCTGTAGAAGAAGTAACAAAGGAATTAACCTTGATTGCAGAATCATCGTCCGACATAAATTTAGACGACCATGTATTATTATATTATCAGCATAAAAGTTACTCGATCGAGCAATTAAGTAACTCGATCGAGAAGTTTCCTCAGTATTTGTACTCGATCGAGCAACTTGTGTCACTCGATCGAGGACCTGATTTTCCTCATTGCTCGATCGAGAATGGTAATCCTCTCGATCGAGTACTTCCTCGGTAATTTAATTCGATCGAGCAAAGTAGGGCTCTCGATCGAATGTTTGAACAAGGGTAGGCGAGACTGCATTGTTCACTTTCTCTTGAACATTATTTTCAACATCTGAAGAAGTTTGCTCGGCAATGACTTGAGCCAACTGAGTCTCAAGGCTCTTGATAATGGAGTCTTTAGTTTGTATAATCTCTTGCACTTGCAGCGCAAGTGCCTTCACTATAGACATTAACTCAGCAATTTCTTCTTTCTTTTTATTAGGAGGAGAAGTTTGTTGTGGCGGCGGCCAAACAAATGGAGGTTTTTGATAGCCTCGTTGCTGAAACGGATGTGGCGGCACATATGCAAAAGATTGACTAGCTTGTCTATACCGCCTAAACGCATAGACTTCGTCGGCCCCCGCTAGACAAATAACAGCAGTGTGCCCCGCAGCACCACATCTCTCACAGTAGATCATCTGTTGTGCCACAGTATGGAACTGAGGCGAACTACCCCAAGATCGTCTACTCTCCAGCTGGTCAGATCTTGCATTCTGAATTTCAAATTGTGCTATAATTCTGGAGACGCTAGACATCTTGGCAGAAGAATCAAAGGTACTCAAGCCTTCCCTTTGATAATCTTTCTCCTAGAATCCTGTCTAGGAAGGACCTGTAGGACCTATCAAAGCAACACTAAAGGAAAAAGTTAAGAACTGCCTCAAGGAATAAATTCATTGAGGCTAAAGACAGACAATAATAAAACAAGCAAATAAAATAGTTCCCTCCCCGGCAACGGCGCCAAAATTTGACACGGCTGTCGCAACCCTATCACAAATAAAGCCAAATGGCTCTAATAATTGCAGCAGAGGTAAGTCGGGTATCGTATCCACAGAGAGGCGGTCACTATCTACATGTTATTCTAGTCTGTCTAAGGTCACAAAACGGGGGTTTGAGTTGTTTAAACTAAACTAAATGAGATTAAAGCAAGAGAAAAAGAGCAGTGATGAAGTAAAGATAAATAAGTTGTAATAAAAAAAAGAGATAAATGTTAGGAAGTCGGTTCACCATGGCATTTAATCAATTCAGTCATAAATAGCTCAGACAATCTAATGTGTGAAGGGTAAAGGAAATGTCCTTTCGGTCCGCTATTTGCCCTAGAATACTACTAACTTAACTTTCATCCTCATTAGCGTAGTCTACTGTTCATAACAGGTCTGTTCATTCCAATCTTTCGATCTAGGTCTGAATTTAACCGGATTAACTGGTTTGGAAGCGTGCAATCAACTAAACGATTACAATTATATTTTTATAAAACAGTTCTCACAATCAAACCATCTATTCTATTTACAACATCATTTATTCACTACCATGTCTCCCATAATCCTAACATAGAGGGAATTAGCTACTCATGCTATTGATGAAACTAGCAACAATAATGGATGAAATAGCAAGAAACATGATATAAGGATGATAAAGATGAAATAACATAAACTAACAATAACAATAATACAGAAATTAAGAACAAAAGAATAAGAGAATGCAAAGAAGAATTAAATGAAGTGTAAAGAGTGAAGAGAGATTACAAAGTTCGAGATCCGGAAATAAGAGAAAAGTAACGCACCAAAAGAGAGAAAATTGTCTAAGCAGTAATTAAGTTTCTGAGATTAGAGAAATTAAGAGCAGCCGAGAGAGTCATTAAACCTAATTAAGTCTCTCCTATTTATAGAAGAGATATTTATTTTCCTAAGATACGATGACAAGATATTAAAATCTTGCGTCAGATAGAAAAGTACTCGATCGAGGACTTTAGAACTCCTCGATCGATTAACTCCTAGCAAAAACCTCTTGATCGAGGACATTACGTACTCGATCGAAAACTATCAAAAAGTCACCATTCGATCGAGGACATTAGGTACTCGATCGAGCAAGATAGTACTCGATCGAGTTATTCCTAGCGCACAATTCCTACTTTGCGCACTGAACTTCAAACGACCGCCATTTCTTATTCACTTGGGAAAACAGAGAGTTTTTGGTGGCGTTGCAAAGATAACAGGACAAGCTTTCATCTACAATTGGAATCGCTTGAAACTCTATTATAAAACTCGAGATATGGCTCTTCAAAGTAGGCACTAGTGATATAAAGCTCTTCCTTTGCTCGCCTAGCTTCCTTACTTCTATGCGCATCTCAAAATAGTAGTCTCCAAGCTCTGACTCAACTCATCTCCTAAATGCATGCATAGGGATATGTTTTAGGCTTGATTACGCTCCTCTCCGGTTCATACCTGCAAATAATACAAGAGAAACCAAAGTAGACAATTCGGGGGACATTTGTAGCTAAACACTACACAAAATGCTTAGAGATGCGTGCAAATAAGGTACAATAAGTCTATATAAAATGCACGTATCAGGAGGGTCGTTTAAAGTCCATTAGACTAGATAACGAAGCTCTCCAACCATAAGAAGAAATCATATCTGAGACTTCTCTCCTGAGATGTTTCCGAAGGTGCGTAGGAGCTAAAGGTAAGACCTAAAAGATATGTAAGGATTGTGCTAGGGTTTGAGGCCCTAATGGAAAACATCGACGGGAATAAGGCCAAATATAAGCTCAACCTAGGCGGTAACAAAAGGTTTGTGTGTAGGAACGCTAAGGGAATGCTATATTAAAGGATAGAAATGGTAGGAGTGTTTGAACTTTAGAGAGTTTGGGAACCTAAAGAACTGGGTGTATGAACCTAAAGGACTGGGTGTGTGAACCTAAAAAGAAAGGCTGGGTAGGAACATAATTGAAGGAAATGTAGATTCATATACATACTAACATACTCTTATATGTCAAAATTAATTTGTCATAAAATTAAATACGGATCTTATGCATGCAAACAATATAACAAAGGGAAGAAATCATGTTCTTACAATGAGTATTCGGTTTTATTGGGCACAAAAGAAATCTCCTTTTCTTTTGTTCTTGAGCTTTCCTTTATGGAAGAACAAGATCCAAGTGTAGGATCTCTCCTTAGGAATAATACCCAAAGCTAACTCTCAATCTAATTAACATTATTTGAGCTAGTATAATATTAATCTTATGAAAAATTTGAACCAAAAATGTTTGGTTTTAAGCTCTCAAAACCGGTTGAGAGAATAGAAGAGGAAGAGAGATTATTTTGTCTCACTAAAATAATTTTTATGATTGGAATGAATTATGTTTTTCCACACACTACTCCATATAGTGAATAATAGAAAAAATTAGAAAAAGAACCCTTGTTCTTTTCTATGTAGAACCGGGTAGGGTGAGGGGAATTGGCCTATGCATGGCCTTTGTGCTCTTACACAAAAGGCACTAGGTATGCATGCCTAAATTAGAGTAATTATCATTATGCTTACCACTAACTTAAACAAACACAATATTTGTTTAAACAACCTCCCATTTTCGGCACATATGATAATATGAGATCCATATTATTTTTGTCAAATGTCAATATGTCACATGTCATATGTGACATAAATTTGTTATGTAATTTTTAACATGTTAAAAATCAACGTATTAATAAAAATACGTCACATACAAAAATCGACTTAGTAATTTCATAATTACTTGTGCCAAAATATTTTACCGTTTATAAATCGCATTTATAATAATTCATTCAAATCCAATTGTTTCTTTAAACAATAATTTCATCCGAGTAATAATTTGATTACTCCGACCGTATCTCATTTAATCACATTTCAATTTGATACGTAAATTTTACTTCCAAAATCGTCCGTCAATTTTTCAAGTAATTTAATTAACTCGTAACATTATACGATTAATTAAATGATCAATTAAGAGTATCGCCCTATAGGTATGACCTAGGGGGTCAACTGATCACCACCGTCACACGACAGTAATGTCAAACTCTAGTCAGCCAATCATTACCGATATATGTTGACCAGTTGACAGTAACAATATTACTTCCCAATTGTATTCTTTAAAATGAGATTTAATAATGATATTTAAATCATGTGATCGCACTATTGTTGAGGACACATTTCCCAACAATCTCCCACTTGTCCTCGACAAGTGTGCGTCACCAATTCTCTTGTCCTATTACTATCTCCCACTCAATGCAAGGTGTCTTTCAGGTCGTACTTGCAAGTGATCATATCGAGAGTGGTTTCCTCGATCTGGAGAATAACTGATTGACCGGACTTATCTATCATAGATACTTTCCGAGCGTGGCCACGCATTTCCAGTTCATTACTCCTCGAGTGGCCCTGAGATATTGTTTTAACCCTGACAAGGGGATGGACAATTCCTATCGCACTCATTCCCTTCGACTAGCCACACCATCATAACCCAAAATATGCCCATTTGACCCCATTTACGAAAGGTCGTAGTAACACAAATCAAAGTTAATCAAAATCTGTGCCATCTTAGGTGAATAGTCTTTAGTCAAAAGAATCGACTCATTAGAATACTATAGTAGCTCTCGCCACGACCAGGCTATATAAATTTGCCAGAACTCTATAAGCGGTCATTAGGCCCGACAAAATGTTCCTAACAGTCTGCCTATGTGATCGACTAGTCATCTCACATGACTCTATGGCACCTGAACTTGCCATCAATCGCATCACACTCTAGTCACTTCGAGACGTCACCTCATACAAGTGACTATGGGCGAATACAATGTTAATCCGTGTTCACTTTAACGGGGTTCAATTGTCACTACAACCCGTTTGGATGTAACAAAGTATAAAAGGAGTTTTTAAAGAAAAACTCGAACGACAAATGCGATTATCACATATGAATAGTCAATGCCTGATTACTATTTCATATTCTATAATCTAATTTGATCTTGTATGTAGTTGTTCATTTCAATTCAATTGAAATGACATGACTCATCATGTTTAGCCTTTGAAAAGGCTTTGGTTAGTAGGTTTTATCAATTTCTTGTACCTTACTCAACCTCACTACATACTCGTTTTCCTTTGTAATGTATACATTTGCATTACAAAACTTTCTGAGTACGTGTCGAGATCCAATCAAGACATAGGCCCTCTTAGCCTAAGAATAGCTCCCACTGGTTTCACAGTGTGCGGGACTCATCCTCTTGCACATCTCATGATTGCAAGTGTACTCAATTTCTGTTATAAATATCTCTCATTGTTCTTTATTGCCTAGAACGATTCTAGAAAATCTACTTCTTAATTATCATAGCAACAATGGTATCTTAACCATCCTAATGTGTTTTGATTATGGTTTTGTCGGAAACCATGCGCAACCTCAATTGTCAATTGTCACTT
Organism: Silene latifolia; assembly: GCF_048544455.1. Taxonomy (NCBI): domain Eukaryota; kingdom Viridiplantae; phylum Streptophyta; class Magnoliopsida; order Caryophyllales; family Caryophyllaceae; genus Silene; species Silene latifolia. The sequence goes on from NC_133536.1 coordinate 140,000,224, forward strand.
GTGTAACACCCTTACACAAAATTGCATCATAAACACTTTGCTTTACTTCCTTAATGCTTCTGCAAGCACTTAAGGGCAATCTTTATAGCTTACTTGGTAAAGATTACTTAAATTCGATTTTTGAAAACAATTCATCATACTCAAAGTATATGAAGTGTTATACATCATTACTCATTTAATTGATCCGGCAAATGAAAGCAAATGGAATCAATCAAATATATTCAATTTAATTGAACTAGTCATGAATCTTATCAACATAAGACTTCTTAACGACGCTAATATCATGTGGATTTATCTTCATAAATCCGGATATTCAAGATGTATTATAATACTCCAAAAGTCTTAAATCATTCTCGATGATCAATATGTCATCCACATATCGGACTAATTAAAATTTCCGTAACTCCCACTAAACTCCATGTATAAACACAACTTCTCGACTTATCGAGAAATGTTTTATCACATGATCCAAAAATGTTGATTCCAACTCATTGATGTCCTACTTAAGACCCTCTCTTAAGTTTCACATTATCTTAGGATTGCAAGAATCTTCAAAACCCAAGACATGTATTGAATACATTCCTTCTAATTGAAGAAGTGGGTTTTAGATTCACTCGCTATGTATTTCATAATAATGAAACACAATCCCTAAGAAGATCCAAATAGACTTAAGCATTTCAATTGGTGTAAAAACCCTTTGCAACCAATCATCCTTGAAATCTCTCTTTATTAGTGCAAAACCCTTTGCAACTAATCAAGCCTTGAAATCTCTCTTTATTAGTGCAAAACCCTTTGCAACTAATCAAGCCTTTTTATTTCGGATTTTCATGGCTCTAAGCCTTATATTGAGTTGTGACTTAAACACTCTTATGTAAGTCATATGTTCATTACTTTCTAGAAGTAATCAACTTGAATCAAACAATTTCTTTTGTAAGTTATAAACTCTTTACTTTCTTAAAAGTAGCACGAATTCATCATTTTCAACAAGTGACGAATTTAACCTCCTAGGTTTTGAAGAAACAATATTTTACACAAAACGTCTCATGTGGCCAAGAAAGACCAGTTTCTTGCGACATAACATTCTTTGTGGCTCTTGAATAATTTCTCCCACTCTGTCTTCTAGAAATAAACTTGTATTTTAGAAAGACAGCTTCACGAGCCGCAAACCCGTCGTACTCGTGATATTTGAAAAGGAAAAATGAGCATTTGTTTCTTGTGAAAAACTTACAAACATGGTACCCTTACCATTTCATATCTCATATGATTCGATTTAGTGGAAAAAAATTTAGACAAAAATGATAAAATCCCCAAAAGGATCAAGTAACTCAAAGTAACTTGATTGAAGTTCAAACCATATTGAATAGCGTTTGATTTCTTATCTAATCACACATTATTCCATAATGCGTGCTAAGAGAGATTAACTTGTGATAAAATCCCCAAAAGGATCACATTTCCTTTGGCTTATATCAAAGTCTTCACTTTGATAATCCCATCACGACTTAAATCGTGATTCCTTGAACTCTTTGAAATTCTTCAAAGATTTCTCTATTTACCTTATTAAGTGAACACATTAGCGTCAACTTAAATCGTTGGTAAAAGAAAATGATCAACCTATTTTGGATCAATGATTTACAACCTCGATCTCCTTTTCAACCAAAAGGCACGAGACATCTTGCTTTGAATACAAGATACGCATATACCATTAACAATCTAATGGTTTCAAGAGTACTCGATAACTCTTTGCGTTCATCATTCAAAATTTAAGGTTTAATCTTGGGTTACCAATTTGAGTCTTGCATCATCTTCATGATATATCATTCTAGTTTGGTTTAGAATATAATCACCTTGATAATGGGCTAGCCATACATCAATTCGTGGTGTATAGGATCACAAAAGTGAAACCTCTTTTGTATCTTAACAAATTTATATTCTCATTTAGATTTTATGTACTTAATAGTCACAATTAAGTATAACTCCAAACCCAAAAACTAGATTTAGTACACAATGACTCTTTCTCTCAACTTCATTGTTGCTAGTCGTCATATTCTAATCATCCTATGTATCAAACATAATGACGAAAACCTCCATTGGTTTCTAATATTGACGAAGTAGTACTAGCAAAATTTATGTTTAATCAAATAAACATTTTTAAAGAAGAATGTCCCATTAGATGTCCCACAACTAACTTGTTAATTCTTCAATAATTTGGGGTAGTTTCCTTTCTCGTGTCCAACATTTTAAGACAATGGAAACTTTATCGGTCGGGATTGACAGGTTTAGTATCGTTATTCTCAACAACTTTACTTTTAACATTACCTTGTATCAATTCCATTTTAATCTTTACTTTCTTGAACCTCGTCCTCATCTTAACGGTTTAAGAGAATGCTCCCACTCATTTCAATGAGTCTTTGCTTGAGAAGCAAAATTGAATTCATGAAGATTACTCTTCATTTGTTCGTTTTAGTCTTAAAACTTTCATCGAAGTGGTTGCATTATTTTGGTCAATTACGAATTCTGAAAATCTAATCACCAAAATAATTTATCGTTTCAAGGTACTTAATTCAATTAAGTATATGAAACATAATCCATTGTAAGTAGAAGTGTTAGTCAAGAATCAAAAACCTGTTTGATAATGAATAACTTTAATCTATACTCTTTACAAGAGATCCTTAGCAATGGTTCATTTGAGGTTTTAGAAGCAAATTCAAATTTTGTCTTTAGTTACGATGTTTTAGAGGAGATTTGAATCAAAACGAAATGATATCGTATATGAATTGTGGTAAAGAAATAGAACAATATGATAACGGAATAGTGGAAAACAAAACATTCATCGTTATAATAATAATACTCGTAAACAAGTATAGCATTTACATAGTGACCTCTACCCAACTATGATAAATGATTCCAAGATCCAAATTCATATTAACTTAGGCACGGGGTAGCCGATGCAACCTTCATCAATATAACTCGGTGGATTAACCTTTTAATCGATTCTACTTTTAGAACTCTTGGTCGATAAAATTACTCTAATGTTTATCTATAGCCCAAAACACATCAACAAGGGCACGGGGTAGCCGATACATCCCTTATCAATAACTTTTGTTGAGTTCAATCCAAATTTCGAATAAATGTGTCCATTATCCAAACCCACATCAACTTGGGCACGGGGTAGCCGATACATCCCTTATCAACATGAATTCGGTGGATTAACATTCATCACCCACTTCCCCTACGTAACAAGGTTTGTACCCCGGGGTAGCCGAGCGCACTCCCTCGCGAAATAGGTTTTCATGGTTTCTACTATTTGGTAAGGCTATGTCTCAATTAATTGTTTTAGCGAGAGGTCATGTCAATTTATTATCTATCACGTTTTAAGTGAACTAAAGCGGTGAACTACGATAATTCTAATTGACACGGTCGATAAACTCGATAAGACAATGCATGTTTAGTTATGGCGATTTAGCAATGCATGTGACATAAAATAAAATGCAAGCATAAAAGAATAAATAAATCCTAGTATGGCCTTTCCTAAAAATAGAAAAAACTCTTTAACTATTACATATTCGGAAACCAACTCCATTGGTCCCTTGAACTTCGGTTGTGGCACGCATCTCGATGTAACACCGTCTTTATGTATCGCCATTCTTGAAGAAATCCGTCTTTGGGAACTCCGGAATGAATAAAATTACATAATAAATTACATAATTCCTATTATACATTTGTAACTAAAATAAAATAAATCTATTAAATTACAAAACGGTGATACGAGATCACAATAAAAATTACAACCGAATCGATACTCCCATACATTTCGGGAAATACCAATTAAAATCTAAGGCCATACTAAGTAAAATTACATAATTCAAAATTACATAAATTAAAATTATGACAATCATAAGAAAAATGCAGCATTATAATATGTATGAACATGCTCAATTTTATGCTAAATCGCCTTTAAATTGCCAATATCGTATATTACTCGGTTTTTACGGATTTGCGTGATTTCAACATTTTATAATCACAAAAATGCATAAACTCATATTTATGCACTAGTTAATTACCCTAACCACTTAGGACTCAAAATATAGTCTTCACTAATAATTTGACCATAATTAACTTAAAAATATAAAATTGTTCATAAATTAGTCCAAAATACAAAAATAAGCTATTAAACTTCAAATAAATCACAAAACTTCAAATAATTCAAAATTTGAAATTTAAATTCAAGAACATTCTGGAAAAATTCCATGACACTCATAATGTTCAAAATCTTAGGTTAAAAATTTCGAAATTTTTCCGGAAAAACAATGTTGCGGTTTATCGATATTTAATAAAATAATCATAAAAACATGGAAAAATTATTTTCATTAACTTTTCAATTTTAGATCTGAAAAAATATAATAAAATGCAACATTAGACGTTTTTCCTAAGTCATAGATTATATATTATTAATTTTCATTAATAATGTCACTATTTATGCCATTTTTCTTCAAAAATTCATAAATCATGCTAAAAGACTTCTTTATAGCCAATTATTTTACACACATCTTGTAAGATTGCATGTGACAACATATAAATTTTCTATGACCAGATTCGAAATTTAACTCTTATTAACCTATTTTTCTCTTAAATCCGAATTTAATAATGAAAAATTCATTTTTCGAGCATAACAAGTGCAAAAATTATGAAAATTTACAGGTTATCTCAAAATAATATATGTAACAACATATCCAAAAACCAACTTAAAATTCGAAGTATAGCTAATTTTCGACCAAAAATGACATTTTTACTCATAAAATCACATTTAAATGTCATTATTGTAAATTATGAACAATAAAAATCCGAAAAATTAACCAAAAAATCCTAAAACACTTTAGGACCAGAAATATTAACATGCATGTAATTATTTCGTGATATATCATAATAACACAAATTTTACAAGTTTTATTTTGTTATTCGTATAACTCGGAAAAACTTTTAACCAATTTGCATGCAAACAACCGTGGCTCTGATACCGATTGAAGGAAATGTAGATTCATATACATACTAACATACTCTTATATGTCAAAATTAATTTGTCATAAAATTAAATACGGATCTTATGCATGCAAACAATATAACAAAGGGAAGAAATCATGTTCTTACAATGAGTATTCGGTTTTATTGGGCACAAAAGAAATCTCCTTTTCTTTTGTTCTTGAGCTTTCCTTTATGGAAGAACAAGATCCAAGTGTAGGATCTCTCCTTAGGAATAATACCCAAAGCTAACTCTCAATCTAATTAACATTATTTGAGCTAGTATAATATTAATCTTATGAAAAATTTGAACCAAAAATGTTTGGTTTTAAGCTCTCAAAACCGGTTGAGAGAATAGAAGAGGAAGAGAGATTATTTTGTCTCACTAAAATAATTTTTATGATTGGAATGAATTATGTTTTTCCACACACTACTCCATATAGTGAATAATAGAAAAAATTAGAAAAAGAACCCTTGTTCTTTTCTATGTAGAACCGGGTAGGGTGAGGGGAATTGGCCTATGCATGGCCTTTGTGCTCTTACACAAAAGGCACTAGGTATGCATGCCTAAATTAGAGTAATTATCATTATGCTTACCACTAACTTAAACAAACACAATATTTGTTTAAACAACCTCCCATTTTCGGCACATATGATAATATGAGATCCATATTATTTTTGTCAAATGTCAATATGTCACATGTCATATGTGACATAAATTTGTTATGTAATTTTTAACATGTTAAAAATCAACGTATTAATAAAAATACGTCACATACAAAAATCGACTTAGTAATTTCATAATTACTTGTGCCAAAATATTTTACCGTTTATAAATCGCATTTATAATAATTCATTCAAATCCAATTGTTTCTTTAAACAATAATTTCATCCGAGTAATAATTTGATTACTCCGACCGTATCTCATTTAATCACATTTCAATTTGATACGTAAATTTTACTTCCAAAATCGTCCGTCAATTTTTCAAGTAATTTAATTAACTCGTAACATTATACGATTAATTAAATGATCAATTAAGAGTATCGCCCTATAGGTATGACCTAGGGGGTCAACTGATCACCACCGTCACACGACAAGAATGTCAAACTCTAGTCACCAATCATTACCGATATATGTTGACCGATTGTGATAACAATATTACTTCCCAATTGTATTCTTTAAAATGAGATTTAATAATGATATTTAAATCATGTGATCGCACTATTGTTGAGGACACATTTCCCAACAATAATGGCTTATGAACCTAAGAGAACAGGCTGGGTAAGAACCTAAAGGCTTATGAACCTAAGAGGAATTGGGATCCTAAGGTTAAGATTAGGAACTACTGGGTTATTAATTTTGTTTTGAACGCATGCGTCCAGGATTTCTAAGAAAAAGGTGTGAGAACTTCAAAAGGATTTATGGGTTTATGAACTTAAGGACATTTGGTATGGGGGAACCTAAGGGAAGCTATTTTGGGATCTAAGAATCAAAGGGTAGGAATCCTAACTTTGGGTTTACGAACCTAAGGAAGAAGGCTCTGGTTTGGGAACTTCTGGAGAATGACACCTTTGCTGAACTCCGTGAGGAAACAATAATATTGAGGGTAGGATGACGTCGGTAGAAACTGGTGAGGAATCTGTTTGTGTCGGCCTCAAGCGAACTTTGGCAAAAAACTTGAGGTTGAATCTTCTTGTGTCGTTTTCAAGAGAACTCTGTTTCCGAGAAACACGTGGGCTATAAGCGGTAACGAACTCTCGTAGGGGAACAACATCGATAATTAGGAACATCTTGATTGTCATGGAAGAAACCTTAAGCATCACTGCGAATACTGCTAGGGAATATCTTGGCTGCCGCTGGGGAGAATGAAGACTTGGGCAAAGACCCCAGTTGGAGCAAGTTATGCTTCTTATAGTCACCTGCATGGTTAGTAGCCACACAAGAAAAAGCAATCTAACAGGCAAATAGCACATAGCAGCGCACATGAGGAAACACATAAATTTTGAAAGCTCTTTTCTTTCTAAAATTGTTTAAAACATGAAATTTGTTGCTTGTAATGTTTTATGCATACTCAATGGGCTTTAGACGCATGACTTGATGCAACATAGACTCATACAGAGGCAGACTGACTGAGGTAGAATGGGGATGACTCTGACAGACTTTGTCTAAGCATGCACAACCCCTAGCCAAATATGGGTGACAACGCGTATCAGTTCCTAAGGTAGAAGAATTGTAAGAATGATGGGGACATATAAAGGTATTGATGGGCATGGATCAATCATCTACTTTGGACATCTTTTGACATCGTTTGTTGTAAAAGAGACCCCTCTTGAGGCACGATAACCTGTAGAATCGATCTAAGACCTTTGTCTTTGTCCAAACCAAACAGGGGCTTAACTCAACCGAGACTCGAAGAGTAAAAGGGAGAAATAAAGGAAGGGTGGCGCCTTCGAAGAGAAGCCCCCAGGATGAGAAGATGACTCTGGATTTCGGGAAGCTGAGCGCCGACCTAAAGAAGGACCCCCAGTAAAAGAGGTAGAAATGGAAATTGTGGTTGGAAGGTTGAAATTGAGGTTAACGGTTGATGGTTGGGGTGGTTTTGTCCTTGAGGACTGCCTACGTATTCACGTGTAGTAAAATCAAACCAGGTCGTAGTTCTGAGTGTGTGCCTAAGCTATATTGTTATGGCCTTAAAGTGCATGGGTTACAAGGGTAACAATCCTTTGGCGACTCAAAGAACCGATGTGAGATAACTCCCTCTGATCATAGACTAAAGAGGTATAATTAAGTTTGTAAAAATTTCTTTGTCGTGTGAGCACACTCAACGAACCAATTCAATTGGGTATGTCTCATTCTGAGTAGCAAAGTATTTGAAGACTTCGTGTCTGGGTCAAGGTAAAACTGGATTGGATATTTAGAATGAGGAGCTCTGAAATAAAAGGCTTTGATGAAAACAATCTCTGGAGCTTGATTTTGTGGAGTTAAGGTTCAATGGGATTATGGCTTGTAATATGACTTGGAAATGGAGTCTCGTGGCTTAATGTAGCCTGGGCACATAAAGGTAGGTTACTTGAAGTGGGATCAAGTTTCCATGTCTTGGCTCTAAAGGATGGGTATACTTTACAAGCTTGAGAGGATTTTCAAAATCCTTAGCTATCTCCATGTAACGGTCTCGAGAAGGACTTAGGGTGTGTGATGTGTGAAAGGCTAAGTGAGGGTGCTAGCTGACCATCTTCATCGATGTCTTGATTCTATATAGACTTCAGCATTATTCTGTTAAGTATTTGATTTCAGGCTTATTGTTGATTCAGACTCAGAGTCTTGGCCTGGAATATATCTCGGCTTTTTGCTTAGATTCTTGATTCAGGTTTTTGAAGATAACTTTGACTTTGGATATTAACATTGACTTGCTTGATTGAGCCTTCTTCTTTTGACTCTTTTGTCTTGGATTACGGGCATAACTGCGGCCTTGGATATTGGCATCAATTTCTCTTGATTGAGCCTTTGTCTTTTATCATGGCTCGTATCGTCTTGGATTTGCTTGCTACCATGGATTTGGGTCAGACTAGCACCTTTGGTGTGAAAGGGTTGGTCTTTAGTAAACAGGTCATTTATTGTGGGGGAATGGGCTTGCCTTCCGTCATGGATCGTTTACAAGGGAGATGGTCTTGATTCGTCCTAGAACCCTTGAGATAGGCCCGTCCTAAACTAATTATAGCGAGGTTTCTATTTCCAGACATGGAATAGGTAAGGAAAGAACATGGAGTTTCAGATCCTCTACAACTTGGAACAAAAACGTCGACTAAGTGCACTCACAGTGACTTGGCATGCATTGTTGTTCGTTTTAAAATGTCTCAAACCAATACTTGTTGTCACCGAAAATGGAAAAGGAAGAGATATGATAGAATATGTAGATTGAAAATTGTAATTTTATTGAAATGATTAATACTAGTTTAGATCTCGCGCAATGAATGTGCGGTATTTATAGAGTTTTTATTTTTAGAAAAAAATAATTGAACTATAAAACTAATCAAAAAAATTGAGTAATGTCGTAAAATGTATATATTTTTAAACAAAATTAATGAAAATATTTATAATTATTTTATTAGTATATCTTTTAGTTACGATTTAGCATACAAAGAACGAATTTTTAATCACAAAAATCTTAGAAAAGAATTTTAAATAAGGGATTATATCAAAATAGGAAAGTAAATAAGAGATTTATCAAAATATAAAATGTGTTTTAGGCGGGAAAAACTTGAAGCTTTTCCTATTCTTTTAGTGAATAAGAGTTGTTTAACATAGACTGTAGAAGACATGACTCGTGGGACAGCCCCCCAAGTTGTCACTAGGAATGGAAATAAAAACTAAAATAGACACTGGAATAGTTATGTGAAAGAAAGCCTAAGACTCGGACGCGGACGCGGACTCGGATTCTGACTTGATCTTAGATCCAGACTCGTAATCATCGGCCCATCCTTGAACATTTACTCTTCTTTCAACAACTGACTTCGACACTCGGCTTTGAGCATCCATCCATTTGAGCACCTTGTCCTCGTTGTTTGGTATAATGGGTGGAGAACAGTAAAGAAGGGTTCCCTGGCTAGTGGTATATCCATGTGCATTATCAAGACTATTACGTTGACCAACAGATGAGAGGGACAACTTCCGGTTATCAATCATGTCTTGGATCACATGCTTGAGCTTATAGCACATCTCAGTATCGTGTCCTTTACCCCTGTGATATTTGCAACAAGCGTTGCCCCCCCAGAATTTAAACTTCTTTTTTGGGTCAGGTGTAGGTCCTATTGGTTTCAACATTCGTCGTTTCACGAGTATCTGAAGGGCATTGGTGTATGTAGTACCAATGTCGGTAAATTTCATATTAGGTGTACCCTTCTTGTCAGAAGCCTTCAACAGGATGACCCCATCGACGCATGCGATCTCCATTGATAAATCCTCGACGGTTTTAATGTCACAACCTTTCAAACGGGATGCATAATTTGGGTGAAGGCAGTGACTTGTTGGACTAATGTCCTCTCCTCTGACTGTGCGTTTGTGAATAAGATTTTCTTCTTTTAAACAAATAATTGGTGGAATACTCATCATCTTGATTAAAATTCTGATAAGGTCGCCTGGTTTCTGCATCGGGACTTGGTTAGGAGGGAAACAGGAAATTCCACCATCTTGAATTCCATCTTGTATATCCTGCCTAAACTTTTAGCAATCCTCAACATCATACCCTCTACCTCTATGGTATTGATAATATGAACTGCTATCCTAAAACTTAGATTTCTTTTCTGGGTCAGGTGTTGGACCGATAAGTTGGAGAAAACCTAGAGAAGATAACTTGTTCAGGGCTATGGCATAAGGTATGTCCAGATTTGTGAATTGCTTTGGAGATTGGTTAGGCTTCTTCGATGAAGGCTCCATGAGGTTGCCTTTGTTGATTTTGACTCCCATTTCAGCAAGTTGTTTTTCAAAGATGACAAATTTGTCTTCTATACCAGAAAGCTTGGCGTTCAAATCGTTGATGACTCCCTCTAGCTTGGAAACTTTATTGTTAAGGCAGAAAGCATGAGGATTCCGCTCTAGATATCATCATCTTCGAGGACATTGATTTCTTTGTCATCATGAGGAGCGAGGAGGTGAGAACAATCTAGGAATGATTCCTGGTCATGTTTAATGATGTGAGACCCAAAAGGATCGATCTTCTTGGATTGCTTGACAGAAGATGGCACAGGAAGCTTGCCATCCTCGACCATATCTTGGATAGTGTGTTTCAAGAGAAAACACTCTTCAATATCATGGCCTCTACATTGGTGGTATAAACAGTATTTGTTGCTCTTCCAAAGGTTCACTTGCTTCTCTAGAGTTGGATACAGAGTTGGACCTATCGGATGTAGCTTGCCTTGGACATAGAGTCTCAGAGCACCGACATAAGACATGCCTAGATCATAAAACACCCTTTAATGCCTCCCAGGTTTCCTTTTAGTTTTGCTTGCAATTGTCTTCTTAGGGCGACCGTTATTGCAAGAGTTAGGCTTTGGACGACATAAGTTATAGGTTTCTCGAGGTGGTGTGCTCTTTATACAATCCTATTCTCGAGGGTGAAGACGGCGAATGCTCAAATCTTCAAATGTAGCTTGGACATTTTCCACCGTAGCTTGAACTTGTACGACCATGGCATAAACGTCTTGAAGAGACACGGTGACTGTGGCTTGAACAGCTTCAGAATTTTGCTGACTCGCGGAACATGCGGGATTCCTACGTACTTGACAGAAATGACGCGCGTTATAACTCGATTTGACATGGGATCACGCATACTATGACGACAGGCAACGAACAGGAAGGGACAAATAATCACGAGGACAAGACGACAAATCTAGACTTTGACTTGTGAATTCGTGAAATGTCGTGAGTGACTTCTCGTGTTTGAGTTCACGGTGCTTGACTTTAATTTTATACTCGATTTTAGACAAACGACCTTATTGACGGATTTAAAATGGCGTGACTCAAAACGTGTGTTTAAGATAGACTTGACTAGAGGCTTGGGTATGTGTGTACCCAAACGTGTTATTAGGAGAATCCGGCGTGTTGGACTCCAGTGCGCAAGTCGAGGTATTAGAAATGTCTATATCCTAAATGACTAGGGATAAGGGGGTTCAAAATGACGGCATGACGCCTTAGGACTTGACTTGAATTTGAAATGGCCCAAAATGTAAGGGAAGACGGGTTTATAACTCGACAGAGTTTCGACTAGGACATAGTCGGTTTGAATTTTGACCCTGACTTAGCCCAAATGAATTTACACATTTGGATTTACATGGTTGAAAATATTTTGATTCAAAACATTTTTTTAGTTTTTTTGATTTTTTTACGTTTTTTTTATTTATTTTTTGATAATTTACAAAGGATTTTATTTATGGAGAATTTAAAATTGAATGGAATTTTACAAAAGAGTTTTGTTTTCGTGTTATGTAATTGGAAATGGATTTTACATCTACAGAAAATTGGATATTATTTAATTTACAAAATGAAATTTTTGAAAAAGAATTTTTTGTAAAACGTTTTTTTTTATATTTTTCGAAAGCTAAAATTTTTGGAAAGTTGAATTTTTAAAATTGAAATTTTACATGAGGTGACTCCTGAATAGTTTTTTTTTTTGTCAAGATTGGAAATGAATTATATTTACAAAAGGTTAGATATTATTTAATTTTGAAAATGGAATTTTGAAAATTTCGTCATGGTTTTGTTTACAAACGGTGATAACATACAAGCTACAAGCATAGGCATATGCATTATAACGTTATGTTGAGTGCTTTTAGAAGGTTTTGGCTTAATGGGTGGGTTGCCATACCAATCTACCAAACCCTGGTCTGTGGAGAGGTTCGTGCCAAACATGAGTAAGGGCGGTTCCTAGTTCCATTCGCTCGAGTTGTGAAAGCTCTTGATAGAAACATGAGTAAGCATCGTGGTATGGTTGACGTAAATCGTTATCCACCTTTGTGCACAAGTAGAAATTTTCACCGTCCAGACGGGACGATTGGTCGAATTGGTTTGGTTAAATGCCTAAGAAGGCTTGCTAAAATGACAAATTTCTCGTACAAACTATCCCTAACCTTGTTCAAGTTTTGCCATAGGTAACACAAGACTTAGTCTAAGTGTATCATCCCCAGCGGATTCGCCATACTGTAAACACATGCCTCCTGTGCCGTGCAGCATCCCGCGCGTTGGAATCGAGGCGGCAGCACTTCTCCCACGGAACCCTGGCGAAAGCCAAATCACGTCATGGGCCGTTACCGAGTTGTGAGGCATTGAAACCGGTGAATGGTTTGAACAAGCTTGCATTTGTGGAGTCGCCACCAATTTTATGGAAAATCGGAACCGTTCGAATACCTCGTGCCATGTCAAGACACAAAGTAGTGACATGAACAGTAAGAAATCCGTTACCCTTAGCATTCTATGTTTATAATGACTCTCGTGATGCCAATGAACACTGATGCTCACAGATATCTGAGTAAGGGGTGAGAGTACGTATTAGGAATCTCTTTAATCAAACACCTAATCCCGCCCGCCTCGATAGCGGCCTCTACTAATGATTAGGGAAGTCATTTATACTCGATGTATTGTTGGTTGTAATGCATGAAGCGCAACATATAATTTATTAGACCTAGCATGTGAAATTTACTAAGTCGGTTGACATACAAGTTTAGCATACAATTGGGTCGAAATTGGAATTTAGAATTAATTACATGTGAATATGCCAAATAAATAAATCACACAAGATAAATATGAAATATTACAAATTACAATGAAATTAAAAGTGAGAAACGATCTATGTCATAAACATGCCAAAAGATTTAAGAGAAGAAATAAAAGAGATAAAAGAAAATAAAATAAACAAGGAAATTAAAAGAAATAGGAAATAAAATAAATTAGGAAAATAAAATTAAGGAAATAAAAATAAGATAGAAAATATGGAAAATATGAATTATGGAAAATATGTCGAATTATGGTGATAATAAGAATAATAGTTGATTAAAATCCTAATTAGAGTCTTTGAATTCTTCTGGTAAACATGGGATAGGTCAGACTGGGGTTGGAATGACAGGTGGAGGATTATCTTCTCTGGTTATCCCTGGACAATCAAGTGGAGATGGGGAAGTAGGGAGTGATGTCCTTATTGATAATGGTTAATTTGGGATTCTCGAATGTTAGGCGGTTCAATAGTCCTAATAGGCAGAAGGATGTTAGATGGTTCTTGGATATGAATAAAATTGGACTATTTGGACTGGTAGAAACTAGGGTAAGAAGATGTTCTATTAATAAAGTCCATAATAGTTTAGGGAGAAATTGGCCCTTAATTTCTAATTTTGGAATAAGATAATGTGAGATAATTTGGCTCATTTGGAATCCTACAATTTACAAGGTGGATCTTATGGATAGGTAAGAGCAAGCCATTCATGTTAAGGTCACTTTTTTGCCAACTGTTGGTTAATGGTGGTTATCCTTGGTATATGGGAAGAATAGAGTGGCTGGGAGAATACCATTGTGGGAATCTCTGCTTAGAATGAAGAGCTATATTCATGGGCCTTGGGTTATTTTTGGAGACTTCAACAATGTATTGGTCGTGTCTAAAAGGATTGGTTCTCAAGTCTCAGATGATGAGGTAACTGCTTTGCAAGACAGTATTGATGCTTGTGGGGTTCATGATGTTATTTCCCAGGGTGCTTAATTCACTTCGAATAACAAACATGAACCAGGGGATAGGGTTTTTAGCAGGATTGACAGGGTGTTGGTCAATATGGATTTGTCGTCTGAATTCCTTGAAACTGTCACTACCTTCATGCCAGAAGGATTGTATGATCATTGTCCTTGTCTTATGGAGCATTGGCATATTCAAGAGAGAAAGAAATGGAGCTTTAAATATGTTAATATGTGGGGGAAAGATAACATGTTTTGCCTACTGTAGGTCAAGGGTGGTCTAAACAAGTGTATGGAAGGAAGATGTATCAGGTGGTGGAGAAAATAAAAGGTTTGAAGGAACCATTAAAGGTTTTGAATAAGAATTCTTTTGCTAATGTAGAGACTACTGCTTAGATTGCTCAGCTTTTGTTGAATAACATACAGATCAAGCTGCATATGGATCCTTCTGATCTGCATCTGCAGGAGGAAGAAAGAAATGCTTCTAAGGTGTACAAAGAGTTTGCTGAAGCTAAAGAGTTTTCTGGCTCAGAACGCTAAAACTCATTGGATATCTGATGGGGACTGTAATAATAAGTATTTCCACAGTCAGATAAAAGAAAGAAGGATGGTGAATAGAGTATTGTCTATTGAGGATATAAATGGTTTTAAGAACTGAAATGAGGGATATTAAGACTGCCTTCCTTGAGTACTATTCTTCATTATTAGGCTCTAGCCAGGCAGTGGCTCCAGTTCATTATCCTAGTGTGAGTAATGGAAAGACAATAACTCAGGACCACATGGCAATTCTTGTAACACCCCACATACCAAGGTGCCTTACCAAGTACCACCTTAGCATATAACGATGCTACCATCTCGGTTGCCTGAGGTAAGTATATCAAAAGTGACCATCCAAGAACAATTATTAAGGTATAATGTTAACCGAATACGTCGTCTCAAAACTGAAAACCAAAGTAAGAAGAATATATATCCGAGTACAATAAAACAAAGTATCCAAAACTCGTGACAGCGGAAGCTAAGACTCTAAGTGATGACATCTCATCCTCGTGCCCGCAGCTAATATGAAATCATCACCTGTCACAATCTACTCACCATCCCTGAATGAATCACCACAGTTTTATAAAACATAAACGGGGCCAGTTCACTGAATAATCAAGATAAGACAATCACAAAGAAACTGAAAGATCATAGATCCTAATTAGACTCTCTCATTAAAATAAATTATCTCATAATATGTTCATTTAGTGATATATGTAACATGCATGCAAATATAAAAGCATAAAAATAAAGATTGAGGAAAAACAATTTCCTTACATTGATATTTATGGTAAAAATGGGCACAAACTAGATCACCTATCTAGTTTGTTCTTGAGCTAAATAAAGATGGATGATCCTCTTAGAAAAACCTTCAAAAAGAAAGTCTCCTTCAAGTTGCACCCAAGAACAACACCCAAAATAATCTTACAAGTATTAACTAGATACTTGTAAAATTAACCCTTGATAATATTTATAATATTACAAACAAGCTTAGTAAATATTTATTTTGTATACTAACAAGCTTAGTAGGTGATGAATATTTATTTTAGAGAGATAAGCATTTTTTGTTCACATGCAAAAACAAGTGAGCTAGCATATGAAAAATGAACAAAAATTGGTCTATATTGGAGGAGGAAAACCGGTGGGAGAGGTGGAGTAAGAGAGTGGACTTGTTTCAATTTTTGTCCAATCTTTAACACATGCACAATGATCATATGACAATTTTATGGAAGAAAAACAAGCAAAGTGAAATGATTATGTTTATAATCATCCACTACATTCCATTTACACGGTCCAATGTCCCATTTACGGGTCCATTTTGATTCTTATATTTGTCGCACAAATACGTGTAAATTTTATTTAAACATCGTATTATGTTTAGATGCTTCCAATTAATTTCATCCAAATCACTCCGTAAATATACGTGTACCGCTACACATATTATTTACGTACTAATATTAATCACATTAATCAATTAATACAATTTTAGTGAATTAACAATTAATTAACTAAAACCCGTCTCCCAAAATTTATTATTCAATTATCGCATAATTAAATAATAACTGCCGTGCCTCGAGTTCGCAACTCGAAATCTCTCTAAAATAATCGACTAACCTTTTAGTCTATAAATCAAGGGACTAAATAAATTATATCTCATACAATTAATTAGTTATCAATTGGGGTTCGTTCCTATAGGTGTGACCGAAACGGGTCAGTTGATCACTGCCGTCTCACGACAATAACGTCAGACTCTAGTCAGCCAACCATTATCGATTTACGTTAATCAACTGACGAGGATCAAATAATTAAATATCTGATGATATTCCTTTAATGATATTTATTATGTAAACGCACTATTGTGGAGGACACTAACTCCAACAATCTCCCACTAGTCCGACACAAGGTATGCGCTACCAATTCTCTTGTCCGTTTTAATCTCCCACTCAATGCAAGGTGTCTTTCAGGTCGCACTTGCACATGAACATATTGCGAGTGGTTTTCTCGATCGGGAGTGTGACTACCTGATCGGAAAATCTCCCGCAGTTTACTTCCGAGCGTGGCCACGCATTTGTGGTCATCAACTCCTCGAGTGGCCTTGAGATATAGTTACCCAACGTGGGTGGACAATTCCTGTATGCACTATCTATCTTTGCCCAATACAGCTCATCATGATTCAGAAGATGTCCTTTTGGCCTCCTTTCACAGCACGACCTAGGACAAAAACCAAAGTCACTCAGAAATTGCATTGACTTGGATAATAGTCTCCAGTCAAAAGAATCGACTCATAGGAACATCTTAGAGATCCCTGCCACGACCAGGCGTCTATAATAGAACTTAGGGACTCTCTAAATGGTCACTGTCCGGCAAAGTGTCACACACTCTGCGTATGTAATTGACTAGCCATCACGTATGACCTTATGGTGTTAAACAACCATCAATCGACTTACAATCTAGTCACTCTGAGACGTCACCTCATTAAGTGACTAGGGACAAAATACAATGTTCATCTTATTCACTTGAATAGTGTGCAACATTGTTTCCACAACTTATTCAAATAAACAAAGTATCAAAATTTAGTCACACTAAATAAAAGAATTCATAAATGAATGCTTAAACAATGAATGTGATTATCATATATATATAAAAAGTGATACACTATCCAATTATTACATATCCATAATCTAAAGAAAATCGGGTACTCGTCTCAATCCCATTGCGACGACATGACCATCATGCTTAGCCTTTGGTAAAGGCTTGGTTAAAGGATCAGCTACATTTTCGTCGGTCCCAACCTTACAAATGTCAATTTCCTTCCTTTCCACATAATCTCTAAATACATGGTATTTTCTTTCAATGTGTCTAGACTTGTTACTAGACTTCGAATCTTTGGCTTGAAAAATAGCTCCACTGTTATCACAATATAGAGTGATCGGATCTTCGGCGGAATGAACTACTCCTAGTCCCTCCATGAATTTCCTAATCCAAACAGCTTCCTTTGCAGCCTCACACGCTGCAAGGTACTCAGCCTCTGTTGTAGAATCCGCGGTAATGCTTTGCTTGAAGCTCTTCCAGCAAACTGCTCCTCCATTTAGCATAAATACATAGCGGGATTGGGATTTCATATCATCCCGATCGGTTTGGAACTTGCATCCGTGTAACCTCTTACATGCAACTTAGTTTCTCCTCCAAACACTAAGAACGAATCCTTAGTCCTTCCCAAGTACTTAAGGATGTTCTTTACGGCTATCCAGTGACTCTCACCAGGCTTGGCTTGATAACGACTTGTCATGCTCAAGGCATACGCAACTTCGGGATGAGTGCAAATCATAGCATACATGATAGACCCAACAGCGGAAGCATAAGGGGCAGTCTTCATGTGTTCAATCTCCTTAGGGGTAGAGGGAGACTGTTACTTGCTCAAAGTAATCCCTTTGCCCATAGGTAGAAATCCTCTCTTGGAGTCTTTCATATTGAACCGGTCAAAAACTTTGTCAATATAAGCTTCTTGACTCAATGTTAGTATCCTCTTGGACCTATCCCTATAGATCCGGATACCCAAGATTCGTTTTGCCTCTCCCAAGTCCTTCATCTGGAAGTGTTTCCCTAGCCACTCCTTAACGGAAGTGAGCGATGGAATATCATTCCCGATGAGCAATATGTCACCCACATATAGGACAATGAATGTAAACTTACTCCCACTAAATTTCATGTATAAGCTGTTGGAATAAGTGTCCCCGACAATAATGCGATCACAATTGTTGATCATATTGATCACATATTTAAATCTCATACCAAGAATACGAAAGGGATGATACATTACATATATAGTCAACTGGTCCACACATATCGGTAATGATTGGCTGGCTAGAGTTTGACATTACTGTCGTGCGACGGTGGTGATCAGTTGATCCCTTGAGGTCACACCTAAAGGACGATTCCCTTAATTGAAAAGGTTAATTAATTGTATGATGATACAGATTAATTAATTCCTTAAAATTGAACAAATTATTATAAGAGAGAAAAATGACATCTTATTATAATGTGATTAAATGAGATTTTATTTAGTAATTTAAGAAGTTATATTACTAAAATTAATCGGTGTTTGCGAAACACGCGAGATGAGAATTATAAGTTAGTTATAATTACAAGATATTGTGAATTATACTAACTAGTAATTACATGACCATTTTATGAGAAAGTAATTTTAAATTACTAGTCAATTTGTTAAATATGATTTATTTAATTTGTAAATGATATTTAATTTGTTAAATATGCATTTTAAATTAAAACATGACATAAGACATGTCACATGTCACATGACATACAATTGTACAATTGACAAAAATAAAATGAACTCCATATTACTACATAGAAACCAAAATTGGGTGGGCATGCTTGGAAGTTTTGTCTTTTTCCATTTGTCTTATTCATTTGTCCATGACACTTGATAGTGACATGACTATGGACAAAGCCTTACACATTTGTCTTGTGAAGACAAAAAGAAAAAGAAAAATGGTCATAAGACCATACAATGCCACCGGTTTTGGGAGGGGATTTAGAGATGATTTTTCCTCATTTTTATTATTCTCTCATGTTTAAGAAAAGCATAAAAACTTCTCTCTCTTGTTCATCATAAAATTAAGTTTGATGAATCTAATTTGTATAAATCAATAACTAATAATACTAGTAGTAGTATATGAATATTAGTAATCAATTTTAAGGTAAACCACATTACAAATATCAAGTACATATTAGTTTGTGGGTTTTTGGGATAGTCTTGGGTGTTACTAATTGGAGGGCTTCTATTTTGAAGTCATGAATGTTCATCTATTATTGGAAAGCTCAAGAACTAACAAGAAGGAGATCTTGTTGGTGCCCATTTGACCGAAATTTAGATGGTGAGAAATTGATTTTCTTATCTTTTCTTATTTAGTTTGCATGCATAAGATTTGTAATTAATTTTATGACTAAATTAATTTAGAACATATATGATTATGTTAAGTAATGAGATATAGATTTCTAACAAGCGGTATCAAGAGCCTTTGGTTGTTTGCATGCAAATCGGTTAAGTTTTTCCGAGTTATATGACTAACATATAAAACTTGTAATTTTGTGTTATTATGATATATCACGAAATTAATTATGCATGTTAATTTTCTGATCCTAAAATATATTTAGAATATTTTGGTTAATTTATGGATTTTCATTGTTCATTTTATATAATATTGGCATTAAAATGTGATTTTTATGATAAAAATGTCATTTTTGGACGAAAATTAGCTAAACTTCGAATTTTTCAGTGATTTTTGGATATGTTTTCACATATATTATTTTTAGATGATCTGGAAATTTTCAGAATTTTTGGAGTTTTTATGCTCGAAATATGGATTTTTCATGTTAAAAATCGGATTTAGATGAAAAATAGGTTAATATGGGATAAATTTCGAATCTGGTCATAGAAATTTAGTATGTTGTCACATGAAATTTTACAAGATGTGTGTAAAATAATAGGCTATAATGAAGTCTTCATGCATGATTTATGGATTTTTGATGAAAAATAGCATAAATAGTGACTTAATTAGTGAATAATTGTTAAAACATACTTCATGACTAAGGAAAAACGTCACATGTTGCATTTTATTATATTTTTCAGATCTAAAATTCAAAAGTTGATGAATATATTTTTTCTCATGTTTTTATGATTATTATTGATAAATCCGATAAACCGTAACATAGTTTTTCCGATAATTTTACGAAATTTTAACCTAAGTTTTTTGAACATTATGAGTGTCATGGTATTTTTCCAGATTGTTCATAAGTTTAAATTTCAAATTTTGAATTTATTTTAAATTTTTGTGATTTATTTGAAATTTATAGCATTTTTATTGTAATTTTTGGTCCATTAATGAACAATTTTAGAAATATGAGTTAATTATGGTCAAATAGTTAGTGAAGACTAATTTTGAGTCCTAAGAGGTTAGGGTAATTAACTTGTGCATAAATATGAATTTATGTATTTTATTGTGATTTTAAAAGGTTGAATCACGCAAATCCGTAAAAACTGTTTAATATACGATATTGGCTACTTAAAGGCAATTTAGCATAAAATTGGGCATGTTCATACATATTATAATGCTGCATTTTATTTATGATTGTCATTTTTATGTAATTTTTGAATTATGTAATTTTACTTAGTATGGCCTTAGTTTTTAATTGATATTACCCGAAATGTATGGGAATATCGATTCGGTTGTAATTTTTTGTGATCTCGTATCACCGTTTTGTAATTTAATAGATTTATTTTAATTTTAATTACAAATGTATAATAGGAAATTATGTAATTTGTTATGTAATTTAATTATTCCGGAGTTCCTTGAAGACGGTGTCACTCAAGAAGGCGATACATAAAGACGGTGTTACCTCGAGATGCGTCCCTCAACCGAAGTTCAAGGGGCCAATGGAGTTGGTTTCCGAATATGTAATAGTTAATTAGATTTTCTATTTTAGGAAGGCCATACTAGGATTTATTTTTATGCTTTGCATTTTATTTATATGTCGCATGCATCGCTAAATCGCCATAACTAAAACATGCATTGTCATTTTAATCGAGTTTATCGACCGTGTCAATTAGAATTATCGTAGTTCACCGCTTTAGTTCACTTAAAACGTGATAGATAATAAATTGACATGACATCTCGCTAAAAATAAACAATTGAGACTTAGCCTTACCAAATAATATAAACCATGAAGTACCAGTTTCGCAAGGGAGTTGAGTCGGCTTTACCGTAAGACAAACCTTGTTAGGTTGGTGAAGTGGGTGATAAATGTCTATTCACCAAATTTATATTAATAAGGGGTATTTCGGCACACCGTGCCCTAAGTTGATATGAGTTTGGATCATGGACACATTTATTCGAAATTTGGGTTGAACTCAACGAAAGTATTCACGACGTATTTCCGGATGTGTTTCGGGCTAGAGATAAATATTAATGTAATTTTATCGACCAAGAGTTCTAAAAGTAGAATCGATTAAAGAGTTAATCCACCGAGTTATGTTAATAAAGGGTATTTCGGCACACCGTGCCCTAAGGTAATATGAATTTGGATCTTGGAATCATTTATCATAGTTGGGTAGAGGTCACTATGTAAATGGTTTACTTGTTATTTACAAGTATTAATAAAACGATAAATGTTAAGTTTTCCACTATTCTGTTATCATATTGTTCTATTTCTTTACCACAATTCATATACGATATCATTTCGATTTTTGATTCGAATCTCCATTAAAACATCGTAACTAAAGACAAATATGAATTTGCTTCTATAACCTCAAATGAACCATTGCTAAGGATCTCTTGTAAAGAGTATAGATAAAAGTTATTCATTATCAAACAGGTTTTTGATTCTTGACTAACACATCTACTTACAATGGATTGTTTTTCATATACTTAATTGAATTAAGTACCTTGAAGCGATAAGTTATTTTGGTAATTAGATTTGTTAGAATTCGTAATTGACCAAAATAACGCAACCACTTCAATGAAAGTTTTAAGACTAAAACGATAAATTGAAGAGTAGTCTTCATAGAATTAAATTTTTGCTTCTCTATAAGAAAAGGGCGAGGTTCAAAGAGGTAAAATTAGAATGGAATTGATACAAGGTTATGATAAAAGTAAAGTTATTGAGAATAACGATACTAAACCTATCAATCCCGACCAATAAAGTTTCCATTGTCTTAAATGTTGGACACAAGAAAGTAAACTACCCCAAATTATTGAAGAATCAACAAGTTAGTTGTGGGACATCTAATGGGATCTTCTTCTTTAAATGTTTATTTGATTGACATAAATTTTGCTAGAACTACTTCAATCAATATTAGAAACCAAGGAGGTTTTCATCATTGTGTTCGATACATAAGATGATTATAATATGACGACTAGCATCAAATAATATCGAGAGATAGAGTCATTGTATAATCAATCTAGTTTTGGGTTTATAGTTGTACTTAATTATGACTATTAAGTACATAAACTATAAATAAGAATATATACTTGTTAAAATACAAAAGAGGTTTCACTTTTGTGACCCTATACACCACGACTTGATATATGGCTAGCCCATTATCAAGGTGAGTATATTCTAAACCAAACTAGAATGATATATCATGTAGATGATGCAAGACTCAAATTGGTAACCCAAGATTAAACCTTAAATTCTCGAATGATAAACGCAAAGAGTTATCGAGTACTCTTGAAACCATTAGATTATTAATGGTTTATGCGTGTCTTGTATTCAAAGCAAGATATCTCGTGCTTTTTGGTTGAAAAGGAAATCGAGAATGTAAATCATTGATGCAGAATAGGTTGATCATTTACTTTTATCAATGATTTAAGTTGACGCTAATGTGTTCACTTAATAAGATAAATAGAGAAATTTTTGAAGAATTTCAAAGAGTTCAAGAAATCACGATTTAATCGCGATGGGATTATCAAAGTGAAGACTTTGATATAAGCCAAAGGAAATGTGATATAGTATCACAAGTTAATCTCTCTTAGCATACATCATGGGATAATGTGTGGTTGGATAAAGAATTTAAACGCTATTCGATGTGGTTTGGACTTCAATCAAGTTACCTTGAGTTACTTGACCCTTTTGGGGATTTTATATTTTGTCTAAGTTATTTTTCCACTAAATCTAAAACAAATCATATGAGATATGAAATGGTAGGGTACCATGTTTGTAAGTTTTCAAAAGAAACAAATGCTCATTTTTCCCTATCAATTATCACGAGTACGACGGGTTTGCGGCTCGTGAAGCTGTCTTTCTAAAATACAAGTTTATTTCTAGAAGACAGAGTGGGAGAAATTATTCAAGAGCCACAAAGAATGCCACAAAGAATGTTATGTCGCAAGAAACTGGTCTTTCTTGGCTACATGAGACGTTTTGTGTAAGATGTTGTTTCTTTAAAACCTAGGAGGTTAAATTCGTCACTTGTTGAAAATGATGAATTCATGCTACTTTTAAGAAAGTAAAGAGCTTATAACTTACAAAAGAAATCGTTTGATTCAAATTGATTACTTCTAGAAAGTGATGAACATATGACTTACATGAGAGTGTTTAAAGTCACAACTCAATACAAGGCTTAGAGCCATGAAAATCCGAAATAAAAGGCTTGATTAGTGACAAAGGGTTTTTGCACTAGTTGAAATGCTTAAGTCTATTTGGATCTTCTTAGGGATTGTGTTTCATTATGAGGATACACATACAGCAAGTGAATCTAAAACCACTTCTTCAATTAGAAGGAATGTATTCAATACATGTCTTGAGTTTTGAAGATTCTTGCAATCCTAAGATAATGTGAAACTTAAAAGAGGGTCTTAAGTAGGACATCAATGAGTTGGAATCAACATTTTGATCATGTGATAAAACATTTCTCGATAAGTCGAGAAGTTGTGTTTACACATGGAGTTTAGTGGGAGTTACGGAAATTTTAGTAGTCTTATATGTGGATGACATATTGATCATTGCGAATGATTTAAGACTTTTGGAGTATTATAATACATCTTTAATATCCGGATTTATGAAGATAAATCTACATGATATTAGCGTCAAATAAGAAGTCTCATGTTGATAAGATTCATGACTAGTTCAATAAAATTGAACATATTTGATTGATTTCATTTGCTTTATTTTGCCGAATCAATTAAATAGGAAATGATGTATAACACTTCATATACTTTGAGTATGATGAATTGTTTCAAAATCGAATTTAAGTAATCATTACCAAGTAAGCCATAAAGATTACCCTTAAGTGCTTGCAGAAGCATTAAGGATGTAATGCAAAGTATTTTTGATGCAATTTTGTGTAAGGGTATTACACAAGTGACAATTGACAATTGAGATTGCGCATGGTTTCTGACAAAACCATAATCAAAACACATTAGGATGGTTAAGATACCATTGTGGCTATGTTAATTAAGAAGTAGATTTTCTAGAATCGTTCTAGGCAATAAAGAACAATGAGAAATATTTACAACGGAAATTGAGTACACTTGCAATCATGGGATGTGCAAGAAGGATGAGTCCCGCACACTCGTGAAAACAAAGGGGAGCTATTCTAAGGCTAGAGGGCCTATGTCTTGATTGGATCTCGACACGTACTCAGAAAGTTTTGTAATGCAAATGTATACATTACAAAGGAAAACGAGTATGTAGTAAGGTTGAGTAAGGTACAAGAAGTTGATAAAACCTACTAACCAAAGCCTTCTCATAGGCTTAACATGATGAGTCATGTCATTTCAATTAAATTGAGATGAACAACTACATTCAAGATCAAATCGATTATAGAATATGAAGTAGTAATCGTGGCATTGACTATTCATATGTGATAATCGCATTTGTCGTTCGAGTTTTACTTTAAAACTCTTTTATTATACTTTGTTACATCCAAACGGGTTGTAGAGACAACATTGAACCCCGTTAAAGTGAACACGGATTAGCATGGTATTCGCCCATAGTCACTTGTATGAGGTGACGTCTCGAAGTGACTAGAGTGTGATGCGATTGATGGCAAGTTCAAGTGCCATAGAGTCATGTGAGATGACTAGTCGATCACATAGGCGGTATCGTTAGGAACACTTTGTCGGGCAAAGACCGCTTATAGAGTTCGGCAAATTTATATAGCCTGGTCGTGGCGAGAGCTACTATAGTATTCTAATGAGTCGATTCTTTTGACTAAAGACTGTTCGCCTAAGGTGGCACAGTTTCAGATTAACTTTGATTTGTATTACTACGACCTTCTTAAATGGGGTCAAATGGGCATATTTTGGGTTATGATGGTTGTGGCTAGTCGAAGGGAATAAGTGCGATAGGAATTGTCCACCCCTTTGTCAGGGTTAAAACAATATCTCATGGCCACTCGAGGAGTAATGAACTGGAAATGCGTGGCCACGCTCGGAAGGTATCTATGATAGATAAATCCGGTCAATCAGTTATTCTCCAGATCGAGGAAACCACTCTCAATATGATCACTTGCAAGTACGACCCGAAAGACACCTTGCATTGAGTGGGAGATAGTAATAGGACAAGAGAATTGGTGACGCACACTTGTCGAGGACAAGTGGGAGATTGTTGGAGTAAGTGTCCCCGACAATAATGCGATCACAATTGTTGATCATATTGATCACATATTTAAATCTCATACCAAGAATACGAAAGGGATGATACATTACATATATAGTCAACTGGTCCACACATATCGGTAATGATTGGCTGGCTAGAGTTTGACATTACTGTCGTGCGACGGTGGTGATCAGTTGATCCCTTGAGGTCACACCTAAAGGACGATTCCCTTAATTGAAAAGGTTAATTAATTGTATGACGATACAGATTAATTAATTCCTTAAAATTGAACAAATTATTATAAGAGAGAAAAATGACATCTTATTATAATGTGATTAAATGGGATTTTATTTAGTAATTTAAGAAGTTATATTACTAAAATTAATTGGTGTTTGCGAAACACGCGAGATGAGAATGATAAGTTAGTTATAATTACAAGATGTTGTGAATTATACTAACTAGTAATTGAATGACCATTTTATGAGAAAGTAATTTTAAATTACTAGTCAATTTGTTAAATATGATTTATTTAATTTGTAAATGATATTTAATTTGTTAAATATGCATTTTAAATTAAAACATGACATAAGACATGTCACATGTCACATGACATACAATTGTACAATTGACAAAAATAAAATGGACTCCATATTACTACATAGAAACCGAAATTGGGTGGGCATGCTTGGAAGTATTGTCTTTTTCCATTTGTCTTATTCATTTGTCCATGACACTTGATAGTGACATGACTATGGACAAAGCCTTACACATTTGTCTTGTGAAGACAAAAAGAAAAAAGAAAAATGGTCATAAGACCATACAATGCCACCGGTTTTGGGAGGGGATTTAGAAAGGATTTTTCCTCATTTTTATTATTCTCTCATGTTTAAGAAAAACATAAAAACTTCTTTCTCTTGTTCATCATAAAATTAAGTTTGATGAATCTAATTTGTATAAATTAATAAATAATAATACTAGTAGTAGTATATGAATATTAGTAATCAATTTTAAGGTAAACCACATTACAAATATCTAGTACATATTAGTTTGTGGGTTTTTGGGATAGTCTTGGGTGCTACTAATTGGAGGGCTTCTATTTTGAAGTCATGAATGTTCATCCATTATTGGAAAGCTCAAGAACTAACAAGAAGGAGATCTTGTTGGTGCCCATTTGACCGAAATTTAGATGGTGAGAAATTGATTTTCTTATCTTTTCTTATTTAGTTTGCATGCATAAGATTTGTAATTAATTTTATGACTAAATTAATTTAGAACATATATGTGTTGGGAAATGTGTCCTCAACAATAGTGCGATCACATGATTTAAATATCATTATTAAATCTCATGCCAAGAATACGAAAGGGATGATACATTACATATATAGTCAACTGGTCAACACATATCGGTAATGATTGGCTGGCTAGAGTTTGACATTACTGTCGTGCGACGGTGGTGATCAGTTGATCCCTTGAGGTCACACCTAAAGGACGATTCCCTTAATTGAAAAGGTTAATTAGTTGTATACCGATACAGATTAATTAATTCCTTAAAATTGAACAATTCGATTTGTGAGAGAGAATATTGATATCTTATTGTAATGGGATTAAATAAGATTTATTTTAGTAATAAAATGCTTTGTTGCTAAAATTATCTATTGTTTGAGAAACAATTAAGATAAGAATGAATGGTCAGTTATAATTACAAGAAGTTGTGAATTATAACTATATGACCCATTTTATTTTTGTGATCAAGTATCACTAATCAATTTGTTGTATGTAATTTAATTAATTCATGAAATGATATTTATGTGATAAATATGCATTAAAATTAATTAATAACATGTAGCATACTACATGTGACATATTGTGTAACAAATGACAAATTGACAAAATAAAATAGTAGTCCATTTTAAGTATATGGACCGAAAATGGAGGGTGTGTTAGTGGGTTTTGGTTGTTTTATTTTATTTGATAAAATAAACATAATGATGACTACTCTTGACTAGCCTAACAACCTACACCACTTTCTTACACACCTATATTTTTGATAAGAGAAAAAGAAAAGCAATGATGCTCCTTGGGCTTGAGTTGGGCGGCCACACTACTCTTAATTGAGTAGTGTTGGTTCTTTTCTATTCTTCTTACACTACCATTCAATTAACATGCAAAATGTTCATGAATATTCTCTCTTCTCTCTCCTTAATATTCATTAAAAAGGATGAGTATTTGATTCAAACTGTTCATATAAATTACTAAGATTACTAGAAGTAGTATATGAGTATTAGTAATAGATTTTAAGGTAAACTACAATACAAACATCTAGTACATGTTTATTTGTGAGATTAAGGGATTGTCTTGGGTGCTACTAATTGGAGAATCTCTACTTTGGGATTTTTGTATGTTCATCCATTATTGGAAAGCTCAAGAACTAACAAGAAGGAGATCTTGTTGGTGCCCAATATGACCGAATTTCATATGGTGAGAAAATGTTTTCTTATCTTCTTTTGTTTTAGTTTGCATGCATAAAATCCAACTTTAATTTTATGACAAATTAAAATAAAACATATATGAGTATGTTAGTATGTATATAGATCTACATTTCCTTCAATCGGTATCAAGAGCCACGGTTGTTTGCATGCAAATCGGTTAAAAGTTTTTCCGAGTTATAAGAATAACAAATAAAACTTGTAAAATTTGTGTTATTATGAGATATCAGGAAAATAATCCATGCATGTTAATATTTCTGGTCCTAAAATGTTTTAGGATATTTTGGTTAATTTTTCGGATTTTTATTGTTCATAATTTACAATAATGGCATCTAAATGTGATTTTATGAGTAAAAATGTCATTTTTGGTCTAAAATTAGCTATATTTCGAATTTTCCATTGATTTTTGGATATGTTGTCACATATATTATTTTGAGATAATCTGTAAATTTTCATAATTTTTGGACTTGTTATGCTCGAAAAATGAATTTTTCATTATTAAATTCGGATTTAGGTGAAAAATAGGTTAATATGAGTTAAATTTCGAATCTGGTCATAGAAAATTAATATGTTGTCACATGCAATTTTACAAGATGTGTGTAAAATAATTGGCTATAAAGAAGTCTTTTTGCATGATTTATGGATTTTTGAAGAAAAATAGCATAAATAGTGACATTATTAGTGGAAAATTAATAAAACATAATCTATGACTTAGGAAAAACGTCTAATGTTGCATTTTATTATCTTTTTCAGATCTAAAATTGAAAAGTTAATGAAAATAATTTTTCCATGTTTTATGATTATTTTATTAAAAATCGATAAACCGCAACATTGTTTTTCCGGGAAAAATTTCGAAATTTTTAACCTAAGATTTTGAACATTATGAGTGTCATGGTAATTTTCCAGAATGTTCATGAGTTTAAATTTCAAATTTTGAATTTATTTGAAATTTTGTGATTTATTTGAAGTTTATGGCTTATTTTTGTAATTTTTGGTCCATTTATGAACAATTTTATAAAATATGGGTTAATTATGGTCAAATTATTAGTGAAGACTAAATTTTGAGTCCTAAGAGGTTAGGGTAATTAACTTATGCATAAATATGAGTTTATGTATTTTTGTGATTATAAAATGTTGAAATCACGCAAATCCGTAAAAACCGAAGTAATATACGAGATTGGCTAATTAAAGGCGATTTAGCATAAAATTGAGCATGTTCATACATATTATAATGCTGCATTTTTCTTTATGATTGTCATAATTTTATTTTATGTAATTTTGAATTATGTAATTTTACTTAGTATGGCCTTAGATTTTAATTGGTATTTCCCGAAATGTATGGGAATATCGATTCGGTTGTAATTTTTATTGTGATCTCGTATCACCGTTTTGTAATTTAATAGATTTATTTTATTTTAGTTACAAATGTATAATAGGAAATTATGTAATTTGCTATGTAATTTTAATTCATCTCGGAGTTCCCAAAGACGAATTTCTTCAAGATGGCGATACATAAAGACGGTGTTACCTCGAGATGCGTGCCACAACCGAAGTTCAAGGGACCAATGGAGTTGGTTTCCGAATATGTAATAGTTAAATAGTTTTTCTATTTTAGGAAAGGCCATACTAGGATTTATTTATTTTTATGCTTGCATTTTATTTTATGTCGCATGCATTGCTAAATCGCCATAACTAAACATGCATTGTCTTTTTATCGAGTTTATCGACCGTGTCAATTAGAATTATCGTAGTTCACCGCTTTAGTTCACTTAAAACGTGATAGATAATAAATTGACATGACCTCTCGCTAAAACAATTAATTGAGACATAGCCTTACCAAATAGTAGAAACCATGAAAACCTATTTCGCGAGGGAGTGCGCTCGGCCCCACCGGGGTACAAACCTTGTTACGTAGGGGAAGTGGGTGATGAATGTCTATCCACCGAATTCATGTCAATAAGGGGTATTTCGGCACACCGTGCCCTAAATTGATATGGGTTTGGATTATGGACACATTTATTCGAAATTTGGGTTGAACTCAACGAAAGTATTCACGACGTATTTCCGGATGTGTTTCGGGCTAGAGATAAAATATTAATGTAAATTTATCGACCAAGAGTTCTAAAAGTAGAATCGATTAAAGAGTTAATCCACCGAGTTATATTGATAAGGGGTATTTCGGCACACCGTGCCCCAAGTTAATATGAATTTGGGTCTTGGAATCATTTATCATAGTTGGGTAGAGGTCACTATGTAAATGCTATACTTGTTATTTCAAGTATTTATAAAACGATAAATGTTAAGTTTTCCACTATTCCGTTTTTATATTGTTCTATTTCTTTACCACAATTCATATATGATATCATTTCGATTTTTGATTCAAATCTCCATTAAAACATCGTAACTAAAGACAAAATTTGATTTTTCTTCTAAAACCTCAAATAAACCATTGCTAAGGATCTCTTGTAAAGAGTATAGATTAAAGTTATTCATTATCAAACAGGTTTTTGATTCTTGACTAACACATCTACTTACAATGAATTGTTTCTAATTTTGGTAACTAGATTTGTTGGAAATCAAAATTGACCAAAATAACGCAACCACTTCAATGAAAGTTTTAAGACTAAAACAAATGAAGAGTAATCTTCATGAATTCAATTTTGCTTCTCAAAGCAAAGACTCATTGAAATGAGTGGGAGAATTCTCTTAAACCGTTAAGATGAGGACGAGGTTCAAGAAGTAAAGATAATAATGGGATTGATACAAGGTAATGTTAAAAGTAAAGTTGTTGAGAATAGCGATACTAAACCTATCAATCCCGACCGATAAATTTTCCATTGTCTTAAATGTTGGACACGAGAAAGGAAACTATCCCAAATAATTGAAGAATCAACAAGTTAGTTGTGGGACATCTAATGGGACCTTCTTCTTTAAATGTTTATTTGATTAAACATAAATTTTGCTAGTACCACTTCGTCAATATTAGAAACTGGTGGTGGTTTTCATCATTATCTTTGACACATAAGATGATTAGAATATGACGACTAGCAAACAATAATGTCGAGAGATAGAGTAATTGTGTACTCAATCTAGTTTTTGGATTTAAATTTGTACTTAATTGTGACTATTAAGTGCATAAACTCTAAATAAGAATATAAACTTGTTAAGAAACAAAAGAGGTTTTCACTTTTTGTGACCCTATACACCACGATTTGATGTATGGCTAGCCCATTATCAAGGTGATTATATTCTAAACCAAACTAGAATGATATATCATGTAGATGATGTAAGATTCAAATTGGTAACCCAAGATTAAACCTTAAATTTTGGAATGATGAACGCAAAGAGTTATCGAGTACTCTTGAAACCATTATATTGTTAATGGTATATGCGTATCTTGTATTCAAAGCAAGATGTCTCGTGCCTTTTGGTTGAAAAGGAGATCGAGGTTGTAAATCATCGATCCAAAATAGGTTGATCATTTTCTTTTACCAACGATTTAAGTTGACGCTAATATGTTCACTTAATAAGGTAAATAGAGAAATCTTTGAAGAATTTCAAAGAGTTCAAGGAATCACGATTTAGTCGTGATGGGATTATCAAAGTGGAGACTTTGATATAAGCCAAAGGAAATGTGATATAGCATCACAAGTTAATCTCTCTTAGCACGCATTATGGAATAATGTGTGATTAGATAAGAAATCAAACGCTATTCGATATGGTTTGGACTTCAATCAAGTTACTTTGAGTTACTTGATTCTTTTGGGGATTTTATCATTTTGTCTAAATTATTTTTCCACTAAATCGAATCATATGAGATATGAAATGCTAAGGGTACCATGTTTGTAAGTTTTCACAAGAAACAAATGCTCATTTTTCCCTTTTCAATTATCACGAGTACGACGGGTTTGCGGCTCATGAAGCTGTCTTTCTAAAATACAAGTTTATTTCTAGAAGACAGAGTGGGAGAAATTATTCAAGAGCCACAAAGAATGCCATAGAGAATGTTATGTCGCAAGAAACTGGTCTTTCTTGGCTACATGAGACGTTTTGTGTAAGACATTGTTTCTTCAAAACCTAGGAGGTTAAATTCGTCACTTGTTAAAAATGATGAATTCATGCTACTTTAAGAAAGTAAAGAGCTTATAACTTACAAAAGAAATTGTTTGATTCAAGTTGATAACTTCTAGAAAGTAATGAACATATGACTTACATAAGAGTGTTTAAGTCACAACTCAATACAAGGCTTAGAGCCATGAAAATCCGAAACAAAAGGGCTTGATTAGTGACAAAGGGTTTTGCACTAATAAAGAGAGATTTCAAAGCAAGATTGGTTTTGCACTAATTGAAATGCTTAAGTCTATTTGAATCTTCTTAGAGATTGTGTTTCATTATGAGGATACGCATACAGCATGTGAATCTAAAACCCACTTCTTCAAAAGAAGGAATGTATTCAATACATGTCATGAGTTTTATAGATTCTTGCAATCCTAAGATAATGTGAAACTTAAGAGAGAATCTTAAGTAGGACATCAATGAGTTGGAATCAACATTTTGATCATGTGATAAAACGTTTCTCGATAAGTCGAGAAGTTGTGTTTATACATGGAGTTTGGTGGGAGTTACGGAATTTTTAATTAGTCCGATATGTGGATGACATATTGATCATTGAGAATGATTTAAGACTTTTGGAGTATTATAATACATCTTGAATATCCGGATTTATGAAGATAAATCCACATGATATTAGCGTCAGTAAGAAGTCTTATGTTGATAAGATTCATGACTAGTTCAATTAAATTGAACATATTTGATTGATTTCATTTGCTTCCGCTGCCGGATTAATTAAATAAGTAATGATGTATAACACTTCATATGCTTTGAGTATGATGAATTGTTTTCAAAATCGAATTCAAGTAATCTTTACCAAGTAAGCTATAAAGATTACCCTTAAGTGCTTGCAGAAGCATTAAGGAAGTAAAGCAAAGTGTTTATGATGCAATATTGTGTAAGGGTGTTACACAAGTGACAATTGACAATTGAGATTGCGCATGGTTTCCGACAAAACCATAATGAAAACACACTAGGATGGTTAAGATACCATTGTGGCAATGTTAATTAAGAAGTAGATTTTCTAGAATCGTTCTAGGCAATAAAGAACAATGAGAGATTTTTATAACGGAAATTGAGTACACTTGCGATCATGAGATGTGCAAGAAAGATGAGTCCCGCACACTTTGTGAAAAAACAGTGGGAGCTATTCTAAGGCTAGAGGGCCTATGTCTTGATTGGATCTCGACACGTACTCGAAAAGTTTTGTAATGCAAATGTATACATTACAAAGGAAAACGAGTATGTAGTGAGGTTGAGTAAGGTACAAGAAATTGATAAAACCTACTAACCAAAGCCTTCTCAAAGGCTAAACATGATGAGTCATGTCATTTCAATTGAATTGAAATGAACAACTATGTACAAGATCAAATTAGATTATAGAACATGAAATAGTAATCAGGCATTGACTATTCATATGTGATAATCTCATTTGTCGTTCGAGTTTTACTTTAAAACTCTTTTATTATACTTTGTTACATCCAAACGGGTTGTAGAGACAATTAAACCCCGTTAAAGTGAACACGGATTAGCATTGTATTCGCCCATAGTAACTTATATGAGGTGACGTCTCGAAGTGACTAGAGTGTGATGCGATTGATGGCAAGTTCAAGTGCAATAGAGTCATGTGAGATGACTAGTCGATCACATAGGCAGACTGTTAGGAACACTTTGTCGGGCAGTGACCGCTTATAGAGTTCTGGCAAATTTATAAAGCCTGGTCGTGGCGAGAGCTACTATAGTATTCTAATGAGTCGATTCTTTTGACTAAAGACTGTTCACCTAAGATGGCACGATTTGATTAACTTTGATTTGTGTTACTACGACCTTCGTAAATGGGGTCAAATGGGCATATTTTGGGTTATGATGGCTGTGGCTAGTCGAAGGGAATAAGTGCGATAGGAATTGTCCACCCCCTTGTCAGGGTTAAAACAATATCTCAGGGCCACTCGAGGAGTAATGAACTGGAAATGCGTGGCCACGCTCGGAAGGTATCCATGGTGGATAAATTCCGATCAATCAGTTATTCTCCAGATCGAGGAAACCACTCTCGATATGATCACTTGCAAGTACGACCCGAAAGACACCTTGCATTGAGTGGGAGATAGTAATAGGACAAGAGAATTGGTGACGCACACTTGTCGAGGACAAGTGGGAGATTGTTGGGAAATGTGTCCTCAACAATAGTGCGATCACATGATTTAAATATCATTATTAAATCTCATGCCAAGAATACGAAAGGGATGATACATTACATATATAGTCAATCGGTCCACACATATCGGTAATGATTGGTGGCTAGAGTTTGACATTACTCGTGTGCGGCGACGGTGGTGATCGATTGATCCCTTGATGTCACACCTAAAGGACTATTCCCTTAATTGAAAAGGTTAATTAGTTGTATACCGATACAGATTAATTAATTCCTTAAAATTGAACAATTCGATTTGTGAGAGAGAATATTGATATCTTATTGTAATGAGATTAAATAAGATTTATTTTAGTAATAAAATGCTTTGTTGCTAAAATTATCTATTGTTTGAGAAACAATTAAGATAAGAATGAATGGTCAATTATAATTACAAGAAGTTGTGAATTATAACTATATGACCCATTTTATTTTTGTGATCAAGTATCACTAATCAATTTGTTGTATGTAATTTAATTAATTCATGAAATGATATTTATGTGATAAATATGCATTAAAATTAATTAATAACATGTAGCATACTACATGTGACATATTGTGTAACAAATGACAAATTGACAAAATAAAATGGTAGTCCATTTTAAGTATATGGACCGAAAATGGAGGGTGTGTTAGTGGGTTTTGGTTGTTTTATTTTATTTGATAAAATAAACATAATGATGACTACTCTTGACTAGCCTAACAACCTACACCACTTTCTTACACACCTATATTTTTGATAAGAGAAAAATAAAAGCAATGATGCTCCTTGGGCTTGAGTTGGGCGGCCACACTACTCTTAATTGAGTAGTGTTGGTTCTTTTCTATTCTTCTTACACTACCATTCAATTAACATGCAAAATGTTCATGAATATTCTCTCTTCTCTCTCCTTAATATTCATTAAAAAGGATGAGTATTTGATTCAAATTGTTCATATAAATTACTAAGATTACTAGAAAGAGTATATGAGTATTAGTAATAGATTTTAAGGTAAACTACAATACAAACATCTAGTACATGTTTATTTGTGGGATTAAGGGATTGTCTTGGGTGCTACTAATTGGAGAATCTCTACTTTGGGATTTTTGTATGTTCATCCATTATTGGAAAGCTCAAGAACTAACAAGAAGGAGATCTTGTTGGTGCCCAATATGACCGAATTTCATATGGTGAGAAAATGTTTTCTTATCTTCTTTTGTTTTAGTTTGCATGCATAAAATCCAACTTTAATTTTATGACAAATTAAAATAAAACATATATGAGTATGTTAGTATGTATATAGATCTACATTTCCTTCAATATGATTATGTTAAGTAATGAGATATAGATTTCCAACATAAGCACGGTTCTTCAACACTTCTAGTGAAACCGTATTGTTTAATGACATGATCAAAGCAATGATTCCAACTCCGAGATGCTTGCTTAAGACCATAGATGGACTTCTTGAGCTTACACACCTTCTTAGGGTTAGATGTATCCACAAAACCTTCAGGTTGTATCATGTACACCTCTTCTTCTTGAATCCCGTTCAAGAAGGCGGTTTTGACATCCATTTGCCAAATCTCATAATCATGAAACGCGGCAACCGCTAAGATTATCCTAATGGACCGAAGCATAGTGACTGGAGCGAAGGTTTCGTCATAGTGTAAACCATGAACTTGGGTGAAACCTTTTGCCACCAATCTATCTTTGTAAACATCTATATGTTTATCCACGCCGAGCTTAATCTTATATATCCATTTACATTGAAGGGGTCGCACTCCCTTAGGTAAATCCACCAAGTCCCATACTTGGTTCTCGTACATGGAATCCATTTCGGACCGCATGGCTTCTAGCCAATGCGAGGAGTCAGGACTAGACATGGCCGAGTTGTAGGTAGTGGGTTCATCACTTTCCAAAAGTAACAAAACACCATCCTCTTCGATGTTGCCAAGGTAGCGGTCAGGTGGATGAGAAATCCTACTTGACTTTCTAGGAACAATTACCGTTTCAGAGGAAGAGGGAACGCTATCCTCCACGTTCTCCTCTACCTCATTCTCGGTTTGTGGCTCTCAAACTTCGTCAAGTTTAAATTTTCTCCCACTCTGTCTCCTAGAAATAAACTCCTTTTCTAGGAAGACTGCATCATGAGCCACAAACACGTTGTTCTCGTGTTTATTGTAGAAGTAATAGCCACGTGTTTCCCTTGGATATCATACAAAAAGACATTTGTCAGGCCTGGGTGCAAGCTTATTGTCAGACTTGATCTTGACGTACGCTTCACAACCCCAAATACGCATGAATGATAAATGAGGGACTTTCCCTGTCCATATCTCATATGGAGTCTTATCGGCCGCTTTAGTCGGGCTTCGATTTAGTGAAAATATTGCAGACAAGAGGGCAAAACCCCAAAACTAATTAGGAAGCTCGGTTAGACTCATCATTGACCGAACCATGTCTAATAAAGTTCGGTTTCTCCTTTCAGCCACACCATTTAATTATGGTGTGCCAGGAGGAGTCCATTGTGATACTATACCACAATATTTCAGACGTGAATCAAATTCAGTATTTAGATATTCACCACCACGATCGGATCGTAGGGTCTGGATCTTTTTATCCAATTGGTTCTCTACTTCAGTTTGAAATTCTTTGAACTTGTCAAAAGCTTCACTCTTGTTCTTCATTAAGTAGACATACCCATATCTACTTAAGTCATCAGTAAAATTAATGAATTAGTGAAAACCTCCTCTAGCGGTGATGGTTAATGGTCCACACACATCCTTATGTATGAGAGCCAAAACCTCATTAGCTCGTGTCCCTTTTCCCGCAAAAGGCGCGCGAGTCATCTTGCGTAAAAGGCAAGACTCGCATGTACCATAAGATTCGAAATCAAATGATTTGAGCACTTTTGATGAAGCAAGTCTCTTAATGCGTCTTTCGTTTATGTGACCTAAACGACAATGCCAAAGGTTGGATTCATTTGGATCACCCGTTTTGAGCTTTTTAATTTCCACGTGATAAACGTCATTAACATAATTTAAAACATAAATGCCTCCAATTGACATGGCCTTGCCATAAACCACATCATTCAATGAAAAAGTATAACAATTGTCCTTAATCATAAAACAAAAGCCTTCCGCGTCTAACGCAGAAATGGAGATGATGTTCTTGGTTAAAGTTGGTAAAAAATAACTCTTATTTAAATACAACTCTAGACCACTAGCTAAAGTGAGCACATAGGTCCCCACGGAAACGGCCGCTACTCTAGCTCCATTGCCCATGCGGAGATCAACGTCACCTTTTGCTAGTGCTCACACGTCCCTTATACCATGCAAATTATTACAAAGGTGAGAGCCACATCCGGTATCAAGTACCCAAGTGGAAGTGCAAGCATAATTAACGTCTATCACATAGAGAGAGGAAATCATACCAATAGGCGTCACACGCCCTTACTTGAGATCCTCCAAGTATTTGGGACAACTCCTCCTATAATGCCCCTTTCCATTACAATGGAAACATTCGGCCTCAGAGAGTTTGACACCTTTTGCCTTGGGTTTGCCATTCTCAACGGCTTTCCCCTTTCCCTTGTCTTGTTTCTTTGACGATTTCTTGAATTGGGACTTTTCTTTCCTCTTTCCCTTCTTAACTCCAAGGGACATGTTCTTTAACTTCATGGTTAGAACATCCCCTTTTTTACTCTCACTAGCTTCCATATCCCTCTCCGCTTGGGTGAGGAGTGCATGAATTTCATGATAACTCTTATCCATGCCATTCATGTTGTAGTTTACCCTAAAGTGGGCAAACTTAGTGGGATGTGAGTGGAGGATACGATCCACCACAAGAGTCTTAGGAATCTTACACCCTAGACGCTTTAGGATGTCGACATATTCGACCATTTTTAGCACATGGGGATCAACCTTTTGGCCCCTCTCAAGCTTAGCTTCAAAGAAGCGTGCCGCCGCATCGTATTGACGGAATTTAGGTGTTTGTAAAAACATAGTAATCATACGAGTGAATATCACGTACGCATTTTAAAAAATGCATGAAAGCTTGAGCTTTGGGGACATCGACCATATCAACACATTTTTGATATCATTTGACATCCTCACATGGTCATCATAGGCGGTCCGCACCGCCGATGAAGCCCTTGGACCAGGCTCGATAGGAGGAGCATCGGTTAAGTAAGTGAGCACGTTGTCGGAAAACGCGGTGCTTTTGATGTTGGATTCCCATTCAAGAAAGATACTACCGTCATCTTTTAAGATACATTTGTCCATTACGGACCTTAAGCATGAATCTTTGCCTAGTGAAGTAGTCGATGGAGTTGAAGAAGTTGCCATTGCGAATTAAAATGCTACAACAAATAAGGAAAAATTAACATCCATTGTTTTAAAATTACTTGTGAAAACATGTTTAACAAGTTTTAGCATTTATATAATGATCTCCCACTAAATTATATAAATGATTCCAAGACCCAAATATTAAACAAAAATGAGCATTGCTTGGGTGAAACATCTCATGTAAATTCGGTAAGTCAACGGTTGACTAATTCTACCTCTAGAACTCTTGGTTGACGAATTTCCTTAAATTCATCTACTAGCCCCGGAATACAAGACCGCCTTATACCCCGTTGAGTCCAACCAATTTTGGTGCGTGATAACCGTTTACCACCCTACTTACCCAAGGTAAAAAGAGAACACCCCGCTTAGGCGAGCGTGGCTCTGATGAACAAGGGATTCATAGGTGTTACTAATTCGTAAGGCTAATCTCAATTTTAGTTATGTGAGAGATCTTGTCAATTTAGTCATAAATTCCCTATAAGTGAACTAAGTCGGTGAATGTAAATGACGTGAATTGACAACCGCGAAAAATAAAATGCATGTGAATGGCGATTTTGGCATGCGCGAAAATGAAAACAAGCAAGCATATGAATAATCCTAGTATGGCCACCTAGTTAAAATAAACTAGACTATTACATATCGGAAACCAACTCCTTGGTCCCTTCCCTCTTCATTCCAAAACCAACTAATTTAATGATGAATAATTAGTTTGATTTGGCGATATTTTGCTAATTTAGTCGGTAAAATCATAACTTTTAAGTAATAAATCCAAAATAATTGAAAATATTACCAAAAATTGAAACAAAAATTTTGAATATTCTGGAACACTCCCAACAACACCAAAATGTCAGAAAAAATGCCCAAAAATTCGGATAAAATTTTATGAAGAAAATGATCGATATTTATTGATTTTTAACCACTAAAACCAATAAACATCAAAACAAGGTGAAATCACATTTTAAATTTCACTTTTAACTTTTAAATAATATTTTTAAATGTACATAAATTTATCAAGGGCAGGAACAAATGTTTCGAGTATATGATTAATTTATTTCACTTTTATCGACTTTTATCTCATAAAATCAATAAACATGCAAAAGTTCAAACCAACCTTCAAAGTTTTACATAAAACCTGTAGAAAACATGCATGAAACGCCATAAAAATGTTATGACCCGAATCAACTTCTAACTATTTTTAGTTAACTCTTAACCAAAATACGGTATTTTTGACTCGGTTTTCTACCAAAAATCATTAAAAATAGCAAAATAACTTCATAAATCACCAACTTTTACCACAAACCTTTTGAGATCACTAGGTATGCATGCACAAAACGTTTCATGCTAAAACCATATCTAACTCAATTTTTGAGTTTTTATAAATTATCTCATAATTTATTAATATGCTTAAAATCAACATGCAAATTACAAGCCTAGCTCTGATACCACTTGAAAGATCATAGATCCTAATTAGACTCTCTAATTAAAATAAATTATCTCATAATATTTTCATTTAGTGATCTATGTAACATGCATGCAAATATAAAAACATAAAAATAAAGATTGAGGAAAAACAATTTCCTTACATTGATATTTATGGTAAAAATGGGCACAAACTAGATCACCTATCTAGTTTGTTCTTGAGCTAAATAAAGATGGATGATCCTCCTAGAAAAACCTTCAAAAAGAAAGTCTCCTTCAAGTTGCACCCAAGAACAACACCCAAAATAATCTTAC
This sequence comes from Silene latifolia, assembly GCF_048544455.1. NCBI lineage: Eukaryota > Viridiplantae > Streptophyta > Magnoliopsida > Caryophyllales > Caryophyllaceae > Silene > Silene latifolia. The sequence goes on from NC_133536.1 coordinate 140,040,944, forward strand.
AAGTATTAACTAGATACTTGTAAAATTAACCCTTGATAATATTTATAATATTGCTAACAAGCTTAGTAAATATTTATTTTGTATACTAACAAGCTTAGTAAGTGATGAATATTTATTTTAGAGAGATAAGCAATTTTTGTTCACATGCAAAAACAAGTGAGCTAGCATACGAAAAATGAACAAAAATTGGTCTATATTAGAGGAGGAAAACCGGTGGGAGGGGTGGAGTAAGAGAGTGGACTTGTTTCAATTTTTGTCCAATCTTTATCACATGCGCAATTATCATATGACAATTTTATGGAAGAAAAACAAGCAAAGTGAAATGATTATGTTTATAATCATCCACTACACTCCATTTACATAGTCCAATGTCCCATTTACGGGTCTATTTTGATTCTTATATTTGCGCACAAATACGTGTAAATTATATTTAAACATCGTATTATGTTTAAATGCTTCCTATTAATTTCGTCCAAATCACTCCGTAAATATACGTGTACCGCTACACATATTATTTACGTACTAATATTAATCACATTAATCAATTAGTAAAATTTTAGTGAATTAACAATTAATTAACTAAAACCCGTCTCCCAAAATTTATTATTCAGTTATCGCATAATTAAATAATAACTGCCGTGCCTCGAGTTCGCAACTCGAAATCTCTCTAAAATAATCGACTAACCTTTTAGTCTATAAATTAAGGGACTAAATAAATTGTATCTCATACAATTAATTAGTTATCAATTGGGGTTCATTCCTATAGGTGTGACCGAAAGGGGTCAGTTGATCACCGCCGCCTCACGACAATAACTTCAAAATCTAGTCAGCCAACCGTTATCGATTTACGTTAATCAACTGACGAGGATCAAATAATTAAATATCTGATGATATTCCTTTAATGAGATTTATTATGTAAACGCACTATTGTGGAGGACCCTAACTCAACAGAAACAACCAATGCAATGCAATCAAACTGTATAACCATTCTCCCAACTCAAATAATGTCCAGTAACCAGCTACACACCTAAGTGTGTAGCCCTGCCAGATTACCCATCGCAATAGGTAATCCTCACCGCCAGTGAGGGACCACGGCCTTGCCCACCTAAGCGCCGCTCATCGCAACGAGCAATAACCGATGTCCATTAATGTGCACATCCCCCTTCTGATGGGAACCACAAGGGGTGAAGCAAAGGCATGAAGCCATTCCCGAATGATGACTCCACTCAGCCGAGGACGCACCTCGCAAACATAGACAAGCAACAAGCAATCCAACAACCAAGAAATACAATTCCAATAATAATACTAATCATGCCAATACAACAATCAATCCGTCTTAAATCAATTAAATAGGCAACTGAGTAGGGAAACCCTACCTTATCACTGAGCCGAATCACAAGCACATAGCGGAAGCTAGAAACATTCCTCTACAAATCCTTCACCTAACAACAATCACAACAATATTAATCACAAACATGCCAATCAACCTTTTCCCCAAACCTAATTTTTAGGGCAAAACCCTACGAGACAAATCTAATCAAAAGACACAATACTAGTGACTTACCGATGAAACTGATGCGAAAGATATGAACGAAAGACTAACGAACAATAAATTGCCTTGAGATTGATTAAGGATGATTAGAGGAGTGAAGAATGTAGTTTAGGTTTTGGTAAAATGAATAGAAACTGTTAAACACGATTTATATAATCTTTAATCACTCTTAATCAAACCGCGGAAATTAATCCCATCAAACCGGTTACTCAGCCAAGTATTACACTACTCGGCCGAGTGTTCTTGGACAGTAGCCTAACTAGAAAATACACGACACTACTCGGCCGAGTTAGCCCTATTCGGCCGAGTAACTAGACCCAGAAAACCGTGGTATTACAGTCTTTCCTCCTTAAAGTGAACTTCGTCCCCGAAGTGCACACCCATACTTACAAGGTAAGCACACATCCCACTCCACCGATCATCACCACGTAACTCTCATCCTCCATCCTCGACACTAACTCACCCATCAACGCCTAACGCCTACCTAAAAACGCAACTGACAACATAGTACTATCGAATACCACCTACCTCTATAATTCTATCGAATACCAACAACATCAGTGCCTCCAACTTTGTCTTACTTCCATACTGCTCACTAGCGAATCCAATATTAGCACCATCTACCAAGCGAGTTGTTACATTCTGTAAATACCCGTATCTGTCGATATTGAAATTTATAGAGAACCCGCCAGCCACCCGATGACGATAGGACACATGTATTCTCAAGTGACGTACTCGTGATACGGATATGTCACATAGATTTCAAGCAAGGTTACGACGACGGTTTCTGTTAATTTAAATTGTTATTTAAATTGACATTTTAATTTGTTTTGAAATAAAGGTTTGTTTATTTCTTTACATTTGTGGTTTTGAAAATTTATGAAATAAAAGTTTTTATTTCATTTATTTAAGATTTGATTATTTTTGAAATAAATGTAATTTATTTCATTCGATTTGAATGTAATTCGAGTATAGAGTTTTTATTTACGATTTATCGTTATAAATTGTTTTTAAAAAAACTTTTAATTGATTTTGGTTTAAAAATCAAGTTTGTTTATTTTGATTTTTTTGTTTAAAAAGATCAAATGTGATTTTTGTGACGGTTTTTATTTATCGTTTTATTTAATTTGAAAGTTCGAGTTTTTAAAGCGGTTTTTAAACCTGTTTTTTGAAACGTTTTGTGAAGCAATTTTTGATGCGATTTGGGCCGAGTTTTGGCACGAGTCTCGAGGCAAATATCAACCCATTACCTTCCCCCATGACCCATCATTCGAACCCCACCATAAGAAGCCCAAATCCCCTCCTTAAACCCCCCAAACCCACGCTCACAAGCAGCCAGCACACCCTTACCCGTGCTCTATTTTTTGAGCCCAAACTCACACCAATTTGACTTCTAATTGACCCAAATCCTTAAACCTTACGTAGCCCATATATATACCCTCAACCATGAACCATAGTCCATCCAAGACAACCCTAAAACAAGCCCCAACGAGCCATAACCAACCGAGCCCGAGACCGTGCCCTGTTTTGCGAGAGCTTTGGAGCTCTTTCTTGAGCTCCAAGCTCTTTCCTTTCCTTACCCATCAAGTTAGAGATTCTATATATATCTATACTTACCTTTGCCAGCTATAAAGATCGAAAAATATAGAAAAATCGTTGCATAAGATCACTTCCCAAAACCGAGTTATTGTAACTTTCCTATTCTCCAACCGGTTTTAAAACCCTGATACTTAGCTATATAAGCTTCGTTTGCCTCATTCGAAAGGAGGGACACAATATTGATATATCATAGACCATAGAGAACACAAGCCATAGCCTCAAGCACTGATAAAAACTCGAGGAAGATCTTCATATTCTTCCTCGAGCACTAACCCAGAAAACAGAGCATAGCCGCGTACCCTTAGAAAATTGCCTCGAAACCACCTCTAATCTCCATTACAATTCACCAAATTTTGCATAGACAATCTAGGTAGTGCCCTTGATGGATCCTGTCCTCTTACAACATCATAGGTAACGTTATGAGCATTAATTTGCTCGATCCTTTACCCTTGCTCGCGTTTCTGTCAGCCCTTATTCATCATTGTTTTTAATCACTTTAAACGCAATTTAGGTCTGGTTTTTTACCAACGTTATAAACTTTGCTCTTCAAGGATTCCAAAACATCTTTTGGTTTGAAAAATTGTTAAGTATTGAAGCCGTGGTGATCGTTTGAAGTTCGTTGCGCAAGTCAGAAAAAACGCGTGAAACGTGTTTGTTTATTTCAAAGTTTGATTTCGATTGTTGATTTGAAAACCATTGTGAACGTACCAAGAAGCTTGCATAAAAGATACATGTAAGTCGAGGGTGCCAAAAATCACTCCTTCCCTCTCTTAATGTTATTTATTATTACTAATTATCGCTCTTTATTTTTATCGTATTAATTATAATTAATTTGCGGTAATTATTATATTGTTGATAATTATGAAGGAGAACGGGATTTTATTATTGATGAATGTCAATGGATGGCCTCTTAATTGTGTGGATTAATTTCTGTTAGGAATTAGACGATTTATATTGTTATATGAATTGTTTTCACATGATTATAGTTAATTATGCTAGATTAATTTGAATATTTAAATCTATGCTCAGTTTAATGTTTATGTTTAAATCTGAAATTATAACATGATTTTTATATTTAATTAGTATGTTTATAATTAAAGTTTGCATCTTTATATTCTTTCTCTAATTTATGATTAATTTAAATAAATAATGAAATTGTTTAATTTTAATTCGTATGTTAACATGATTTATGAGAAGATGAACATGAACATGATATTTATTTGTTTCAATTAGATTATGTATGCTTGTTTGGTTTTATTTAGTTGCTTGTTCACATGTTAGTTTAATTAATTAAGTTTAATTAATTAGAAGTGCATGAAATCGCATGAATTGGAATTGTTTGTGTCGATCTGTTTGTCTCACATGTAGGCCGTGTGTTTGCCTCGTGTGGCTCGGTTGTCTAGGCTAAGAATTAGTCTAATTTATGTATGTTTGGCATAATTCACATGATTAGATAAGCATGTTTAGATTTAATTGTTTTAATTATGATTTAATTGAAACTGTTAGCATGTTTGTTCGATTATCGTCATGTTTGTTTGTTTGGTTGATTTGTGTCATGTGTGGAGTCATATGGCACGCTTCCCATGCTGTTTTAGGGGCTAAGTTTAGTTCTTTTGTTTGCTTTGTTCATATGCCAATCGTTTGTGAAACAATTGTTTGATTTAGATGCATGTTTGCTTCTTTTCATTTGCATATGATTATGTTCACATATCACATGTTTGCAACCCGACTTGACTTAGAATAGGTCATTTATGCACCCATGGTAGGCCAAGAAGGCCGTATGTTTGGTCGGCCAAGAGGCCCTTTGTTTCGTCGATTGGTATTTGTTAATGCCTTGTTTGCTCACTGTTTTTATTGCATTTGCTATTGTGATCTAACCCATGTTGTTTATAGCGCCGCTTGAGTAAGATGTTTCTTTCTCTCCTCTTTATTTGTTTATTTATGCTAGAATAGTTAAATGAAATCACATGTTTACATCACTTGACGAACTTATGTGCCTTTAAACCATTAGAATTGCTTCACATGTTAGGGTTTAAAATGAATGGATGCATACAACAAATACTAGTTTAGTTAATATTGGCCATTGTTTGACATTAGTAGAGGCCGTTTTTTACAACGGGCGGAGTTGGGTGTTTGAACGAGCTTCCTAACACGTAATTTCACACGAATCATTTTCTCTAAAATGGTTTCCAAATTTCCTTAAATTTGGTGGCGACTCCTTATGTTTGAAAAACCCTCATGGATACATCAAATTCCCACGTCCACATTTTGGCGACTCCGCTAGGGAATAATGTAACTCGAACAGTTAAATAGTGGCCAATCAATTAAATTAGTATTTGTCAACATATTTCATGCATAAGCCCAATTCAGACTTTAAGGATCGGGCCATCAGCCCCTTGGGTCGATTTCAAGGTAAAGAGATGACGTCCACTATGCCTGGTTGAAATATCAAGGTGGTCTCCACTGAATCTTCGAGTACTTGTTCTACCATAAGCTACGGGCTTATGGGGGGGGGCTTGGCTTATTAGCTGAAGTGGGATCATTGGCATAGACCCAAATTAGAAGACCGGCTGAGACTTAGTTGAGTCTAGGATTCATGCATTCATGCTCGTATGCGAATGACTACTTGCTATGTGAATCCCGTGTCAAGTCTTTTATTTTCTTTTTTTAAAAATCACGTTTTTTTTAAAAAAAAAAGATTGTTTTGTTTTTCGAAATTTGAGTCATGTTCAACCCATTTTTTCGAAAAAATAGTCCTTGTTTTTACACCCGGACTTTTGAACTTACCTCTTTTGAAAAAAGAATGTTGTAAAGTCGGAATGCTGCCGAATTAGGATTAGAATTTTAACCAAAATATGCCTTAATAGCCGGTATGCTGCCCATTTAAAAGCTCATTTTTAATTCAATCCTCTTCGATTTTGAAATTCAAATGAACCATGTTCCGAACCTAACCCAAACCTAAAATAGTGTTTGATTCAGCCAAGTGAGGTCTAGCTTAGTTAGGCTTATGGTTGTCTATGTTAGTCATGTCTAGCCTTGTCTAGGGTTCAAGTGAACCAGGTTCGGTTTAGAACACGACCCAGTTGGGTCACCTAAGCTCACTCTTGGGTCCGAGCCATGCTTGTCGACATAGTGGTCAGAGTCAAAGCACAAAACGTCCCATGTAGACCACACTAGGCGTTTTTCACGAGCCCATGGACCATGTCTAGTTCAATCACGGGTTCGTCACACCGAGTCGGTTTCAGGTCTAAGTCAAGAAGTTAGTTTGAGTTGAGTCATAGTCCTAGCTTGTTAGGTATAAGACCCCTTCTTTCCATAAGTGAGCCACTTAGTTCTTTTACCGGGTCTATGTCCGTCTTTGAGTCATGTTTGAGTCAATGGTCAAGTCCGTGAGTCAAGTCCTAAACTGTGCAGGTGGTCTTGGTTCAAGTATTGATTAGTTTGGGATTTTTCTTGTAGAAAGGCCACCTCTGACCAGAAAGAAAGCAATGGAAGCTCTAATGACTAAGATAAATGATACTCTGGAACAAGTGATGGCTCGTTTGACCATTATTGAAACCAAGCTCGTCGTGGAAGAACCAGTGACTCCTCCACTTACTGAATTTGAAAAACGGCTTAAGTTGGTTGAAGACCAGATGAAGCTCTCCCGAGGAGAGAGCATCCATTTCGAAAATGCTAGGACCTATGTTCCAGTTTTGGATAAGTTACCTACCAATTTTGTGCTCACAGACATTCCCACGTTTAAGGGCACAGATGACCCAGTTCATCATGTTAAGTCCTATAAGGAGTACTTGGCACTAAGGGGAGTACCTGCTGATATGCTCACCCAGATCTTTGCCCAATGTTTAGAGGAACGCCCGAAGACGTGGTTCTATAATCTCGAGCTTAAGAACTTCCCTACATTCGAAGATATCATGGTGGAGTTCTGTAAGCATTATGCCGATAATGTTGAAATCCGTACCAACATGGGAACACTAGAGGTTATGGTGCAGAAAGAAAAGGAAGGATTTACTGATTTCCTTACAAGGTGGCGTGGCGTGCCGAAAGTGTGAAGTTGGCTAAGAAGCCAGATGAAACCGAAATGGTTGATAGATTCATGAAGAACCTTCGACCCGCTATCGAAATGAGATCAAATATCAGAAGTTTGGCTCGTTTAAGGAACTTATTCGAGTCGGGATAAGAATTGAGGATGATTTCCGGAAGAATGAGGTAGAAAAGCCTAAGGGATACCAAGGTTGTTGGACTTATAGTATAGTTTTGATTATGACAAGGGTGACAAGTGATGATTTATATGTTATATAAATGTTATATATTATATGCATTTAATTGTGTGCTTAAGTCTTATTATAGTTAATACCAATTACAAGTTGTGAGATCAAAGTTATAGCTCTAGTAGATACAACTTTGAAGAACAATTCAAGCTAGATCTACATCATATAACACAAGATTCAAGATGAAGAGTTTTGTGATCAAGATGAAGAGATGATTCGTATACCGAAGATATTTGTGAAGATTAGATAGTATAGATCGTCATCTGGTAACAATTCCATTTAGAGTGATTTTTGAGTAGTAAAGTTATAACTATTTCACTTATAACTTTACTAATCAAGTTCAATGTTATAACTATTTCACCTATAACTTTGAATGACACAAATGATGCATGTCTTTGGAAATAGATCTTTCAAATGTTTTCAAAAGATAAAAGAGTATTTTATTTATATTTATCAAGAGTCTAAATTGATTAATGTATCTATGAATATTCCTATTGGTTAGTAATACAACTTATGAGTTGTCATGCTACCTAGGGTTTCTAATACATTCTATCTCGTTTTGTTGTTGACCTAAATCTACCTAGGGTTTCATGTGGTATGTTGGACGGCCTCCTAGGAATCGTTTCTCTTCCATGTAACAAACCTAGGGTTTCTAAAAAATATTCTCAACAATAAACAAAGGGAAGATAAATATATTTCTTGGAAAATAAGTTTGGGTTTTCAAACCTAAATCTTGCCTCCTTCATTTCGGTGGCTAGGGTTTAGGGTTTTACATTCCCTAGACTTTTCCTATAAATACTCTTCTCATCCAAAGCATAAAGTGACTTTTACAATTTCATTCTAAGTATACTTTTAAGCAAAAATTATTTTTAACAATTTTCATTTGCTTATTTCGAGAAAACGTCGTGCATCATATTTGTCAATCGCTCCAAGTGAAATACGTTATTAGACCATAGTACATCACATAATCTTACTTATTCATTTACGTGAATTTCAGTGAGTTATATTGTACTTTCTTATTAACGTAAGTTAGTATAGAGTATTTACCGATACTCAATATGAGTTATAATCATAGTTGATTATACGAGTAGGTTGATAATTTTGTAATCCGTAGAAAGGTACTAAAATTATTAATCGAGAATTGTGGACGTAGGTTTCGACTTGTGAAACTTAACCACTTCAAAATTCCTTGTGTGTCTCTTCATTTCGTTTTTCGTTATTTACATTTAAGCATTGATTAATTAGTTAGTTGATTTTAATCAATAAAATCAAATAATTAATTACTTATAAAATAAATCAAAAAAGTGGGCATAGATTTCAATACTCAATTCACCCCCGTCTTTCATATTCGATCAATAGGCTCTGCAATTGGTATCAGAGCCTCGTGCTCTTGATTTCCTCACAGCAAAGAGTCTGATCCTTTTATCCTTTTATTTGTCTATTTTCCGCTGCATTTACTTTTGTTTTAATAGATTCCAAATTCCTAAAGTATCCCGTATTCAATGGGAAGAACTATGGTTTATGGAAAAACATGATGACCCATTACATCAAGGGTCACGATTGGGAGTCCTGGCTCATTATTAAGAATGGACCCAATAAGATCATGCTTGCATCTTCTACTAGCACTTCCACAGAAAAGAAGGAAGAGGACTATGTTGAGGCAGATTATAAGAAAGCTGAGAAAAACTCAAAAGCCATTAGTCTGTTGCAAAACGGGATGACTTCTACCGAGTTTGATCGATTCTCATCTTGTTCATCTGCTAAGGAAATATGGGATGGTCTGGAGTTAGCCTATGAAGGGACCACTGTTGTCAAAAAAACAATGTATTGCATTACTAATGCGAAAATACGAACTGTTCTCCGTGGAGCAAAATGAAACGCTTGACAGCATGTCCACTCGCTTCTCTAGTATCATTAATGAGCTGAAAAATATAGGAAAAACTTTTGACTCCGAGGAAATTGCTAGAAAAATCCTTAAAAGCTTGTCCAAAAGATGGCGTCCTAAGGTAACAGTAATGGAGGAATGTAGGGATCTATCTAAACTATCCTATCAAGAGTTAATTGGAGCTCTTATGGCTCACGAAATTACTCTTGATGTGGATGACGCAGAAGCTAATAGCAGTAAGAAAATGGCCTTACAAGCTGAAACTAGTAAAAAACAAGATTCCGATCTAGAGGATGCAACAGTGTTATTTGCTAAGCGTTTTAAAAAGAATTTTTTCAATCGCAAACAAGAAAAAACGCCTAACAATAACACTAATAAAACCTCCAAGAAAACAAATGAGTCAAAAGGATCTTTCTCTAATCGTGGTTGCTTCAAGTATGGGGATGCTGATCATATGATTAAAGATTGCCCCAACTGGAAGAAAATTGAAGACAAAAATCAAAGAGACAAAACCAAGAAAGAATTTAAACAAGTCATGATGGCTTACTGCTGGGGAGATCTCGACACAGAGGATGACGAGTCAGAAGAAGAAGAAGTCGCTAATCTATGTCTGAGCAATGTTAATCTTGACCTAATTTCTGACAGTGACAATGAAAGTGAATGCTCCAATACTGAGATGTGCCTTGTTGGAGATTCAGATTCAGATGATGAAGAAGAGGTTAGTTATCTTGAACTTAAAAAACAAGTTAAGAAACTTTCTAAGAGTTCTTTAGTTAAGTATTTTGAAGAATCCCTCGATCATTATCATGAAGAAAGTTTAGAGTTAAAAGACCTTAAGGAACAAATCTTAGATATTGCTGAGGAAAATCAACTTCTGAAAGTTAAAGCCAAAAAGCTCAAATCTAAAGTTACAGCTACTCTAGCTACAACTTTAGATACGACAAATGTTGAGAAGGCCGATCTAGAGTCTAAATGCAGCAGGAGCTACTGACCAGGATACTCCACAAATGCAAGCAGGCCAAAACAGCACCACAACCACTTCAGGGAGCAACCAGAGTGGGCTAGGTTTAGTGGCTAATAGGTACGAGTACAAGCCCAACCACCAGCTGCCACCATGGCCAGCTGGTTGGCCATTAAACTAAGCTCAGAAAAGTCCTAGGGGTCCAAGGAAGAATCACAATGCAAGTCATAGAAAACTAAGTGAACAGAATCTGCAAAGATTTGACAAACAACAAAAAGCAATCTTTCCATTTCTGGCTAAACCATGAGGAAAAAGCATGCAAGGAACTTTTGGCTTGTCTTCCCATAAACCAGATACAACCTAGAGCCAATTTTAATGCCAAGGACTCAATCATTTCGTCCTCAAGTGCCTACATTCAACAGAAAAAAGCCAATGCAAAGAAAGGACCACAACATGTCACTTTGTCACACCGCATTTTCTCTTTTGTTTTCATTCCAGTTCACAATTAAGAACTTTTAAAACCGTTGTAATATTGTACTTGGACTCTTACCAGCATGTGAGGAGAGATCCTGACCCTTGGATGTAGTTTTTCTTTCAAGATTGTAACCTAAAAGGGCCTATATAAGGACCTTAGCTCAGATCGTTGTAACACAAATGATTTATGAATGAAACCTTAGATTTCTCTCAAATTTAAACCTCTTAATCTTGTGCTTAGTCTGTAGATTAGAGTCGGGCTTGATAATAACCTGTGCTTAGACTGTGGTTATTGATTAAGTACTGTTAGTAGAGCATAAACCTTCCCGTGCTTAGACTGTGGATAGTTTAGCTTTGCTGTTTGTTTCAGTTGAGTCTTTCCTGTGTTAATCTGTGGAATTTCTTAACTCTAACACCCCAAATTATTAGCTTGATTCCCTGTGATTATTCTGTGGGTTTTTTCAGTTGATAATTATATCCAAGTTCCCTCCTTTCAAGCATTATCTCAGAACTGCCCCAATTACAGTCCTTTGTGTCTCATCGGTCGTTCATTGAGTCTTAAAAATATTTTGAGTCCTCTAAAAATCTTGGTCTTCTGCTCAGAAGTAGTTCTTATATCAAAGTAATTTACTGCCAAGTTTCATGATTTTAGGAGGTCAACTCATAATTTTATTAATTAGCACAAGTTTATTGCATTCCTGAGATTTTCTTTTATTTCTGCTGGTTTGATTGTTGTTTTGTCTAAACCCTTGGACATTACGCTGCAAATTGGTATATCAGAGCAAGGTTTTAACACGATTCCATCTTGTGTTAGTCTTGGGAAGGAAAGTGAGTTCATTTTTACCCTAACTACAACAAAACTACAAAAAATAACCCATGAGTGAAGAGAGATTTACGGTATTGAAACCAGGGTGGATCGGATAGCAGGGAAGAATCAATGAACTGGTAAATATTGTCAACACTCTTGCAGAAGGAGTTCCTAACAGGCCACCCTACGAGGCGGAGGGGGGGTAGAGGCTTTGCTTTGGAGCAGAAGAGGACAACCATACCACCAGGAACATGGAGAAGACATGTCAGATACTGATGAATCTATGGCAGAGGGCATCTACATGGAAAGAGACAAAGATATAAAGGTAGAAATTCCTGATTTCCATGGTAGTTTAAACCCTGAAGATTTGTTAGACTGGATTAGAACTGTTGAGAGAGTCTTTGAATTTAAGGGATATACTGACAGGAAAGCTTTCAAAGTTTCTATCCTTAAATTCAAAGGTTATGCCTCACTTTGGTATGAAAACCTGAAAGGCCGAGAATGAGAGAAGGCAAGGAACCCATTAAATCTTGGCTAAAGCTTAAAAAGAAATTGAAGGATAAGTTTATAGCTAAAGATTACACCCAGGATATGTTTATTAAGTTAACCCAAATGAGGCAAGACCAACAATCTGTTGAGTCTTATCTTAGGAGCTTTGAACAACTCACCCCGCAATGTGAGATCACCGAAAAGCCCGAATGTAAAATTGCTAGGTTTGTTGAGGGTTTAGATCCTAAGATTGCTATAAGAGTCGAAATGCAACAAGTTTGGTCCTTTGATGAGGCAGTCAACCTGGCATTGAGGATTGAAAAGATGGGAAAAGCCAAAGTCACTGCTTCCAAACCCCTTACCAGACCCACTTTCAAACCTTTTTCTGGGGTTAGGATTGGAGAAACTCCAAAAATTGCAACCCAACCAACACCAGACAAGGGGAAGAGCCATGTGAATCCTAGAACCAACACATCTATGACTGATGGGAAAATTAAATGCTTCCAGTGCCAAGGGTATGGCCATTTTAGGAAGGACTGTCCTTCTAAGAGAACCTTGACAAAGAATGGAAGTAGAGCAAAGTGGGAGAGAGAAGGTTTGGTTCAGATGAGGAAGATGAGACCCGATAATGGAGGAAGTGGAGACGAAGGAGAACTGTAACAGAACAAGTTGTGGCTCCCCCGATACAGTCACAACTTAGTCTTATGGAGGGTTATGCATTCCCAACACTCACCTCGGAAGCGATCAAAGATCTCGATATTCGAACCAGATGCACATCCCGGGCGGGGTTTGTAACCTAATCATAGATGGAGGGAGTTGTACGAATGTGGCATCAAATGCCATGGTTAACAAGCTCAACCTGACAACTCAAGATCACCCAAACCCTTACAAGTTGAGATGGTTGAACAAGGGAGCAGAAGTAAGGGTGGACAAGCAATGCTTGGTTCCATTTTCTATTGGGAAGGTGTATAAAGATGAGGTCTTGTGTGATATTGTCCCAATGGATGCCTGCCATCTACTCTTAGGAAGACCATGGGAGTATGACAGGAATACCACTCACCATGGGAAAGATAACATCTATAGCTTCAAGCATGAAGGCAAGAAGGTCACCCTGACCCCATTGCCACCCAACCAGAAAAACTATGGAAGTCCCAACATGCCAGAAGAAAGCAATGGTGTGCTATTTCTTTCTGAAGCAGCCATGATCAAGGAGATAAAGCAAGAACAACCTATCTGGATGTTACTATCCAAAGAAGTGAGCAAAGAGGGGAGCCCTGGGATGCCTGCTGAAGTTAGGCCATTAATTCAGAGGTATAAGGAGGTGTTTCCAAAAGAGCTGCCTAGTGGGTTGCCACCATTAAGAGGCATTGAGCATCACATAGACCTTGTTCCAGGCTCAGTGCTTCCTAACAGGCCAGCTTATAGAAGTGATCCAGCTGCTACCAAAGAATTGCAAAGCCAAATTGAGGAGCTTATGAGCAAAGGATTTGTCGGGAATCTCTCGGTCCTTGTGCGTCCCTCGCTCTACTTGTTCCCAAGAAAGATGGAACATGGAGGATGTGTACTGACAGTAGGGCCATTAACAACATCACTGTCAAGTACAGGTTCCCAATACCAAGGTTGGATGACATGCTGGATGAGCTCAGTGGTGCCATGATATTTTCTAAAATTGATCTCAGGCAAGGGTACCATCAAGTCAGGATAAGGGAAGGAGATGAGTGGAAGACTGCCTTCAAAACTAAACATGGACTGTATGAGTGGCTTGTAATGCCATTTGGTCTTTCTAATGCACCAAGCACCTTTATGAGACTGATGACTGAGGTGTTAAGGCCATGTTTAGGCAAATTTGCGGTGGTCTACTTTGATGATATCTTGGTTTATAGCAAGAAGTGAAAAGAGAACACCTAAAACATCTTGAAGCCGTGTTCGTGATCCTCAAGGAACAAAAGTTATTTGGTAAACTGGAAAAATGCACTTTTATGGTTGAAGAAGTGGCATTCCTAGGGTACATTGTCTCTGGGAGAGGGATTACAGTTGATCAGGACAAGGTTGCTGCCATTCAATCCTGGCCAACTCCTAAAACAATCACTGAGGTGAGAGGGTTCCATGGATTGGCCTCATTTTATAGGAGATTTATCAAGAACTTCATTCGATTGTTGCTCCAATTACGAGTGTATGAAGAAAGGGGAGTTCCATTGGACCGAGAGTGCTCAGCATCCCTTTGAGAGGATTAAGAAATTGATGTGTGAGACCCCTATTTTGAAGTTGCCAGACTTTGATCAACTCTTTGAAGTAGAGTGTGATGCCAGTGGGGTAGGCATTGGTGCGATCTGATCCAAGCTCGAAACCCGTAGCTTACTTCAGTGAGAAGTTGAATGGAGCTAAGTTAAAGTATTCTACCTATGACAAAGAATTTTATGCAATTATCGGGGAAATCATGCATTGGAGTCACTATTTGAAACCAAAGCCATTTGTGTTGCACTCTGATCATGAAGCATTGAAATATATCAATGGCCAGCACAAGTTGAGTCACAGGCATGCTAAATGGGTGGAGTACTTGCAATCATTCACCTTTTCCAGCAAGTATAAAGAAGGGAAACAAAATGTAGTGGCAGATGCACTATCAAGGAGGCACTCCTTCATCACAACTATGGGAACCAGGGTCCTTGGTTTTGAGTTCATGAAAGAGATGTACAAGGAAGACCCTGACTTCTCTGAAGAGTGGATCACACAGTTTGAAGGGCATAGGGTTCCAGGGAACAAGTACTTGCTGCAAGATGGATTTCTATTCCAAGGGAACAAGCTCTGTGTTCCAAGAGGTTCCTACAGGGACCTCCTAATCAGGGAAGTCCATTCAGGAGGCTTAGGAGGGCATTTTGGTGTTCAAAAGACACTGGACATACTACAAGAACAGTTCTATTGGCCAAAGATGATGGGGGATGTCCAAAATGTTCTCAGGAGATGTTCAGTATGTCAAATGGCCAAGAGTTCTTTCCAGACTGGTCCATATGTTCCATTACCAGTACCAAGCAGGCCATGGGAAGATGTGAGCATGGATTTTATTGTTGCACTGCCAAGAACACAGAGAGGAAAGGATTCAGTCATGGTTGTTGTTGATAGGTTCAGTAAAATGGCCCATTTCATAGCTTGCAAGAAGACAGAGGATGCTGCTAGTGTTGCTGAGCTATACTTGAAGGAAATTGTAAGGCTTCATGGGATTCCAAAGACAATTGTATCAGATAGGGATACAAAGTTCATGAGTTACTTTTGGAAAACTCTATGGAAGCTACTCAAGACCAAACTGTTGTTCAAGACATCTCACCACCCCCAAACAGATGGCCAAACTGAGGTCACCAACAAAACCTTGGGTAGGATTCTGAGATGTATTGTAAGCAAGAGTCTAAAAGATTGGGACATCAAGTTAGCAGCAGCAGCAGATTTGCCTTCAACAGATCACCATCAATCTGCTATCGGCCATAGTCCTTTTGAGGTTGTCTATGGGATTAACCCCCTAATGCCTATAGACTTATCATCTGTACCAAGAAATGAGATGAATCATGATGCTAAGGCCAGGGCAGAACAACTGTTGAAACTCCATGAAACTGTGAAAAGAGAGATTGAGAAGACCAATGAGAAGTACAGAAACAGTCCAGGTACCTCGAAAAAGAAAGAATTTGTTCCAGGGGATTTAGTCTGGGTTCATTTAAGGAAAGAGAGGTTTCCATCAAGAAGAAAGAACAAGTTAATGCCAAGAGCTGATGGCCCCTTTGAAATTATTGAGAGGATTGGTCCAAATGCCTACAAGGTGGATCTACCAGGAGAGTATGAGGTGCATGGCACTTTCAATGTAGGTGACCTAAGTCCATATTATGAGGATGCTTTGAGGGGAGGAGCCACCAGGCTTGAGGACAAGCCCTGTTCAACCAGGGAGGTTGCAGCAGAGCTACCGACCAGGATACTCCACAAATGCAAGCAGCCAAAACAAAGACCACAACCACTTCAGGGAGCAACCAGAGTGGGCTAGGTTTAGTGGCTAATAGGTACGAGTACAAGCCCAACCACCAGCTGCCACCATGGCCAGCTGGTTGGCCATTAAACTAAGCTCAGAAAAGTCCTAGGGGTCCAAGGAAGAATCACAATGCAAGTCATAGAAAACTAAGTCGAAATGAATCGCAGATTTGACAAACAACAAAAAGCAATCTTTCCATTTCTGGCTAAACCATGAGGAAAAAGCATGCAAGGAACTTTTGGCTTGTCTTCCCATAAACCAGATACAACCTAGAGCCAATTTTAATGCCAAGGACTCAATCATTTCGTCCTCAAGTGCCTACATTCAACAGAAAAGCCAGCAATGCGAAAGGACCACAACATGTCACTCACACTGCATTTCTCTTTTGTTTTCATTCCAGTTCACAATTAAGAACTTTTAAAACCGTTGTAATATTGTACTTGGACTCTTACCAGCATGTGAGGAGAGATCCTGACCCTTGGATGTAGTTTTTCTTTCAAGATTGTAACCTAAAAGGGCCTATATAAGGACCTTAGCTCGATCGTTGTAACACAAATGATTTATGAATGAAACCCGAGATTTCTCTCAAATTTAAACCTCTTAATCTTGTGCTTAGTCTGTAGATTAGAGTCGGGCTTGATAATAACCTGTGCTTAGACTGTGGTTATTGATTAAGTACTGTTAGTAGAGCATAAACCTTCCCGTGCTTAGACTCGTGGATAGTTTAGCTTTGCTTTTTGTTTCAGTTGAGTCTTTCCTGTGTTAATCTGTGGAATTTCTTAACTCTAACACCCCAAATTATTAGCTTGATTCCCTGTGATTATTCTGTGGGTTTTTTCAGTTGATAATTATATCCAAGTTCCCTCCTTTCAAGCATTATCTCAGAACTGCCCCAATTACAGTCCTTTGTGTCTGTCAGTCAGTTCAGTTGAGTCTTAAAAATATTTTGAGTCCTCTAAAAATCTTGGTCTTCTGCTCAGAAGTAGTTCTTATATCAAAGTAATTTACTGCCAAGTTTCATGATTTTAGGAGGTCAACTCATAATTTTATTAATTAGCACAAGTTTATTGCATTCCTGAGATTTTCTTTTATTTCTGCTGGTTTGATTGTTGTTTTGTCTAAACCCTTGGACATTACGCTGCACTAAAGTTATAGCTAATAAAGCTATAACCTCAAAGTTGAAACTCAACATTAAGCATCTTCAAGCCAAAGTTATAGCTAATGAGGCTATAACATTTGAATTGAAGAAAGTCAACGAGCTTTTAAAAACTGAGGCTAAAGCTAAAGAGGTTGTGATTACTGATCACAAGAAAGAAATCTCTTTTCTGTCTCAGCAATTGAAAGATGTGGAGGCTAACATGATAAAAGCTAAGAAGCAACATGTTGAAGAAAAATTTATCTTGAATAAGCATTTTAATGATTTTCGTGAAAATTTCGAAAAAAATAATTCTTCCAAGGACTCGAATGTAGATCATTCGAAATGTGAAAAAGAAATCCAGTCCTTGAAAGAATTGCTCCTACATGCACGAAAAGTTCATGATAAGTGGGAAGGAAGTACAAAGGTCTTAAACTTCCTCACAGAACAGTCTGACAATAACATGAAGATGGGTCTAGCACATGAATGTTATAGTCGTAGAGACCATGATAAATGCAAAGCCACTCCCTCTGATCGTGATTTCAGAAGGAGAAAATATGCCAATCTTCAAGAATATCTGATTTGCAATTATTGTGGTCATACAGGACACCAATACTATATATTAAATCCAGAAACCAAGGGACCTCAATGTAATTAAAGAAAGTTATACAAATTAATTATACTATATAGTTTTAAATCAATAGCAACGTGTGATGGACCCGATTAAAGAATCTCAATGCAAATACTATATAGTTTGGGTTAAAATTAAATTATATAGAAGCTTGGTAATTTTCCTAAACATGATCAATTTCCTTAAAATAAAATAATTAATTAGTATAAACATGCACACTTATGGTATTAATTATTATCATCATACAATTATATATTAAATATAAAATCTATGAAATTTTATTAAACTTTATAGTTATCTATAGAGATGTTAATTATTTAACATACAAAAATATTATAAGTAGGTTATAAATAATTAAAGTTAGATTCCATAATATATAATATTGCATAATTCTTTCGATTTGATTTAATGCATATATGTAATATATTTATATAAATATATAATCCTCTTAAAATTGCATGCCTAAGTAGTAAAAGTAATTTCGTAAGAATTGTAGTAACATTGGATATAGTTATATGATAGTAATCACTTTGAATAGTAAAAGTAACAACATTATCAACGAGATTAGTGAGAATGGTAAAAACAACAACGGGCGTAGTGAAATAATCAATATTAATGCGGCAATAGTGAAAGTAACAATGATTACGGCAGGAGTAGTGAAATTATCAATATTAATGCGGCAGTAGTGACAGTAACAATAATTACGACTGGAGTAGTGAAAGTAAAAATGATTATGGGCAAGTAGTGAAATGTTATTACTATTGTTTAATTAATAAGAGTAAAATATTAATAGCGGGAGTAGTGAATTTGTCTCAAAATTTATTTCATCATAATTTTAGGATATGTTATAAAAAATATATTAATGATAAATTTATGGGTTATGCAACTTTAAGTAATTTTATTTAATGAAAAAAAAATTAATGATAAGTAGAGGTAGCCCGGGCGAAGCAGGACACCAATACTAGTGTTTAAGATAATAGTGTCAGATATGCTAACGATAATAGAAATCAATTTAATTTCGTTAGAGAGTGTGACGTGTCTAGTGTCGATGAATCTGAACCAGAACCGAAACGTGAGGAAATTAGAAATAATGAGTTCTGATGGTCTTATGACATGGCTTTTGATTACACAACAAAACCTTCAAAATCTGTTAAATCAAATGTGAATCAAAAGCAGTCACCAAAACCTAGAGTGCCTCATGACCACAGAAGACCTAGACAACCATATGCCAAGACCAAAAAAATTATAAGACAAGTATGGGTTAAGAAGGATCAAATATTCAGAGTTACTAACATTAAAGGACCCAACTTAGTTTGGGTACCTAAAAGCTGTATTTGACTCTTTTGCAGATCATAGTGAAAGAAAATAATCAATGGTATCTCGATAGTGGATGTTCGAGACACATGACTGGCAACAAAAATCTTTTTCTTCTACTAGAGCCCTTTGATGGTGGTAAAGTTACCGTTGGAGATAACAAGAAGGGCAAGATCGTCGGAGTAGGTAAAATTGGTATATCTTCTTCACACACAATTAACAATGTTTATCTGGTAAGTGGTCTTAAACATAACTTGCTAAGTATCTCTCAATTATGTGACAAAGGAAACAAAGTTGTTTTTCACTCAAATGTCTGTCGTATCATAATTGAAGGTACTAGTAATTCATTCTTGAGGGTCAACGTAAGAGGAATGTGTATATGATTGATTTGAATACAGTCACTATAGATTCCTTTACGTGTATGAAAGCTACCCTAGATGATTCATGCTTGTGGCACAAGAGGTTTGCACACATTAGTCCAACAATTTTACATAAACTTAAATTGTGGGATTTAGTTGAGGGTTTACCCTCAATTAAATTCAAGCAAGAGAAGATGTGTGACTCCTGTGCCCGATGCAAACAAGTAATATCTTTGTTCAAACCAAAAAGAGTAGTTAGTACAGAACGTCCACTAGAACTGGTACTCGTGAATTTATGTGGACCAATGAAAGTTAGAAGCCGTGGTGGATCTAGGTACTGTGAGATCCCTGAAAAAATCTCTTTTTTGAAATTTAAGTAATAGTATGGAGTCGCCAGTAGGTTTTATAAAAAACATACAAAAACAATTTTAACGGAAAAGGCCCCTTTTGATCCCTGGTATGGGGACTGATCCGTCACTTCGGTCTGAACCAAAGATTGCGGATTCGGGGGTAAAGGTACGGTCAGGGAAGGTGTTAGGCACCCGGACCGCCCATCAAACTGACGGCCTCTACTATTTATTTGTAATATTATATATTTGACGAAATAAGACAGAGAAAAGAAAGTTAGTAGCAAACTTTATACCATTATTTACAAGACAAATTAATAGGTTAATTTATACAACAAGTAGAGAAAATAAATAAAAGGTAAAATAAAAGAATTAAATAAAAAGAAAGAGTAAAGGAAAAACTTATTTGATGTCGGGTACCCTCAGGCCTATCTGGATTTGACTATGAATGAATTTCGACTTTGTCGTTAATTATTGGCTCTTATGCGCTTATATAAAACTGGGACGATTTTAATATATGGTTTGATTTGAAACTGGGATAGTATAATTGAGAGGGATCTAATATAGAATTTCTGGATGTAGCGTCGGTTTCTGTCCGTGTAATTGTGTGTTCCGTCCTCTCCCAATTGATGATGACAGGGATTATATTTATAGTCTTTGGAATTAGAGTTTGTCAAAGGTTTGGATTGCTTGAAAGATAGAATTTAACTTGGTTTTTGTCATCTATTACCACCTGCTTTCCTTCCCGATTGGTATTTGCCATTCACACGTACTTTCCTTATTATCATCAAATAAACACTTCCCTAATTCTACTTGTCTTCAGATTACTTGGTTGTAGCGGATAACAATAACTTTAAGCTAAGATTCCTTTTCTATTCATATCTAATCCGGATTACCAAATGCTAGCTTCCAGTAATCGCGAGGTGGATTTTTAGCCTTCTTTGACATACGGGCCTCTTAATTCATGTGTAGTATAAACATCAAAAATAGGTAGATTACCTTGTAGTCATATTAAGCCCATTTATGAATAAACATCGTTTGAAATATGATAAAAATATGAGAAATCGTCAAACAGGTTTGGAAAGAAATGAAAGGCTTTAAGGGTGGTTTTATGCCAATTTAAGTGATTTATCGGAAATAAGCGTAAAGAGCCGTAAATTATAACATTGTCAATTTTCATTTAGTCATTTAATTTCAGCTTCATCATCGGGTACCCATAAGGCTAGGTAGACATTTTGAGGTGTCTACAGGTACGTGTTCGTTCTAGTCGACGACTACTCGAGGTATGTTTGGCCTATATTTCTATTTACTAAAGATGAAACTTTTGATGAGTTTGTCGTGTTAATGAAGCTCGCCCAAAACAAGTATGATAATAAGCTAGTTTCTAATCGTACTGATCACGGCACAGAATTTGATAATCAAGCATTTATAAAATATTGTAGGGAGAATGGCGTAGGACATAACTTTTCTGCACCACGAACCCCACAACAAAATGGTGTTGTAGAACATATGAATAGAACACTAGAGGATATGTCTCATGATACGTGCAATTTATATAGTCTTTTTAGCCTTTTATTGCACGCATTTCTATGCCTTTTGTATCGTTATGTATTGCAAAATGCCCCGAATTGGATACTTTGGTTTGTTTTGTCTAATTTGAAGAGATGAACCTGAAAGTGGTGAAACCGTACTCTATTCGTCCTATTTAGCATGCATAATGAGGAGATGGAATTGTTAGAGCGAGAATTATGCCTTGGAGTGCGTGAAGGATGGTCAAGGAAGTGGTCAAAGACGAGTTAGAGGCTGACTTGGTGGAAAAGCACTCGATCGAATGGCTTTGGCGGTCGATCGAGTGGTTTGGCTGACACGAGGATTCGATCGAGTACTTCTATATGCTCGATCGAAGTGCTGATTTGGAGAGTTCCTCGATCGAGAAGGTTATTTATTCGATCGAGAGGAAATCCTGGAGAAGACCTCAATCGAGTGGTCTGAATTCACTCGATCGAGTGATTTGCTATTCTATACGGGCTTTAGTGACCCGTGTTAGTTTTATTTTGTTAAGTCTTTTATCTTCCTAGTTAAGCCAACGTTAACTAGGTCATTAGTACGTTTTGAGGAGATGCTTAAGAACACTAAACTATCTTTCATATACTCTTCACTGTTAATTACTCTTTTCCCTTCCCTTAATCTCTTGCTTTGCTTAGTGGATCGATCTTTACGCCGGATTGCTTTTGATTGTAATCATTCTTTCTTTCTTAATCTTAATCTTATTTATTTTGTTTGCTTTAATCCTTGTTTCTTCTTTATTATTTCTGTCCTAATTTAGTTTATGCTTAATTACCATTATTCCATCATGCCTTTGATTAGTATACTTACTATTATTATCGTTGACACCCTTAATAACATGAGTAGCTAATTCCTTTAATGTCGGGATTAGGGAATCCATGGTAGGATTGTGACGATGTAGCGAATAGATTAGACGATTTATTTGTGAGAATCTGTCCCCATAGCAATCTAACTGTAATATCAACTTAGTTGAGTGCACGCTTCTAAGTTACCTTTAATCTGGTTAATTTTACTCCTGGATCGGAAGATTGGATTAAATAGACCTCCGATGAACAGTAGACCACCCTAATGAGGATGGAAGTTAAATTAGTGGAATTCTAGGATAGAAAGTGGACCGGAAGGACCTTTCCTGTATCCTTCTCACAGTAGATTGTCTAGGTTATTTGCAACTGAGTCGATAGACTACATGGTGAACAAAAATCCTGGCATGCTTTCTCTATTTGATCATCTTTATTTCATTTTCTAACTTTTATTACTCTTGTTTAATTTCTCTTTCCCTTAATCCTTTATTAGTTTAGAAACCAAAATCAAAACCCCCACTTTGTGACATAATAGACGGACCTTTAACAGATATCTTGCCTCCCTGTGGATATGATACCGACTTCCTTAGCTATATTAGTTAGATACCAGTTGGTTATTTTTGGTAGGTATACGATTAGCCTGTCAAATTTTGGCGCCGTTGCCGGGGAGGCAATAGCCCCATCTGTTTTTTTCTTTCGTTTATTTTTATCCGTCTCAGGGAATTTTCATTCCTTGAGACAGTTCTCACTTATTTCTTTCAGTGTTGTGTATGCCCAGGTCAAACAGGTCGGAATTAGTCCCGGCTGATCCTGAGCCAGAGAGATCTTTTCGGCATAGACTCCGTCTGCAAAGAAAGATTCGGAAGGAAGACTTGAGTACTTTCAAACCCGAGCTACAACATTTCCTTTTCGCAGAAGACCCATCTTGTGAAGAAGACAATCTCATTTCTGCTATCAAGCCAGTAAAGATGCCAAACATAGCGAGTCACTCAGAGCCCACAACTGCCTCGATTCCTAAGGGTTTCAAGCTCGCGACAGAGGATGATAACACTTTCGATATCCGTCCATCCTATATAAATTTGGTCGAAAGAAATCTTTATCGAGGTGTGGCGGGTGAAGATCCGCGAAACCATATGGAAGTCTTTACTAACTACTGCTCTACTATTCCCGCTACTAAGGGAGTAACTCAAGACAAGAAAAAGGAAGTGCTATTTCCTTTTTCATTGACTGATGGAGCCAGGGAGTGGCTTACTGACCTTAATCGCACTGCAACCGGTATCACCAACTGGGAGACCCTTGCTCTTGCCTTTTATAAAAGGTACTTTCCTCTACAACTGACTAATCAGCTGAGGGGGAAGATTACGAGTTTCAAACAGGCCCCTGATGAGAATTTTTATGAGGCTTGGTGTCGATTCAAGAAGCTAGTGAGGTCTCTTCCTCACCATGGATTTGATCAGTGGTTTTTGTGCAACCAGTTCTATAATGGGTTGTATGATGACCACCGGGCTATACTATATGCCTCATCCAACGGGAGATTCCAAAAGAATATTGATGATGATAAGGGATGGGTATTATAGAGGAGATGGCGACCCATTGTGCTGAATATGGGAACCCAAGGGACGGAATTCGGACTGTTCACTCGGTCGATAATGCGGTCGTGGCTCAGCTGGAAGCCATGAATGCTCGTTTTGACAAATTAGAAATGCAAGCTGCTGGTGATCAATAGACGGTTCATCTGTTGACTAGACAGAAAACTGTCACTTGTGAGAGATGTGGGAGCAATGACGATCACACTGCTGTTGACTGTCTGACAGAAAAGGAGCAAGTCCTTGCCTTTCAGCAATATAGGCAAGGAGGAGGTTCTTACTACAATAACCAAGGGGCAGTCCATCCCAATTTGAGGTGGACAAGTCAGAATGTTCTTAATCCTACTCCTCCACCGCAGCAGCAGCAAGCCTACGTCCCTCCTCATAAGGCTCAACAAGGCTTCCAAAAGCCTCCTTCTTTTCCTCCGCCGCATCAAGGAGCTTCATATTCTAGTGGGGTAAGTGAGTTGACTGAGTTAAAGACAATTATTCAATCATTGACAAAGCAATTGCAAATGAGTGACCAACAGAAGGAAGCTTTAATCAAGTCACTTGAAACTCAAGTTGCTCAGTTGGCCGCAAGCCAATCCATGAGGAAACCGGGTCATTTATCGTCTCAATCTGAGAAAAATCCGCACGAGACGATAAATTTGATTAACCTAAGAAGTGGTCGTTCTTATGAAGGACCAAAATTGTCACCTTTTGAGGACATTTCAGACCCTAGGGATGCTATTATGGAGGATGAACAGTCGCCTGTTGCTGAAAGTATGCCTAGCACGAAGAACATACTCGATCGACTAATTTCTGGTGGTCGATCGAGTAGAAATGCTGCTGAAATTACTCAATCGAATGGAATTAGTGCTCGATCGAGTAAACTGGATTTGCAAGGAAACGATTGAGAGGTTGAAACCACTCGATCGACTGGAATTGCTGACGAAACCGTTCGATCGACTGGAATTTTACCTCGATCGAACACTTTGGAAATAAAAGAACTCGATCGAGAAGCTGCTGATGCTCGATCGAGTGAAATATCACCTGAAAGGACTCGATCGAAAGTAAAAAGACTCGATCGAGTGAAAAGGAGCTTGAACCAGCTGAGACGTTGGCAGAGAGGAATAAAGGGCTCAAGATTCCTATTACGGTTCCCTTTCCAAGGCGCTTACAGAGCAACAAAGCTAATCAACAGTTCGGGAAATTTGCCGAGCTCCTGAAAAGTTTACATGTTACTGTTCCATTCGCCGAGTTGCTGACTCAGGAACCCTCTTACTTAAAGATTATGAAAGAAATTTTGTCATGTAAGAGGCATATAAACGATCATGAGACGGTTGCTTTAACTGAGGTAGGGACTGCCTTAGTTCAGAATAAGTTGCCACCCAAACAGTCAGACTCGGGTAGTTTCTCAATTCCGTGTCATATAGGAACCCATTTGATTGATAACGCGCTATGCGATCTCGGTGCTAGCGTGAGCGTCTTACCTTTGTCTCTTGCTAAGAGACTCGGTCTGACCAAATTTAATTGCACTAACATGACCGTTCAGATGGCCGACTGTAGTATATCACGGCCACTAGGAGTTATAGAGGACATACCTGTCAAGATCGGGGGATTCTTTATTCTCGTAGATTTCGTAGTTCTTGACATCCCCGAAGACACTCACACCCCTATTATTTTAGAGAGACCATTTTTATTCACTGCTCGCGCAGTGATCGATGTCGGGGGCAAGACACTTACGTTTCAGGTAGGATATGAAGAATTGATTTTTCATTAGTCTAAATCTCGTAGGGCTCCCATGCAAGCTCAACCTTGCAATGCCCTATCCTCTACTGACTCAGACATAGACACTCCAGCTGCGAATGTCGAATTTTGTGCTGCTATTGTAACTCCTCCGCCTCAGATTGAGAGCGAAAAGGAGGGACATTTTTCTGTTTTCCTTGCTATAGATACAGATGGAATAGATTCTGGCGTTGTCAATGGTCAAAGTGTGGTTGAAGTCAATCAAAGCGGTTGTGAAGTCAAAGCTGATGGGAGAGACAAGAAGACGAACAAAGTTCGTGCATATGTAGATATCAACTACTCTCCCTCTACCAGTTCAAACTCAAGCTCGTGGAGATCGAAGAGGGCGGTCCGAGATGCTGAGGGGACCTCCTCCAGTCAGAAGCCCTCCTTTGGGCTACTGAATTGTTTTCGGAATTAAGCAGGGAATGCCCCGTTGTAACAAATTGTAAAACTTTAATTTTCCGTCAAACTTCTTTATTGAATTTTTAGAACTGCTAGACTTTAGACTATTTAGCTTAGCTAGAATAGACTATAGACTGCGTATTGTGTGATTTGGTATTGTCGGAATATGTTTGTGTGTGTTTTTATGCAGGTTTGGGGAGATAATGTCGCATTGGGATGAGTTACACGAGAAAAGAACTCGATCGAGTACTTTTTGTACTCGATCGAGAGGAATGCCCAAGAGAACAGCTCGATCGAGTGGTTTAAGTTACTCGATCGAAATGGCAAAAATGAAGAGTTCTCGATCGAATGGAATTCTGTTCGATCGAGTGAAATGGATAGCAGAGTCCTCAATCGAGTGTTTTGAAATCACTCGATCGAGTGAAAGTACTTATAACACGCAGGAAGTTACCTCTTTAACTTCTATTTTCATTCTTTTGTTCCTTTATTCATTTGATCTTCCTCTTTGTGCGATAATCACCCAAATCCTCCATAATTCTTGCCCAAATACCAAATCCAACACCCACATTATAATCCTTGTGCTTAATTCGACCAAAGCCCTCTACTTTCCCCATAAAATTTGTTCTTGTTGCGGTTAATTTTAGGAATTAGGGTTCTTGCGGGTTTTTGATCGAAAATCCGTCTTTTGCTTAATTTGTGTCGATTTTCTTGCTTATTTTGTGGGATTAATCATCAAGTAAGTTTTCCCTTTGCTCTTTTGTTAATTTATTGCTTGTCTCGAATTTATTTGAGCATTTAGGGTTTAGCTTTTCAATTCGAAAAAAACCCAACTGATTTGGGGATTTTGTGTTTAATTGGTTTAATTGATTGTTTTTTCCCTTGCTTACTTGATTAGAATGGAAAGTAGTTCATTGCCCTCGACTAGTTCGACCGTTGTTCCATCCTCGACTGAGACGGTGGTCCCTGCTGCCACCACCGTCGTTCCGACTGTTAGTACCACTGTTACGTCCCCTGTTTTACCTGCTGTTGCTACTGGTACTACCACTGCTACTCCTGCTAGCTCCGCCTCTGTCGCGGCTAGCTCTGTTTCCGCCTTTGTGTCTGCCTCTGTTTCAGCTAGCACTGCTGCTAGCTCTATTTTTGCTTCTGTCTTTGCTGCCTCTACTAGCACAGCTACTGCTAGCACCTCTGGAACAGTGACCACCCCTGCTGCGTGGTCACCAGCTGTCACAGCCGCTTACCGGGCTGCCTTAGTACCTCGTTCCGTCAGAGGACGGGCTTCTTCCTCAGGTACTAGAGGCCGGGGTCGCGGACGAGCCATGCCTGTTGCTGGCACCGTCACTATCCGAGTTAAGGACTCACTTGACCCGCACCTCGACTACCCCGAGGTAATTTTCGTTAATGATTTACATCGTCAACGTTTCTTCGCTTTAGAGAGCTGTCATTTTCTGTCTACTAAATTTGTGTGTCGTAAGTCACTTGATAGGTTAGGTATTTACGAGCCTGTACTTGAGATTTTGAGAGGGGCGGGGACGACGGGACTGATTACCATGTGTGCCTTGACCTTCAAGGAGCTGACCCTCGAGTTTTTCAGCTCCTTTAACTTTTCTTCTGGCGCCTACACCACTGACCAGACTTGTGCTTCTGTTTCTTTCCGGTTATTTAACCGGACTTTTTCTGGGACCCTAGAGGAGTTTGGTACTAGGTTAGGTATTTCTTTTACGGGTGACACGGCCTCTCCTAGGAAGGTCATTGATGCGTGTCTTTTATATGATGTTTTGCACCTCATTTTACACGCATTTCAGAGCTCATTTGTGTAGTTTAAGCTACCATTTCCCCCATTTCCGTCTACTTTCGTGTTTTTGTACTTTATTGCAGAAATGTGAAGAATTCAACGGAAATTGAGCTAAATCTGTCCCCGACTATCCTGCATTGCAATTGACGTGAAGTATTCACTTAAGGAACGAGCTTGGTGCACATTTCAAAACCCAAAAGACAAATCCACGAGATTTTAGAAGTCAAGTATCAGCTCAAGCAGTCGATCGACCACTACCATCAGTCGATCGACCAACCTGCGGGTTCCAGAAGCTATTGTACACTGAAGAGCAGTCAATCGACTGCCATGCTTAGTCGATCGACCAAGCTGCTATCCCATTTATTAAAAGATCGAGGAACTTGAAGCCCATTATGTTTAGGTTTTGATAATAAGTGTTACGTATGTTTGCTATATAACGTAACCTAGAACATCAGATACAGGCATCCAGCTTTGATCCGATTTTTATCTAAGTTTTACACACAGTAACATTAAGTTTTATTCGTTCAAAGAATTAGGGTTTGGAACATTGTTTTAGCATTGGAATTTCGTTCTTATTCTTAATCATTCCTTTGCAATTTCGGTATTCCTTCTGCCTTATTTCGATTCACTTTTATTTCGTTGTTAGTATAGAATTGCTAGTTAGATTCCAAGCCAATTTTATCGTTGCATGTTAATCATTTATCTTACCACTCTAATTATGAATTCAGTACTTTTATGCCCTAGTTTTGTTGTTGTTATCACCCTCAGCATGAGTAGCTAAATTAATTGTGCTAGGATGTAGGGGAACTATAGCATAGGCGGCGTAGTATTAATTTGGACTGAAATCGCGAGTCAGTCGATCGACTGCCATACCTGGTCGATCGACTGACCACGTGAGGTTACCTTTCGTTTTAATTGATTTTAATGTTGTATTTAACGAATCGAATGCATGCGACCAGTTAGATGCTTAATTTATGACTGACCCATTAGATCGAAAGATAGGGACAGTTGTTAGATCACCAATTAAAATGACTAAACTATGCTGAGATCAAAAGATAGGTAAAGTTTAGACCGTTAGTCACTTTTCAGGACGAAAGTTAGTATTAGTGATATTAGGGACTTATAGCGAGATCGAAAGATGCTATTTGTTAAGAGTGGACCGAGAGGACCTCTTTACTTCCCGCCTCATGTGTTTGATTTAGACCTATTTAGTATGCTGCCGCCGAAACTATAGTGAACCGACCATCCTAGTACCTCTTTTTATATTTGATTTAATATATTTCATTAGTTACATTTCTTTTATTGCTATTAGCTTTAGACCAAATCCAATCAAACCCCCGCATTATTGTTACCTTAAGACCGGAATTAAAACAACTAGAAATTACGTCTGCCTCTCTGTGGTTCGACCCGACTGCCGCTAGCTATAGTTGTAGTTGGAGATTATAAATTTATTTTTGACACCTCACGACGGGTATCAAATTTTGGCGCCGTTGCCGGGGAGGCAATTGTTCTATTTTTTAGTTGTTTTTATTTAGTTTTTCTTTAGTTTAAGGGACTTCCGTTCCTTAAACTTTTCTTATATTCTTTTTGTAGTTTCTTCTTATGCGCAGGTCACAGGGTGGTGAACTAGTACCATTGAATCCTGAGATCGAGAAATCCTTGCGCGAGCTGAGATGATCACAAAGGGTATTACCGACAGAGGAAGAGCTGAGTACTCTGTCAAGCTACTACGAGAACGCTCTGTTCGAGGAAGATCCACCTACATCTCCTGCTTCAATTTTTTCAAATTTGAGACAGTCACTTCTCCGAAATTCCAGTCATGGTCAAGAAGCAACCATTGCTAGTCACTCGAGCCGACAAAATGCGAATCTCTACAAAGGATTCGAACTACCTGGGGAAGCGAGAAAATTCGAGCCAAAGCCTTTCTATATTAACCTGGTTGAGAGAAACCAGTTCGGGGGAGCTGCAAATGAAGATGCAGCCAAGCATATAGAGATTTTTATTGATTATTGCTGCTCTATACCCCCGCCGGCCGGTGTGACCCAAGACCAGATCAAGGAGACCATGTTCATTTTCTCCCTTCGTGATGCTGCAAGGGAGTGGTATAGAGATCTGGACCGAGCCGCTCATGGGATCACCGACTGGAATTCCTTAGCCCTGGCATTCTACAAAAAGTACTTCTCTGCCTCGAAGACTAATGCCATTAGAGCTCAGATCACGATCTTTAAACAAGGGCCTGACGAGAACTTCCATGAAGCATGGGTCCGTTTCAAGAAACTGGTGCGAACCATACCGCACCATGGATTCGAAAAATGGAGTCTTTGCAACCAGTTCTACAATGGGCTATATGACGATTAGAGGGCTATTTTGGATGCTGCAGCCAATGGCCGATTTGCTGAAAACATGGGAGAGACTAAGTGGTGGAAGATCATCGATGATTTGGCCACTCATAAGGCTGAATATGGGAATTCGAGAGGAAACCAGAGGAGGGTCGCTGAATCTTCCTCTGTTCTTTGCACTAGAAGCTCTCACTGCAAGGTTTGACAAATATGAGTTGGGAGGAGCTTCTAAAGGAGGGATGTACCATGTTAACGCTTATTTGTTTCAGACGGTCCTTTCGTCTGTAGAAGATGTGGAGCTGAGGGGCATGTCTCAGAGAATTGTTCTGCCCCCTTTGAGTCTTGTGTTGCCTTTCAACACTATAGGCAGACAAACACGTACTATGAGCCGAATGTCCACTCCAACTTGAGGTGGAGTAGCCAGAATGTCCTAAATCCGACCCAACCTCCACAACAAAGAAGAAGAAGAAGCTTATGTGCCTCCACACAAACAACCATATCAAAAACCTCCCTATGTGCCGCAGCAGAGAACAATCCCAGAATTCCGATTTTACCGAGTTTAAGAACTTGCTGCTGAAGGAGTCCCAAGCTAGAGAGGCCGGGATGAAGCTACTAGAGAGCCAAATTGCTCAATTGGCTAGTAAGAGTACCACTCGAGCTCACGGACACTTACCGACTCAAACTGACCAGAAAGAGACCCTGAATGCCATTACTTTGAGGAGTGGGTCTACCCTGGAGGGGCCTGCTATGGTCGAGGATGCCCCTGAAAAGAATGAGGCGGAACTGAGTCAAAATAAAGCTTTAACGAAAAATAACAAGAACAAGGCGTCTACCAGGTATATCAGTCGATCGACTGATATACCCGGTCGATCGACTGATATGCGGGTTACATGAGCTTCTGGAACTGTACACCTCAGTCGATCGACTGACATCACTGGTCGATCGACTGAGATCGCTGCTGATAGTGAGAAATTTCGTCCTCCAATGCCCGATAATTTGAGAGACCATTTGTTCCGGGGTTCGACAACTCTGAAAGTATTGGGGCAAGACCCGAGTGCTGATGGGTCCGTCCCGATTCCGAAGTTCGACCCAATGTCGGTCAATGGCTCACATTTGAGACGGTCTGAGGAGGGTTCAAGCTTCAATAGGGAGAAGGTGGTGGACTTTCAGCCTAAGTCCACGGATGCCGGCATGCGAGACTTAGAGGAGAGGGCTAAGGTACTTCTCTCAGCCCCATATCCAGAGAGACTAGTGCCGACAAAGGAGCAGGTATCTTTCAATAAATTTGAAAAGGTTATTCGTAGTTTGAATGTACAAGTTCCTTTCCTTGAGTTGGTTAATCAAGTGCCTGCCTACACTAAATTCATGAAACAACTCCTGTCTAAGAAAAAGTCACTTGAAACAGTGCATACTGTTGCACTGACTGAGGAAACTTGTTCTTATCTGTCTCACACTGCGCCCCATAAACTAGCTGACCCAGGTAGCTTTTCTGTTCCTTGTAATATAGGTACCTTCTCTATTAAGAAGACATTATGTGACTTAGGAGCTAGTATAAGCGTCATGCCCCTGAGACTTGCTAGGAAGCTCAAATTGACTAGGTTCGCAAAGGATGATATGACAAGACAAATGGTGACCGATCTGCGGTCCAGCCTATAGGAGTCCTAGAAGACATCCCCGTGCAAATAGGGAAGTTTTTCTTCCCTGTTGACTTTGTCGTCCTAGATATGCCTGAGGATGCCCACATACCTATCATTCTAGGTAGGCCGTTTCTGCACACTGCTGGTGCAGTTATTGATGTTGGTTCTGGGACCCTGACCTTCAAAGTGAGGAAGCATTCTATTGTCTTTGCCCAGCCGGCTAAGAAAAAGGACCCCATGTGGCCTGTGACTTGTAATACGGTTTCTGACAAGAAATCGTACTTTGTGCTTCCTGATATGCCCATCTCTATTCCTGTTGTAACCCCTCCGCCCCAGATTGGGAGCAAATTGGAGGAAGATTTGTCTATTTCTGATATTGCAGGAGCTGGTTTGGGGAAGGAAGAATTGCAAGTCACTCTAGCTGCAAAGAAGCCAATCATCTCACGAGGAGGTCTTGGTTGCCTTAGCTATGCCACCGATGAGGAAGTTGATGACGAGCCAGTCAAAGTAACGGAGTCCGACTTGGACTTTGATGAGCAAGAAGAGGTCATTGACTGGGGAGATGATGAAAGTGTTGATCCGTTGAGCCATACGGACATGGAAGCTAAGAAGGGTGCAGCTGATAAGATAAGCACCATTGAGGCTACCTCTAGTAGCCAGAAGCCGACGAAGTGGGCCATTCCGTGGCCGTTCTTGGTCAACTACTAGTTGATCACATGTTTTCCAAACATTTTTTTTATTTGCTTTTGTTAGACACTTTTTATTGCTTTTGTGCGCGCGAAACTTCGCATTTTATTTTGCTTGCTTAGGATTTTATACGCTTTAGACTTTATTTTGGGTTTTGCGTAATTTTGGGCGCGTATTATTGTGCACTTGCAGGTTTTTAGACCTCTTTAGCTCAAGTAATTGAGCAAATACGAAGAAATAAGAAGCTACAGCAGTATCCTCAGTCGATCGACTGGGCTATGTAGTCGATCGACCAGTCTGCAGTTTCCAGGAGCTACTGTTCCTTTCACCTCGGTCGATCGACTGAGCTTTGTGGTCGATCGACCGACCTGCACTGTTGTACCTGTTTACGACCTCTGTCCTGCTATGTTTGGTCGATTCGCGGAATTGAGGGAGTTTTCTACTCCACTTTATCTTCCGTCATTTTATTTATTTCTTCTATTTTCTCAATTGTGCACAATTTTACCGCTTCAAAATTGTCTTCTCGATTTTATGCGTGGGTTTTGTTTTGTCTTTCAGGTACTTATTAGTAGCTCTGCTGGCTACTGAAACCTCCTAGCTCACGCTGGTTTGGGGAGGTTTCCTTTGACGCGCTTAAAGTCTTGTGAGTTTCTAAGCCTTACTTCATGTCCTTTATAGTTTTTCTCGCAATTCCGGTTTTCCTTTTCTTCATTACATGATTTTGCACAATGGGGACATTGTGCGATTTGGTTTGGGGAAGGGTTTTGCGTTGCATTTCATATGTTTTTGCATTCACGTTTACATTTCAGTTTGCATTGTTGTTTAATTCCTTTATATATACAAATTTTAAAAAAAAAATTGAAAAAATTTCAAAAATTTCAAAAAATGCACGTTTATTTTAGCATATAGGTTGAGTCGGAACGGTAGTACTTCAATGATGACATTGCATTTGCATTTGTTTATGCCTAAGCCTTGCTAATTAACATGTTATGAGTAGAATCGTATATGCATATCTACGAGTTTTCGGTAATTATTTGCTGAACTTGAGACTTGTCTTTGAAAATTGGCAAACTACATCATATTTCTGAGATTTAGAGTCTATAACTGGTGACATTCATGACCAGTTCATCTAGGAATGTGAGTAGTACTCCTTATGAGACATGTTACATAAATGTGCATAAATATGAACTTGATCTGCTTAATACCTGTATGCATTCGGTTTGTGGTTTGTTGACACATGTAGTAGAGGTTTCCTTTTCTCGTTTTACCCATGAACCCCACACTGCCAAAAATATCATTTTTTGTCCCATTTACTACATCCTACATTTAGCCTGTCCTTTGTCAAGCTAGTAGTCCGTGTTCTTGGGATTGTTACTTAGTTTTTGGTAGCATTTGGTCTTATTTGAGATGTTATTGGGAGAATGAAAAGAAAGGAAAGAAAGAAAGAAAAAAGAACTGAAAAAGTTGGAAAAAAGGAGATGAAAAATGATTCGGAAAAAAAAAAAAAAAAAAAAAAAAAAAAAAAAAAAAAAAAAAAAAAGAGATTCTGTACTGTTTAAGCGGTCGATCGACTGGCATCATAGGTCGATCGACTGAGGTTCGAGAAAAAGAAAGAAATCAAATTCGCATAATTCAAAATCCTTATCTCATGGCGATTTTTGCTCCTATGTATTATTCATATCTATTGGGGAATTAGTTGATTACTGTTATATCGGAGACTGTGAGTTTTGTGCTTGCTATAGCACCGTTTCATTTGTTTTGAGCAAGAAGAAGGATGTTACCATATGGTTCCGTTTTGGTACTAGCTTGATCACCAGTACCTCCACGTTCCCATAAATGTTTTGCCTCTTCTTACCCATACCTCACATATCCCATATATACCTCGGCATGTGTCATGGTCATCTGTTTGGTTGGAATGCATATGTACGATTGTAGAGATTATTTTCATATTAGATTGCAGGCATGTTTTTATAGGTCGTAGTTAGGTGAGTGTCACTACAAATGAATTCTTTCTATCTTTACATTATTCACCTGTGCTTATTTGAGTGATATGAGCGACCCGTGAGAGTCCAATTTGATAAAGCCTCTACAGTTGACGGTTCAGCAGTTTCTAACGACCCCATAACTCGTTTGCATGATTCATTTGCTAATTAATTGTTGGTTGTGCATTAAATTGGCTTAGGTTTTACATGTTGTAATTCGCTCTGAGATTGAACTCGTTCCATTAGGTCTTTAGATCGAGTCTAGTTCTTGCTTGGGGACAAGCAAGGGTTTGGTTTGGGGAAGTTTGATGCGTGTCTTTTATATGATGTTTTGCACCTCATTTTACACGCATTTCAGAGCTCATTTGTGTAGTTTAAGCTACCATTTCCCCCTTTCCGTCTACTTTCGTGTTTTTGTACTTTATTGCAAAAATGTAAAGAATTCAACGGAAATTGAGCTAAATCCGTCCCCGACTATCCTGCATTGCAATTGACGTGAAGTATTCACTTAAGGAACGAGCTTGGTGCACATTTCAAAACCCAAAAGACAAATCCACGAGATTTTAGAAGTCAAGTATCAGCTCAAGCAGTCGATCGACCACTACCATCAGTCGATCGACCAACCAACCGCGGTTCCGAAGCTACTTTGTACATCGAAGAGCGATTGATCGATCGCCATGCTTAGTCGATCGACCAAGCCGCTATCCCAGCATTTAAAATTAAAAGATCGAGGAACTTGAAGCCCATTATGTTTAGGTTTTGATAATAAGTGTTACGTATGTTTGCTATATAACGTAACCTAGAACATCAGATACAGGCATCCAGCTTTGATCCGATTTTTATCTAAGTTTTACACACAGTAACATTAAGTTTTATTCGTTCAAAGAATTAGGGTTTGGAACATTGTTTTAGCATTGGAATTTCGTTCTTATTCTTAATCATTCCTCTGCAATTTCGTTATTCCTTCTGCCTTATTTCGATTCACTTTTATTTCGTTGTTAGTATAGAATTGCTAGTTAGATTCCAAGCCAATTTTATCGTTGCATGTTAATCATTTATCTTACCGCTCTAATTATGAATTCAGTACTTTTATGCCCTAGTTTTGTTGTTGTTATCACCCTCAGCATGAGTAGCTAAATTAATTGTGCTAGGATGTAGGGGAACTATAGCATAGGCGGCGTAGTATTAATTTGGACTGAAATCGCGAGTCAGTCGATCGACTGCCATACCTGGTCGATCGACTGACCACGTGAGGTTACCTTTCGTTTTAATTGGTTTTAATGTTGTATTTAACGAATCGAATGCATGCGACCAGTTAGATGCTTAATTTATGACTGACCCATTCGATCGAAAGATAGGGACAGTTGTTAGATCACCAATTAAAATGACTAAACTATGCTGAGATCGAAAGATAGGTAAGGTTTAGACCGTTAGTCACTTTTCAGGACGAAAGTTAGTATTAGTGATATTAGGGACTTATAGCGAGATCGAAAGATGCTATTTGTTAAGAGTGGACCGAGAGGACCTCTTTACTTCCCGCCTCACGTGTTTGATTTAGACCTATTTAGTATCTTTGCCGCCTAAAACTATAGTGAACCGACCATCCTAGTACCTCTTTTTATATTTGATTTCATATATTTCATTAGTTACATTTCTTTTATTGCTATTAGCTTTAGACCAAATCCAATCAAACCCCCACATTATTGTTACCTTAAGACCGGAATTAAAACAACTAGAAATTACGTCTGCCTCTCTGTGGTTCGACCCGACTGCCGCTAGCTATAGTTGTAGTTGGAGATTATAAATTTATTTTTGACACCTCACGACGGGTATCAGTCATCCGCCAGTTGTGGAGGACCTTGGCACAGACTAGTTACGAGGAGCGCAAGCTCGCGCATGTCCACCTTCCCCCGGCCCGTTACTTCTTGCGTCTCATTGGTGGGACCATCTTTGGCCGTAAAGAACCTAACAATGTGAACAACATTGAGTTGTCTATTCTTGGTGGGTACCTGAACATTGACAGTGAGGGACCCTTTGTGCTTAACATTGCTTACTTGATCGCTCGATTTCACACGGTGGGGCAGAAGACTACGGGCACCATTGTTTGCTGTGGCATAGCCACTTTTCTTGCCTGTTCTATCTTCCCTGCCTTTCCTCGTGACCCACAGCACCTAGACACTGATAGGTACCTTGACCTGGCAGCTATGCTGTCTATGACTTGGCTTGCTTCTGACCAGCAGACATGGAAGATTTGCGGTTCCTTGTCTGTACCCTTACCTTGCACCACTGTGCCTCGCCTCGTTCCCCTGCCCACTGTTTAGGGCAGGATACCTCCACCACTACCCATGTATCACATCCCACTTGGTCCACCTTCTACCATGTCCGCTTCTAAGAAGCGGAGGAGACCTGAGACCGGAGAGGGATCCACACCTTCTACGGGTGGCCAGACTTCCACGACCATTCCTACCCCGATCCCTACTCCTACTTCTGCGCCCGACCAGACACAGCCGGTTTACCCGGGTAATTTTATTCCTCTTCCACCTTTTGAGGCGTCCGCGGTCCTTGACCAAGGACGACGTGACAGATTGTTACTTGAGCTTCATAGCAGGCAGGCTCGTATGGAGCGGGACATACCTCTTACTTTGTTCCCTCTATACGAGTATCACATGATGCGACGACGTCCCGTTCCTGAGGGTTGGCCACACCCGTCTTTCTACCGGTACCCAGCTGAGGGGTACCCACAGCCAACCAATGACGAGGAGGAGGACACAGCTGAGGAGGCGGCGCAGACTCAGGCTGAGGAGGTGAGGAGGAAGGAGCAGGAGAGAGACCCAGACTACACGGTGATGGTGGAGGAAGTGGAGGACGAGGCTGACGAGTAGCTACTGGTCTACTCACTTCCCCAGTTTTCTGGCTGGTTTGGGAAGTTCGTAATTTGTATGTATACTCTTGCCCTTTTACTTATTTCAGTATCCTTTTATTTCTCATGCATTTATCGGTTGTATTTTACCATTCCCCTGCATTTATCTGCTGGTGTATGCTGGAGGACAACGAGGGCGTTGTCCGTTTTGGTTTGGGGAGGGTAATGCATCCTTTGAGTCCGCATCTGCATTTGTTTTTGCATTCATATTTCCTTTTTTTGCTGGCATTGTATTTATTTATTTCAAAAACCAAAAAAAATATACCAAAAAAATTAGAAAATAAAAAAAATTCACGTTTACTTTTACATATAGGTTGAGTCGGAACGGTTGATTTTCGTGATGATATTGCACTGTAACTTGTCATTTTTACTTGAGCCTTGCACTTTATTGACAGTTATTAGCTGATTCTTATGCATACCTACGAGTTTTTGTTCAAATCTAGCTGACTGTGTAGACTTGACCTGGTAAATTGACAACCTACTTACAATTTCTGAGTTTTAGAGCCATATAACTGGTGACATTCATGACCAGTTTGCATAGGAATTGAGAGTAGTACTCCTTGCATAGCATGTTTGTCATTTTTGCACATTTATGAAATTCGATTTCTTGTCAATTGCATACATTCGGGTTTTTGGTCGGTGTCACATGCAGGGAGGCACTTGCAAATTTCCCTTTCTTTCATTTTTCACCCATTTAGCTCCACTTAAGCCAAATTTAGCCTTTTTGACCCATTAGCTACACCCATAATTAAGCCTGCCTTGTCAAGTTAGTTTAGTGTGACTTTTGCGGTATTTTGATCCATGTTGCGAGTTGGCTCGTATGTTCATTTGATTGGAGTTGGTAGAAAAATGAGGAAGGATGAGATTTTGAGAAGGAATGAAAAAAAAGACATGAAAAAGAAAAGAAAAAAGGGGAACATGTGATTAAAAAAAATGAAAAAAAATGTTAAAAAGTACACGCACAGGAAGGAAGAAAAGAAAATTTTTTGAAAAAGTTGAGTTGTTTGAATAAGTAGGACCGTATTAAAAAAGGGAAGTTTGTGACGGTCTACTCCTTTGTTCTTATTCATATATTTTTTAAGGAGATAGTGTATTTGGTTAGTGAGTTGTGTGACAATGAAGGGCACTTGTGCTTTATTTTCAGTCAGTTGAGATTCGGATGGTCTTATATGGTCTTGTTTAGGAACTAGCTTGACGCTTTACCTCCACATTTCCATAATCTGTTTTGCCTTTTCTCACCTGAACCTCACTTTCCCATATCATTTGTAAGCCCTCGGCTGTGACGGATATTGTTGGTGGAATGTGTGCATAGTACTTGAATCGTCTATCATTTTTGTTGCATGCATGTTATGTAGGCCGCAGTTTAGATGAGTGACTGTTCTTCTTTCTCTCTTATACATATATATTTCACCCTTTGCTTCTTGAGAGAAGAGTGATCACGTGAGAGTCTGATTTTGTTGGTCTTGCAAGGTCGATGGTTCAGCTTTATTTATGGACATCTTATAAATCGTTTGCATATTAACTGCTGTAGCTATAACTGTTGATTTTTATTTGCATTAAATTGGTTCAAGTAGACAAATTATAGCTAGCTCTGAGTTTTCATTTCCGTTCCATTAGTTTGAATTTAGTTTACTCGAGGACGAGTAAAGGTTCGGTTTGGGGAGATTAGATACGTGCAATTTATATAGTCTTTTTATCCTTTTATTGCACGCATTTCTATGCCTTTTGTATCGTTATGTATTGCAAAATGCCCCGAATTGGCTACTTTGGTTTGTTTTGTCTAATTTGCAGAGATGAACCTGAAAGTGGTGAAACCGTACTCTATTCGTCCTATTTAGCATGCATAATGAGGAGACGGAACTGTTAGAGCGAGAATTATGCCTTGGAGTGCGTGAAGGATGGTCAAGGAAGTGGTCAAAGACGAGTTAGAGGCTGACTTGGTGGAAAAGCACTCGATCGAATGGCTTTGACGGTCGATCGAGTGGTTTGGCTGACACGAGGATTCGATCGAGTACTTCTATATGCTCGATTGAAGTGCTAATTCGGAGAGTTCCTCGATCGAGAAGGTTATTTACTCGATCGAGAGGAAATGCTGGAGAAGACCTTGATCGAGTGGTCTGAATTCACTCGATCGAGTGATTTGCTATTCTATGCGCGCTTTAGTGACCCGTGTTAGTTTTATTTTGTTAAGTCTTTTATCTTCCTATTTAAGCCAACGTTAATTAGGTCATTAAGACATTTTGAGGAGACGCTTAAGAACTCTAAACTCTCTTTCATTTACTCTTCACTGGTAATTACTCTTTTCCCTTCCCTTAGTCTCTTGCTTTGCTTAGTGGATCGATCTTTACACCTGATTGCTTTTGATTGTAATCATTCTTTCTTTCTTAATCTTAATCTTATTTATTTTGTTTGCTTTAATCCTTGTTTCTTCTTTATTATTTCTTCCCTAATTTAGTTTATGCTTAATTATCATTATTCCATCATGCCTTTGATTAGTATACTTACTATTATTATCGTTGATACCCTTAATAACATGAGTAGCTAATTCCTTTAATGTCGGGATTAGAGAATCCATGGTAGGATTGTGACGATGTAGCGAATAGATTAGACGATTTATTTGTGAGAATCTGTCCCCATAGCAATCTAACTGTAATAACAACTTAGTTGAGTTCACGCTTCTAAGTTACCTTTAATCTGGTTAATTTTACTCCTGGATCGGAAGATTGGATTAAATAGACCTCCTATGAACAGTAGACCACCCTAATGAGGACGGAAGTTAAATTAGTGGAATTCTAGGATAGAAAGTGGACCGGAAGGACCTTTCCTGTATCCTTCTCACAGTAGATTGTCTAGGCTATTTGCAGCTGAGCCGATAGACTACCATGGTGAACCGAAATCCTGGCATGCTTTCTCTATTTGATCATCTTTATTACATTTTCTCACTTTTATTACTCTTGTTTAATTTATCTTTCCCTTAATCCTTTATTAGTTTAGAAACAAAAATCAAAACTCCCACTTTATGACCTAATAGACGGACCTTTAACAGATATCTTGCCTCCCTATGGATACGATCCCGACTTCCCTAGCTATATTAGTTAGAGACCAGTTGGTTATTTTTGGTAGGTATACGATTAGCCTGTCAGCTCGCACTATGCTTTTGTGCAGTGGCCTTCCTAGCAATTTTTGGGCTGAAGCCATTAGAACTACATGCTATGTGCACAATAGATCTATGCTTAGACCTATTCTTAAAAAGACCCCCTATGAACTCCTTAGAGGGAGAAAACCTAACATATCGCATCTTTGTTGTTTTGGCAATAAGTGCTTTGTTGATAATAATGGAAAAAACAAGCTAAGCAAGTTTGATCCACAAAGCGATGAAGGTGTATTTGTTGGTTATTTTAATCATAGCAAAGCTTATGAAGTTTTCAATAAAAGAACATTGTGCATAGAAGAAAGTGTTCATGTTGTGTTTGATGAAGATAATATGTTTGAACAAGCTGACCAGAATGAAGAAGAAGACGACTTGGATGATCCCGACTTTTGCCTATCAAGGGATTACTTACCAGAAAATGATGAATAAGTTATTGAAGGAATTAATTATGAACTCAAAAATCCGCAAATGATCTTGAAAAGAGAGCTGGGACAATTGTTGTTGATACTAATGTCTCCTCTAAAAACAAGAATGAGGAAGCCAAAGTTATAACTGATGAAGCTATAACTTTGAATCCAAATCAAGATGAAGTAACTAAAGTTATACCAACTTCAGCTACAACCCCAGAGTCGAGCTCAAGGGGAACCAATCTTGATTCTGAATCATTTGAGGAAGGTGAGAGTTCATCTGATGATAATGAGCCTGAGAATTCCAAAAACTGGAGATATAAGAGTAGTCATCCTATGGAGAGTATCCTAGGAAGTTTGAAAAAGGGAGTTCAAACAAGAAGAACTTTAAATAACTTTTGTTCATTTTATTCATTTTTGTCTACCATAGAGCCTACCAACATTAAAGAAGCACTTGCAGAATCCGACTGGATAGTTGTTATGCAAGATGAGCTTCAACAGTTCGAACGCAATAAAGTCTGGTACTTAGTGCCACGACCTAGAAATCGATCAGTGATTGGTACTCGATGGGTATTTAGAAATAAATTGGATGATTCAGGAGTTATATTTCGAAATAAAGCTCGATTGGTAGTTCAAGGATATAATCAACAGGAAGGGATCGATTATGACGAGACATTTGCACCTGTAGTAAGACTTGAAGCCATTCGCCTGCTTATCGCCTTTGTAGCTCATAATGGGATGAAACTGTTCCAAATGGACGTTAAGACTGCTTTTCTTAACGGTTATTTGGAAGAAGAGGTCTTTGTAGAACAACCTCCCAGATTTGTAGATAGCAAATTTCAAAACCATGTTTATAAACTCAATAAAGCTTTATATGGTTTGAAAAAGGCTCCTAGGGCATGGTACGACAGATTGTCTAAGTTTTTATTACAAAGCGATTTTAAAAGAGGATCTGTTGACAAAACCCTATTTGTAAAATCCGAGGTTTCTGATCTACTTATTGTTCAAATTTATGTAGATGATATTATTTTCGGTTCTACTAATAATAAATTGTGCAAGTATTTTTCAGATCTTATGACCTCAGAATTTGAAATGAGCATGATGGGAGAATTGAAATTCTTCCTAGGACCACAGATTCAACAAACAAAAGAAGGAATTATGATTCACCAACAGATATATATCAAGGAGCTGATCATAAAATTTGGTATGGAGAATGCTCGTCCCATGGACACACCAATGGTAACTATAATACTCTTAATATTTTGGTTATTTTTTTTAGGCTTATTTTATTATTTTAAAATTATTTATTCATTTTATTTTATTTTATTTATTCTTTACAATAGTATTTGGAAAAGAAATTGAAGTCGTCGTAATATTTGATCAAATTCGGAGCCCATCTTATTTCTCCCTATTAATACTCCATCAAACCCTTATTATAATATACAAGAAACTCTAGCTCTTCTCTCATCTATCGTCAAAGGTTTCGAGCATAATTCATAGTATTCTATTACACATTGATGATCATAATCACTTTTCTTTAAACCTGCTATTCAATTCATCTTTGGTCTCTGCACAGTACGTGCACATGCTTTATAACATCAATTTTCCATGGTTGCACAATATTGGAGTTGTCGATTATTACTGAGTGCAAGTTTGTAATACTCTAGTTTCCATGTTCCTTCTTAATATCTCTCAGCCGCAATTAATAGTCGTCTGTCAGAATGATTTTTGGTTAACTCACGAAAGTGTTTCATAAGCAGTTTGGATTGATTTTTCATTATAAGGTAACACGATTCTACCGATTCTAATATTATTATTATTGTTCGAGGTTGTGTGAATAACGTGCTAATTGTTCTTAATTTATTATTGGAATTTTATTTAGACTCGACTATTATTGATTGTTCTTTATATTCATAGCTAATATTTTCTATGAGTTAATTTTATTATTGGTGAGATGGGTTTAGCGTGGTATTGCAAGTTCATATCTTTAATAATAGTTCCGAGCAGCCGTATAGATTTGATGGATGAAATTAGTGTATTTAGGTAATTAAGATGGCTGATGGTGTAGTTGAATTGTTTGTGAGGTGATCCCAATTATTTATTGAGAATGGTGTACGTGCGATGAAGTTTATAAAAAAAAACAAAAAAAAGAATTGAATTGCCTTTTAGGCGTAATAAGCTTTTTGATATTAGAGGTTGGTCAATTTGTATTGTTTCGATTTTGTGGCTATAATAGGTGAGGTAAAGTCGGTTTATTCATATTGTGTTTAAATTGTCGTATTCTTTAACCTTGACTCGTGGGTGATTAGCTTGGAGCCTTGTACTCTAAGTGTTGAGCATGGTTCATTATTGAGCCTTTGACAATATCGATGTTGAAATTGAGATGGAAATTGGTTACTGGTATTGAGTTATGAGTTATGGGGCTTTTGAGCCAAGTTATTTTTACGGTCCAGTGCGACCATGGTTATTGAGTTATTTGAGTTTGAAATCGATATTGAGATGAAAGTATTGTTTCGCGGTCTTATCCGCCAGTTCACTCACCCCTTGTCCTTTTCTAAGGGTCGACGATGAGAATACGATATTTGGTTACTATATTATGAGACGGAGTAATGAGTGAGACGGAGTAATGAGTTGAGATTGAGTTAATTATTAGGATGAGAGTGTCTATTATATAGTGGAGTAAGTTTGAGGTACTGATTAGTGAACGGGGAGTGTTTTTATTATTCTCCATGTTTCTTTTTATTTTTACATGTATGTGTTTCCATGCTATGACCAAAACTACACTGCTTATATTGAGGTATTATCTATTACTCAGCTTTCCGGCTGACGTGTTTTCTCCCTTCGGGGCTACTCGTCATGGGGGTAGTTCCTTTCTGTCTTCTGATTTTCTTTTCAGGTCACTTCCGCTGCTATTCGAAACGATTTTATTTCAAGGCAAGATTTTATTTAAAGTGTTTGTAAAAGTTTTGGTTCATTATGTATATTTTATCTTAAGAGACATTTTGTAATAAAAACTTTGTGTATTGATTATAATATCCCGTATTTTGGCCAGTTTTGTATATAAATGTAAGTTTAAATTTAGCCAAAAATATGGGGTGTTATAGTAACTGATAAAAAGTTAACCTTAGATGAACATGGTAAGTGTGTCGATGAGACTACATATCGAGGTATGATTGGTTCACTTTTATATTTATCTGCTAGTAGACCTGATATTATGTTTAGCGTATGTGTCTGTGCTCGATTTCAATCGTGCCCTAATGAGTCACATATGACTGCAATTAAACGTATCTTGAGATATTTAATTGGAACATCAAAATTATACTTATGGTATCCACTTGAGTGTAATTTCGATTTAGTAGGATATTCAGATGCTGATTATGCAGGATGCTCTTTAGATATAAAAAGCACTTCGGGATTTGCTACATTTGTTGGACCATGCATTATTACTTGGGGCTCAAAGAAGCAAAATTCTTTTGCGTTGTCTACTGCTGAAGCCGAGTATATAGCTGTTGGACTGGTATGTTCTCAGTTATTATGGTTAAAGCAACAACTATGTGATTATGGTGTAAATGTTGGTTGTATGCCTATATTTTGTGATAATACGAGTGCTATCATTATTTCTAAGAATCCTGCACAGCATTCTCGTACTAAACATATAGACATTAGACACCATTTCTTACGGGACCACGTTGAAAAAGGCAATATTAAACTAGAATTTTTGTAGTACTGAAAATCAATGGGCTGACATATTAACAAATGCGTTGGCTAGAAGACGATTTGAGATCTTGCGGTTGGAAATTGGTTTAATCAGTGGCAATTAAATTCGTCATATTTATTTTGCGAACTTATATGACTGGTTAGAAATAGACGAGATTATATGACTGTGTCCGTATATTCAGTTGCAAGTATATCTGTGTTTAAATATCGTTTATTTTACGTAAATATCTTGCATGCTTGAGTATTATATTTTCCTGTTAAAATATGGACCACAATATTTACCAAAATCTCGAAAATCCTATATTGGCCGAAATCTCTATATCTTTTATCCTATCATATTATGTACATATTACATATTTACCAAATATAATCTTATCACATATCTATCAT
Organism: Silene latifolia; assembly: GCF_048544455.1. Lineage (NCBI taxonomy): Eukaryota > Viridiplantae > Streptophyta > Magnoliopsida > Caryophyllales > Caryophyllaceae > Silene > Silene latifolia. Next base: position 140,085,930 of record NC_133536.1, read on the forward strand.
ATCTTATTAACACCTACCCTAGATTCCTTTTCAATCGTACCAAAATACAAAAATAAAAAAAAATAAAAAAAAAAACTAAAACCCTACCCTACCATACTCCATGCGGCACACACAACCTTCACCAATTCACTTTTCCCTTATTTATACTCAACCCCCACCATAATTACCCTACCTTACTTTTACTTTTCAATTAATTACCACTTCATCCATCACCCACCAGCATCATCCTAAAAAAAAAAAAAAAAAAAACCACACTCAACTTCCATGGCTTCCAAGCATTCAACACGGTCCACTACCAAAAATACCAACACCACACCCTCTAAACCTCCATGCATGGCTCCTGATTTCAACCTTTCATCAAACTCAAACCCAAACCCAAACCCAAAATCCCCTGTCTCGGATGTTGCACAGTCGGGTTCGGTGCTCGAGGGTTCAAAAAGGCGACGGTTGAACAAGGGTAAAAACAAGGTAACTTCTGATTTGAAAATCCTTCCTGAGCATGAAGATGTCGTGGCTCTTGGTGGTACGAAACGTACCCTGTTTCGCGAGTTCATGTCACAAGCTACGGCATCCGGGTTAGACAAGTTGAGATTAACCAAGGAGGAAAGGACGCTAGTCAATCGGGTTTCCAAGTACAATATCCATGGTGGTCGGAGTTACTCTAAGGTATGGTGTGATAAGCATATGGCTTTGAAATTTTTTGATGATTTTCTTAAGTTTCAAGGTTGGGAGGATGTATCTCGGTTTTCGGGTCCTATATACCTAATTGAGGTCATCCAGTTTTATGCTTCTGTTTCATTTAAATCTGGAGTATTAAGTGATGTGGTTAATGGTAGTAAAGTCTCTGTTTTGGTTGCTGACTTTTGCACCCTGTTTTCGGTTCCTGATGATGGAGCCGAAATTAATCCAAGTTTGGAATGGAGTGAAATAACCGATGAGGAGAAGGCAAGTGTTAAGAAGTATTTTGATGGTGGTGCTAATATTGGTAGCACAGTATTAGCGGGTGGTTTTTCGCCAAAGGTGAAGTTCTTATTCAATTTCTTGTGGAACACGATTATCCCACGTCGGGGTGGTCGTGACAAAGTTAGTTCCTATGAGATGATTGTGGTGAAAAAGTGGCTTGAAGGAGAAAGGGTTAATTTGGCTTTACTTGTATTTTACCGAATATTGCAGACAAGTTACTCGGTTACGGAGGATAAGGTTACACAACCTTAGATTTACCCTATGGCATGTGGATCTCACGCATGTTAGAGGTCCATAAAGTTGTTGACCCGGCTAGCTATGGTGTTCTCCTTTGTGATTACATGAGTGATGCGTACTTGAAGCATATGAAAATAGCGGCTGTGGGTCCGGATTTGATCTTTCAAGCTAAGGGTAGTCCGGGTTTGGAGAAACCGGTTGTGGTTGATGTTTCGAGTCTTGAAACAAAATTAGATGTGTTTATGGGAAGTATGATGGAGCGCCTTGATGCGCAAGAGAAAAGAATTTGTGATTTTATGGCAAGTGTGGTAAATAAGAAGGTGGTCTCGGGTGGTGTAAGAGGCTCATCGGGTGGTGAGCTTGGTGTTGAGGTGATGGAGTTTTTACGCAAGTTTGAGGCTAGGCTTAGCATGGTGAGTGATTGCGCGGACCGTACCATACATGAGTGTATTCATACAACTCATGGGGTCCAAAACTTGATGAGTCAAGGAGGGGCGTTGTGGATCGCGGGTAACAAAATCCGGGAAGATATGCACGTGGTGTTTGAGGCGGTCAAGGCATTGTCCTTGAAGATTATTAACTTTGATACATGTCTTAATGCTCAAATTAATCATGTTCGGACATGTATGGATCGTCTTGATACTCTCGAGTTTCGCACCCGACCCGGTTACGTGGATCCGACCAAAGTCCGTCATCATTTCCCTTGAATCCATCCTACCCATCCTCATGCCTAAGCCTTCTAATTATTTTGCTAGTTAATTATCAAACTCTTTAGCATGTGTGTTAAGTCCATTTGGCTCATTTTTGCTTTATGTTCTATTCGACACATTGGCATGCACTATCCTTTATTTTGCTCCAACTAATCTTGTGGTTTGTAGTTTAACGGATCTTATTTGCTTGCTTATGCGTTTTATGACTCGTATTATATTCCATATTTGCATAGTTATTTCTTACCTCAGTTTATATTATTTTAGTCATTTTATCTCCTTGTTCTTTTATTTTCAATGATGCCAAGAGGGAGAAGAAATATTATGATTTGAGTCTTTGCTTAAGCTTGCTCCTTGTCAAGACCCGTTATCTCTTAAAGTCTTTCATGTTATAACTTTGACTAATTTGTTATGTTCTTGCGATCAACTTTACTATAACTTTGGTAGTATTATGTTGAGGGGGAACTAAACTTAGTCACAAATCATAGAATACATATAGGAGACTTGTCATCATCAAAAATGGGGAATTTGTTGGACCTATAGTATAGTTTTGATTGTGACAAGTGTGACAAGTGATGAATTATATGTTATATAAATGTTATATATTATATGCATGTAATTGTGTGCTTAAGTCTTATCTATATATCTATCTATATAAAAGTATAATGGAGGAACCACTATATACTCACCTATACACGTGTCACTTCTACATAAAAAATTTTCCCGCTCAGTAAAAGGGCATCTAAGCATCAAACCCTAAAATGTGTAAACCGACATTTATTTTAGCAGCCACCACTACTCAACCATATTCTCTCTGTCTGTATTCCTCACTAATCTTTTCCTGCCTTTTTCTCTTGATTTCTCACTCATCTTCGAAAACTAACAACTTCGACATATGATCCATGAAAGATTGAAGAGGAATCTAATGGTGGGGAGATGGAATTTCAAGTTAACTGCATCACTTAACTTCGGATGGTTCAATTTTAACCTGTTTTAAAGAGTAATTGGATTGGATTTTAATATAGAAAATCCCCAATTCATATGCATCTTTTTAATTGTTGTGTTTTACTGATTTAGGATGAACCTAATAGCGTGAATCATGCTATGATGGAGCTCCCAGTTCATTGCATTATCCACACAGGTATGTTTCGTTATTCTTATCAATTGCCTTTAAATTGAATGTTGATTTATCAGGGATTCTTCTTTTCCAATTTTATTGATTACCATTTGTTTGTTATCTTTGGGATTTTATTGTTGTAATTTTTTAAGAGGAAATATGCTCACTCATTTATTAAGATATTGATCGTTATAGTGACGAGAGAATAATTTGTCTGTTATCTTTGGGGTTATATTGTTGCGTAGATTGATTTCGATAGAGTAATCACTGATTTCTGCTTCATTTTCTCATAAATTTGTTACAGAATAAAGACGAATCCGATGGTGCGAATCGTGCGATAATAGAGTTTTATGTTCAGTTCATTGCGTCGTTGAGGGTGGTATGTTTCATTGTCGTTTCAATTAACCAGGTTCGAGTTATATTTTTACTTAATTAATATGGATTATGTCTAATTTAATTTTCTTCCCCTAAGGTTAAATGGATTTTGCCAACTGGCCGGAAAACATCTTAATATCCCATGTATTTGTTAGCTCTTGATTATGGACAAATTGGTTATGTGAAGATAATTCCTCAAAACAATCACACCCATGTACCATAGTCATCATTATAATTTATTATAAGTATTAGGTTTGTTTTTCAGGCCAAGGGTTGTATTCCACTTTGAGGTGAACCTTGTGTGTGCACTTTTTGATTGAAATTATCCTATAATCTTACTGTTATAATATACTCCCTTCAATCAAGTTATTTCATTTGTTTGTGTTTCCATGACAAGGCGCATGCTTTGTTCGGATACAATGATTTGGAAGGAAAGGGAGGGGAGGGAGACAATTTCCATTATTTGGATTTGGATAGCAGAATGGGGTGAGGGGGAGTTAGAGGGGAGAGAAAATGTATCCTTCCATCTCCTTCCCTCCTAGCCAAAATGTTTCCCTTCATTCATAGGAAATATTTTGGAATTCCACCTCTCCTTCCCTCCATTTTTGCTACCCGAACAAAGATTTACTCCATTTATAGTATACCTTCCTTAGTTTTATCATTTAGTCCTGAAACATACCTTCCTTAGTTTTATCATTTAGTCCTGAAACATATTTTGGATAAAAAGAAAGTTTATAATATAGTGGATTAGATTAGAGAGAGCTTTCTTTTTTGTTGATTTGTTGCTATACATTTCTTTCCCTTGCCTAATGCTCAAACAAGTTTATTTTATTTGCAGACGTGGTAACCAAATGGGTCGTCTAGATCAGTTCGAACTAAGTTAAAATTTGAGCAGCACTTAATTATTACTGGGGTCATCAAGGAATGACGACTTCTAAATTATGGCATTATTCGATCAGCCGCTCAAAAAGCATGTTGAAAGTTGAGTTGGTCAAGAGGAGCCAGAGGGGGATTTAATCTAGAGGATTTGCTCATTGAAAATTGAAACGCAGGTTTCATGGTACTTAATCTAGAAAATTCGTCTGATTGTAACATGAAACTTTAGTCTTATGGGGCTAAAGTTAATTACAGTGTTGTTGTCAAATTGACCTTTCATAGTTTAAATGACTTGGTAATCTTTAGCATAATCGAGATCTTATGCATATATTCGATTGAATATTTGAACTACTCAATAAAATACATTTGTTTGTTTATCCTTTTATTTTATAGGATCACTCATATATGTCATGGATCCGAGTATTTTCATTTTTTTAGAAGTTTTTATGTTTTTACGATGGAGTGACTCTTCTTATACCTTGAAATATTGTGCAAAGAGGATTTGTCCTGTGCCAAATAGTTGAACCAAAGTATCAATTGATAGGTAAACTTGTGTGATTGTAGTGGTTGATTATACATCATCAAGTGAATGTGTTGATGATCCTTTGTTACCTGCTTTAGTTAATCATCCAATTTTTGATTTCAAGAATTACTCCACCAGTGGACATAATAATGCTACCTGCCAAAGGTTTTCTTGATTTTGCCTCCCCCTTGCTAGCTTTTTTGGATGCCTTAAGTTCCCCTAAAGCGGTATTATCCGTGTTAAGCCTAAGACGGGTCAAGTACATACTACTTGTGTATATAAGAATGTATAGAGAAAAGCGAAATATTTGTCTTCTATATAAACGTGGTGTGATACGAATTAAGACAAATATTGTCGTCTTAAATACGTAAGAATTTGGGTTTTGGGTGATGTACCAATTGTTATAGAATTATTAAAATTGTACTTGACGAGTCTATGGAATATGAATCACTAATATGCGATGTATATATAATCAAACTAATTTAAGGCTTTTAACTATAATAACAAAATTAATTCTTTTTATATTTTATTTATATATGCCCGGGCAATTTTGCACGGGTCCTAAACTAGTTATAGCTAATACCAATTACAAGTTGCGAGCTCAAAGTTATAGCTCGAGTAGATACAACTTTGAAGAACAATTCAAGCTAGATCTACATCATGTAACACAAGATTCAAGATGAAGAGTTTTGTGAAGATCTTTGTGAAGATTAGATAGTATAGATCGTCATCTGGTAACTATTCCATTTAGAGTGATTTTTGAGCACTAAAGTTATAACTATTTCACTTAGAACTTTACTAATCAAGTTCAATGTTATAACTATTTCACCTATAACTTTGAATGACACAAATGATGCATGTCTTTGGAAATAGATCTTTCAAATGTTTTCAAAAGATAAAAGAGTATTTTATTTATATTTATCAAGAGTCTAAATTGATTAATGTAACTATGAATATTCCTATTGGTTAGTAATACAACTTATGAGTTGTCATGCTATCTAGGGTTTCTAATACATTCTATCTCGTTTTGTTGTTGACCTAAATCTACCTAGGGTTTCGTGTGGTATGTTGGACGACCTCCTAGGAATCGTTTCTCTTCCATGTAACAAACCTAGGGTTTCTAAAAGATATTCTCAACAATAAACAAAGGGAAGATAAATATATTTCTTGGAAAATAAGTTAAGGTTTTCAAACCTAAGTCTTGCCTCCTTCATTTCGGTGGCTAGGGTTTAGGGTTTTACATTCCCTAGACTTTTCCTATAAATACTCTTCTCATCCAAAGCATAAAGTGACTTTTACAATTTCATTCTAAGTATACTTTTAAGCAAAAATTATTTTTAACAATTTTCATTTGCTTATTTCAAGAAAAAATCGTGCATCATATTTGTCAATCGCTCCAAGTGAAATACGTTATTAGACCATAGTACATCACATAATCTTACTTATTCATTTACGTGAATTTCAGTGAGTTATATTGTACTTTCTTATTAACGTAAGTTAGTATAGAGTATTTAGCGATACTCAATCTGAGTTATAATCATAGTTGATTATACGAGTGGGTTGATAATTTTGTAATCCGTAGAGAGGTACTAAAATTATTAATAGAGAGTAGTGGACATAAGTTTCGACTTGTGAAACTGAACCACTTCAAAATTCCTTGTGTCTCTCTGCATTTCGTTTTCGTTATTTACATTTAAGCATTGATTAATAAGTTAGTTGATTTTAATCAATAAAATAAAATAATTAATTACTTATAAAATAAAAAAAGTGGGCATAGATTTCGATACTCAATCGCCCCCCCCCCCTTCTTCTCTTTCGTATTCGATCAATAAACTCTACAAAGGTGCCTCATCATCTAAGGCAAGGACCCCGACTACTGCCAATCATATTCAAGCAATTAGTTTCTCTGGAGGAACTCCTAAGAAACCGCAGTGCTCTGGCCTAAGAGCATTCACTGATATAGAGTGTACCTATGCATATGCTCTATAAAGACCTACGACCCAAAGGAAACTGAGTCCTATTGGTCCTACTCCAGAACCACCGTTGGAACAACAGAAAGGGTTCCACAATTCTGAAGCTTATTGTTCCTTCCAGCGAGGAAAAGGTCATGATACGGAAGATTGTTACCGTCTCAAACATGAAATTCAACATATGATCAAGAATGGAACGTTCCTGATTCCAACTATTAAGCCTAACAATTTAACCAACCCATTTGGTGACCACGCGAATGGGATTTTTGTCGAAGACAATGTCGATCTGACCTATTTGATTCAGCCGTTATGCCGTCTTAATGGGTTCTTTGTGGGGAAGGAATTCATCGATTGCTCGAAGTACCTTCCAAGTTTAAGTAACGAGCTTCGAATCGGGGACTTTGCTATTGACTGTCCCCAACATATCCTCCAGAGTGCTACAAAGATTAATGGCATTTGGGATAAAAATGAAGACGATGTGTATTTGGTTAAAGGTACAACTGTCCCACACACTCAGAATGAAATTCTGAAAATGAGAAGAGAAGCTCTCGAGTCCAATCATTTGACTCGTTCAGGCCGCCTATTTCGGGGAGAGAAGGCCAGTCAAGCCACCATTTCAAAGGATAAGGAGCCTACCTTAGTTGAGGTTCTTAGTGATGGGTCGACCTCAGAGGCCTCCCTCATTAAGCCGCCACAAAAGGCTAAGGAAAATAACTCTGCCTGGGAACAAGCTCTGAAGCTGGAAACTAATAGGATGAATGAGTTAATGAAAGAAAAGATGTCACAGCCTTGGTATCTGAAGTTACAGCAAAGCATGAAGGAAAATAGAAAGCAATGGGCCTCACGCTATCCGGAATTCATCAGAAATCCTTCCGAACCCACAACCCTCCAGAGTGAGGACAAGAGGACACCTGTTTACCAGTTTCTTTCTTCAGAGGATCTAATGGTGGGATATATATTACCTAGATGCGGTTGGGATGCAATGACGGTAAGTGAAGCAACTAAAGTCTGGCACCAGTGGTGGTTTCGTTCGGCAAAGAGGATGTCGGATTTGGAATCAAAGACAAAGATGGACTTATGCAATTTCTGCATCTCGAATAAGAGATTCTTCTGCCCTAGAAGAAGAAATGTTTGTGCCAGATGCTGATTCCGAGTCTGAGTCTGAGTCTGAGTCCGAGTCTGATGAGAGTCCTAGGATTTAGTCTAAGGAGTCAGGTGTTGAAGCCACCCCCTCCCCAGACTTTCCTTTCATTGCACCCTCTCCTAGTTCTGGTATTCCGGGGCCGATCTCGGGTACTTCAGTCATTTCGCCGCTGACCCCTAATCAGTTGGCCCAAATGTTAGCGCATTTCGCGAAATTTCAAATCAATAATAATATGAACAATTTTGCTTACGACTTGTTTTATTTACATTGCAATTCAATTTTTGAAAATGATTGTTTTAATAATGACATTGAGAATGAGGCCCAAAGTGAACAGTATGAAGAAGAGGAGGAGGTGGAACCACCTCCACAATTAATTAAAGGGTTGGAGGAATACGACCAGAGAAGCTCGGTAATCGAAGATACCGAAGCCATTAATGTTGGAACCTTAGAAGAACCGCAGGAACTTAAGATAGGAACTACCTTAAATCCCGCAGAGAAACAGGGTTTGTCAATCTTCTAGGTGAGTTCAAAGGCGTGTTTGCATGGTCTTACAAAGACATGCCGGGAATTGATAAGGAAATTGCAAATTATAAAATCCAAATCAAACCAGGGTTCAAACCGGTAAAGTAGAAGCTATGCAGAATGCGTTTAGAATGGTCTTTAAAGGTCAAAGAAGAAATTGATAAACAGTTCAAAGCGGGGTTCATTAAAGTGTCAAAGTATTCGGATTGGGTCGCCAATGTAGTACCAGTGCCGAAAAAGGATGGTAAAGTTCGCGTGTGCGTGGACTTTCGGGATTTGAACAAAGCTAGTCCGAAGGACGACTTTCCGTTACCCCACATCGATATTTTGGTTGACAATACCGCAAATCATGCATTACTGTCCTTCATGGACGGGTATGCCGGTTACAATCAGATAAAAATGGTCGAGGAAGATATGCATAAGACAGCATTTATATCACAATGGAGAACCTATTGTTACACAGTAATGCCTTTCGGTTTGATAAATGCCCGGGCGACATACCAGAGAACAGCAATGACGTTGCTACATGATATGATGCACAAAGAAGTTGAAGTTTATGTCGATGACATGATAGCCAAGTCCAAAGAATGTAGTGGCCATCTTGGGGCGCTACGAAAATTCTTTGAAAGGTTGCGGAAGTATAACATGAGATTGAATCCGCAGAAATGTGCTTTCGGAGTTACCTCTTGCAAGCTTTTGGGCCACATCGTTAGCCACTGTGGCATGGAAGTGGACCCATAAAAGATCAAAGCCATTATGGAAATGCCCCATCCCGAGACCGAGAAATAAATTCGAGGTTTCCTAGGAAGAGTTCAATACATAAGTCATTTCGTCGCGAAGTTGACGATGATTTGTGAGCCGATATTTAAGAAACTGAAGGTCGGAGAACATGTTATGTGGGATGACCAGTGTCAGGCCGCATTCGATAAAATAAAGGAAGTGTTGTCTTCCCCACCAGTTTTAAGCCCACCCCGTTACTGGTCTACCTTTATCGCTGTATCTAACTGTTACAGATACTGCAATAAGGGCTATGTTAGCCCAAAAAGTTGACAAGGAAGAAAGAGTTATTTACTACATCAGTAAAAAGTTCTTAGATTATAAAGTAAAGTATACACCTCTTAAAAAGACGTGTTCGGCCCTAGTTTGGGCAACAAAGAAATTGAGACATTACATGCATAGCTACAGTGTGAATGTCTACTCCAAGATGGATCCGATCAAGTACTTGTTTGAAAAACCAGTGCTAAATGGAAGAATGTCGAGATGGACCCTCATGTTATCAGAGTTCGATCTCAAATATGTGTCTTTGAAAGTGATCAAAGGAAGAGTAATCCCCGATTTCGTCGTAGACAACCCAATCGTAGAAACAGAAATTGTCGACACTTGGTCATTTCCCGACGAGGATGTGGTACACGTTGAGAATGACGCATGGGATTTGTATTTCGATGGAGCATCGAACTACATAGGATATGGAGTGGGAATTCTCCTTATCTCACCAACGGGTGAGCACGTGCCCGTGTACATCAAAACAGATTTAAATGTCACGAACAATGCCGCTGAATATGAAGCATGTCTGCTTGGTTTACGCAATGCTTTATATTTGGGTGTGAAAAAGTTGTTAGTACATGGAGATTCCTCCCTTGTGATCAATCAAGTGGGTGGGTCATGGAAAATTTAGAGTCAAAGTTTGGCCCCATATCAAACAAGAATCGAAGAATTGGAAAAGTACTTCGAGGATGTTCAATATGTCCACCTCCCGAGAGAGGAAAGTCAGTTTGCAGATGCATTGTCCAAACTAGCAGCCTTGATCAACATTCAAGATCACATAGACAGTATGCCCATATGTGTCGAACGAAGATCGTCACATGGCTATGTGAGTGCAATCGATGATGCCGAGGAAGGTGAAACCGAACCTTGGTACACAGCCATTTTGAAATACAAGGAAACATGAGAGTATCCTCCCGACCTCGACATACGTGGGAAGCGCGCGCTGCGAATGTTATCCTCCCAATTCATCAGGACCGATGATGGGCAATTGTACAAAAAAGACAGCTCAAGGTGTTCTGTTGCGATGCATCGATAGACCGACAGCTGGAAATGTTATGGAGGAAGTCCATGACGGAGAATGTGGGCCACACATGAATGCCCATATGTTAGTCCGTAAAATCATGAGGCTTGGTTATTATTGGATAACGATGGAAACAGATTGTTGTAAGTATGTCAGACACTGTCACAATTGTCAGATATTCGCAAATGTGCAGCATGTGGCACCTTCTATGTTATACACCATGATGTCACCCTGGCCATTTTCAACCTGGGGAATTGACATTATTGGAAAAGTAAACCCATCAGGAACTAGAGGGCACTGTTTTATCCTTGTTGCAATTGACTACTTCACGAAGTGGGTAGAGGCTAAATCTTACAAAGTCCTAAAAGCAAAGCAAGTAGCACAGTTCATTCAGAATGATATCATTTGCCGGTACGGAGTACCGCACGAGTTCGCCACTGATCATGGAACTCATTTTCAGGCTGAAACTCCTGTTATACTTGAAAAGTATAAAATTAAACATTACAAGTCATCACCATACCGACCACAGATAAAGGGTGCGGTAGAGGCTGTTAATAGAACAGTTACAGTCATTTTAAAGAAGATGTCTGACAACTATAGGGAGTGGCCAGAAAAGATACCCTTCGCGTTGTGGGGGTATAGAACATCAATCAGAACAGCCACAAGAGCAACCCCGTATTACTTTGTTTATGGAATGGAAGCAGTTCAACCAGTTGAGCTGGAAGTACCATCCCTGCGAATCCAACTTGAGAGCCAGGTCCTGGAAGTGGATTGGGGTCAAGCCAGATATGACTCACTCGTTATGCTTGATGAGCGGCGTTTTAATGCATTGTATCATGTCAAACTCTATCAGAAGAGGATAGAGAGAGCTTTTAATAAAAAGGTGAAACCACGAGGGATCAGTGAATGAGATTTAGTTCTCAAGTCAGTTAGAGCTTTGTTACTAATTGACCCGAGGGGTAAGTTCAAACAGAATTTGGCAGGCCCATATTTGGTAAAGAAGATATTGACAGGAGCTGCTGTTAGGTTGACAGATTTGGATGGGAACGACTTCACAAATCCGACGAATTTGGACCAGTTGAAGAAATACTATCCTTAAGGCCTCATTCTTAAATGTTAGGAACTAATATTTGAATTGCGTATGTTTTTAGAATAAGTTTTAAGCCTTTGGCATATGCTGACGCTGCAAAATCCTTTTTACGGGAGAACTACGAATCCGGTTTGATTCTGTGAAAGCAGATACGTAGGCAACTCTTTGTTAAGAGTACAACCGGACCATTACAAAAAATAAAAGTTTTGAATGCAGAAACTGGGATTTTAATAAATATTAATAAAGTTTTATTCATTTATTCAAATTCCGGGCGAAGCCCATTACACACATTCTAAGAAAGGAAAGCACACATAGCGATAATAGTAATAACAAATAATACGATTTGAAAACTAAAGTTTGCCTTTGCCCTTGTCGTCACGTTCGCACGACCCGTCTCGAAGACATGAAACCTCACCCATCATCACTTTGGCCCTTTTCTTGGGGGGAACAGATGTTTCTTCTCGAGGGCTCAGTCTATCTTTTATGCTCAGTCGAGGAACAAGCCTGTCAGCAAGTGTCAAACCTGTGTCAACCCTTGGACCTAGCCGTTTCCATACATTTGAAACCATAGGTTCAGCTTTAGAATCCTTGTCAATCGAAGATTCAAGCTCAGATGAAATCAGGATCGGGCTCGCAAAGAATTCCTGGTTCTTTAGCTTTTCGTTGTGATATTTCCAGTCTATGCCGTCATCCTTGGGTAGTTTCACTCTAGCTGTAATTGAGCGCTCGGTAGTCCACTTCAAATAAAAACGAGAGACCCAGGTAGTAGGAAATGGTTCGAGAATGTGCCAAAGGGTCCTACGGTGCCATGCGTGGAGCCACGACTGACACCTAGCATAAGAAACGCTAAAGTTGCGGCCGTGGGTGGCCTCGGGGGCAGGAACTATTTGTTGACGACCGAATTGTCAAAGTACTCGGTCTGGGTAAATATAGACGGAACGTTCTAAGCCCAACAAAGTAATATGCCTTGTTCTATCGGTGTTAGGTAGGCCCATAGGTGAAGATAACTGGAGCCAAGGGAGTGCCCAACGAACGTGGGCTCCGACGCCTATGGATAGTTCCTCGCGCCAGCGATCTGCAGTTAGGTCCAAAGGGCATTTTGGTTGACGATATGTGAATCCTCGTGTGCGATATTTGGAGGGATTTGTTGGACGACTAATTAAGTCAAATATTTCGAAGAGCCACATCTTGCAACGAAAGATAAATCAGGAAAGTGAGAAAAGGCCCGCTGAAAAAAAAGAAGGCGGTGGCAAAAAAAAAAGAAAAAACGAAAAAATAAAAAAGAAAAGAAAAATGAATACCTGCAGAAGACGGGTCGATCCAGTGTAAGCAGCAGTATGGTCGGTTTTTCGAGTATCTAACCCTCGGATAGTTTTGGCAGAATGATCCAGGCGGGGTTTAAATGGGCCTCCATTTGTTCTACGATTTGAATAAGTCTAGCGTCACCCCGACAAGATGGGACCTCCATTCTGTTCTCGAAGAAGTAGAGGTGCAGCAGAATGAGCCCGAAGGCACGCCGGCGGTATATGGTCCGAATGGCCGGGTCGTCGGCGGTTTGAAACCGGTGCTCTAGGACGAGTAAGTTCACTCGCTCTCCATCGACAATGTTATGGGCTTCTTCTTGTGATAAGCCCAAGTATTCGCAATATTTTCTAGCCCAATTCTGCTGAAAGTCAGGAACGGCGAGCTCTTGCGTGATTTTCCGTCCTCCTAAAACGGTGAATTCTTCGGGAAGTGGACAGATTTCTCCTTCCGGAAATGCAAAAACATGGTGGGTGGGATCCCACATTTTAAGGCACTCATCTGGAAAAGCAATTTGTGGTACGATTTGCTTCAATGGAAGAATTTGTTGAATACCGGCGTCAGTTAGGACTTGTGTTTCTAGCTTTTTGAAGTGCTCGGCCCATGCCTTCATGGCTCCATGTAGAGGACTCATGATTCGAAGATTAGTAGAGAAAAGAAAAGGAATTGGGAGATATGATTTTTTTCTCTCAACCTTGATCCCCTTATATAGGAAAAATAAGGGAGGTACTTCAATTGAAATTAGGAAAGTTTTCCATATTTGGATTAGGAAAGCTCCTTGGTTGGCCTTTTGGAAAGCCGTGCACGGCATTAAGGGCGGTGCCCTTTGGTTGTTTTCTTAGTTTATTCCCGCTTCAGGATTCGAATGTTTCTGCAGTGGTTGGCATTTCTGATAAAGGATGGCTAATTTATATTTCTACCCCCCAGCGAGTCAATGTTTGAATTAAAACCCGTACACACTTACGTATTTTTTTTATAGGTTTTGGACGATGTCCTCTCTACGTTTTGTTTACGGGTCAGATGTTCGAGTCATGTCACGTCTACCCATCCAATCCAAAATGTAAAAATGTGATGTGAAATTTCATAAAGCTTTGTGAAAAATTGTTTTCTAATGTTCGACTTCGAAGAAGCTCCTTTTCAAATGTTTCGGGTTAGTTAACCCATTTCAAAAGATATGCAAGGATCGGGTGGGTAACTCATTTCTTTTCAAATGTTTATTTAAACCTAGTTCTTTTCAAAGTTTAAGTTTGCGGGCTGGAAGCCCATTCAATCAAAGTTTTCTGGTCGAAGGCCCATTCAATCAAGGTTTTCGGGTCGAAGGCCCATTCAATCAAAGTTTTCAAGTGTCATGGGAATTACATGTTATTGAATTGTTGTGATATATGCATGTATGCTCCAACTGGGGGGACTCTAAAGTCGGAGACTTTAGAACCCATTGCAACTGGGGGCTCTGAAGTCGTTAGCTTCAGAGACCCTTTTTTTGAACAGGAGAGTTCTCCATCAAGTAAAGTGATCCACAGCGGATTGCAACAGATACGGATAAATCGCTCCACAACGGAGCACAAATGGAAATGTACCCCGACAGGGATACAATTGATTGATATTCAATTCGATAACGTTGCTCGGGTTTAAGCAACGATAGTATGGAGATGTATCTCCAATGTATAACGGCAACCTCCTTTTGAAAAGCTCCGTTTTTGGCCGGGAAGTGCAGAATGCCGAGGCCATGTTTGCCGAACTACGATGTGGGTTTAATTCCGTCACAAAACGGATACGTAGGCCGCCTTGAACGAGGCCCAACCCAACTTTGATTCAAAATGAAAAGAGTGTGCAGAAGTTGAGGCGTCCAGAACCGTGTTTCAGGTATGATCTCTTCTTATGGTTGGCAAGCTTATGTACGCAAGTCTAATGGACTATAAACGACCCGCGGAATCCTTAGGTCGAGAGAGACTTGGGGTATACTTTGACTTTTGCCTTGTCCAAGTCTCAGTCAAAGTGGGGGCTCTGTAGATACCCATATCTGTCGATATTGGAATTTATAGAGAACCCGCCAGCCACCCGATGACGATAGGACACATGTATTCTCAAGTGACGTACTCGTGATACGTATATGTCCCATGGATGTCAAGCAAGGTTACGACGACGGTTTTTGTTAATTTAAATTGTTATTTAAATTGACATTTTAATTTGTTTTGAAATAAAGGTTTATTTATTTCTTTACATTTGTGGTTTTGAAAATTTATGAAATAAAATTTTTTATTTCATTTATTTAAGATTTGATTATTTTTGAAATAAAAGTAATTTATTTCATTCGATTTGAATGTAATTCGAGTCGGGAGTTTTTATTTACGATTTATCGTTATAAATTGTTTTTAAAAAAAGCTTTTAATTGATTTTGGTGTAAAAATCAAGTTTATTTATTTTTCTTTTTTTGGTTTAAATTAATCAAATGTGATTTTTGTGACGGTTTTTATTTATCGTTTTATTTAATTCGAAAGTTCGAGTTTTTAAAGCGGTTATAAAACCCGTTTTTTGAAACGTTTTGTGAAGCAATTTTTGATGCGATTTGGGCCGAGGTTTGGCATGAGTCTTGGGGCAAATATCAACCCATTACCTTCCCTATGACCCATTGTTCAAACCCCACCATAAGCAGCCCAAATCCCCTCCTTAAACCCCCCCAAACCCACGATCACAAGCAGCCCGCACACCCTTAACCGTGCTCTGTTTTTCGAGCCCAAACCAGCACCAATTCGACTTCTATTTGACCCAAATCCTTAACCCTTACCTAGGTAGCACGGACACTTCTCTTAATCAGTCGTCCCGTGTCCGACACCGACACTCCACGGACACACGCCGAAACGTGTCAGACGCCTATAAAGCCGTGTCTAACTTTCAACATTTATTTGGGCACGTGTCCGACGCGTGTCCATGGTATTTGGGCCGTGTCCGACGCGTGTCCATAACATTTGGACATCATTTGGGGTGAATGATGTTCTTTAGACGGGAAATGAGCTGTTGAAATAGCTTGATTAGAAGATGGGTTTTGATGGGAAATAAAAATGAGTTATAATCATGGACAAGTTTTACTTTTACTTATTTATATTTAATATCAAATACTTGTTATAAAAATAAAATCGAATGTTTATAACTATAAAATATATATTTTTTTAAATTTATATAACGTGTCCCGTGTCCTAAATGTCATGGGATATCATGTCACGTGTCCGTGTCGTGTCCGTGTCCGTGTCCGTTTTGGTGCTACCTAGCCCGTTACGTAGCCCACATATCTAACTTCAACTATGAACCATACCCCATTGTAGATACCCGGTATCTACTGAGACTCCAACAAACACCCGATGATTATCGGACTACAACATGTTTTGGAATCGCGGCGTTTGATCGACAGTTTGTGTACAACTTTACGTCGGAAAACTAAAAACGATTTCGAAAATAAAACATCTCAAAACATTTCAAAAATACCTGGAGTGTTTAATGCACGACGACGGATCGCAATGACACTAACTAGAGTCAAAACCGACACCGGACCAAAACCGACTCAAAAATTCAAATCCCGACTCCAACAACGAGTCAAACCGAGTCAACCACCAAAAACAAAACATTTCAAACTTTCTACCTTAAGTTTTCCCGGATTCATGTTGGTCAAGTACCAAACATGTGACTACAAAACCTAGGATAGAACAAATCATGATTGCGTTTGTTGTGAAAGTGACAACACAACTCGAAGAACCGCGACGTGGCTCGCGCCTCTTTGAGCAGCCCAACTGGCCACGTCGCTCAAAACTCACACAACCACTTATTTCCCTATAAATACCCCTCAAATGCCACCCATTTGAGAGTTACGCGAGTGTCCGCCCCCTCTTTTCACCCTTAAAATTCTCGACTCGACTTCTTATGTCACAACCCGACACGTATTTACGACCTACCGATCGTAAACACGAGCCTTACACATTGTTTGGTACCGTCATCGTGCATTAAATCACTTGACTGACCATTTCGACCACTACACCATCACTAACATTAAAACACTCTTTTTACTTACCAAAACGGTTTTAAACCAAGTTTTTTCCGATCAAACGAGTTGTTACACTTACGTCGGTCACTCGCCATATCCAAACATGTAAGTATGAGGGTGTAAAAATCCTCTTTTATTATGTTTTTATTTGTTTCATGACTACAACATGCTAAAACATGCATAACATGAACCAAAACATGGCATAAACGAGCCAAAACTGATTTTTGGTTTGAGGCAGAAGCCCCTTAGGTCGCCAACTTGCCCGCGCCTAAATGGGGTGTTCAGACCAGAGATCAACCGTGTTTGTTCTCGTCATTTCCTTTTAATCCATCTTCATATTTGTAATCGGTTTTCACCATTTCAAGTATTTTCAAACCCTTTTTATTTTATTTCACTTGTTTTAACCATAAAACATTTTTCACCCTTGGTTCCTCATACCATGACGGTTAAATCCGTGTTTCGGTGATAATATTTGGTTAATGACATTTAAAAGGTATTTTAAAACCTTTTATTTCATTTCTTTACATTTTCCAAACAAACATATTAGTCACCAACACAAAGTCATCCTTGGTTCTACATACCATGCCGGATTTTAACCCGGGTACGATGATGAGTATCGACTAATTACATTCAAATGGACTTAAAACAATTAGTCCATAATCACTTTCAAAACTATCGTGTCAAGTTTGTCAAATCGAACCCGACACCGAATATTATCAAAATAATGATGATTATTCGAGTCTAGTTCTTCAAATCAACAAATGCGGTCTAAACGACCCCTTCAAATCAAACCGGGTCCAAATACCCATTTTAACACGTTTTATAACATTTTCTAAAAGGTCAGAACACGGCATATAAACCGTGGGCTAACCCGCGCCTAAACAGGCTCTCCATTCCTTACTTTCAAAACCAGAGGGAGGCCCCTTGTATCGTCGGCTGGCTCGCGCCTCATATAGCCGTCTGGTACAGGGCCTGTTCCTTTCCAGCATTGGTCTAAGACGATTCCGACTCTGGTTGACCCGGATATAGGACGGATCAGATGACTATTTCGATTATTCAAAATCATATTTGCAAAATGCCTTACTCAGACAAATGGATCATGTTATGCACCATAAACCTAATACGGTAAATGGATGTTTAGTTTCCGTCTTGCATGCAAATCAATCATTAATCCAACTCGACATCTTATACTTGATACTTGGATTAAATCAGCCGACCTAGAAAGCTCTCACATGTTAGGTTTAAATTATTGGATGCGCATTCATGCATTTAAACCGTTTTATCAATTTTTGCATTCAACCAACCAAGATCGATCAGTAGAGGCCGCTAACGCGGGCGGGATTGAGTGTCTGATTAAAGGGCTTACCAATACGTACCTTCATCTCTTACTCAGAAACTTTGGATAGTGGACGACCTTATCCAGGGCGTACGAAAGTCATTCTAGAGATAGGATGCTAAAGAGGGACGATTTCCTTATCTTTAGTACCTATGTCAAACGCTGCTTTGTGCTTCGATTTGACCGAGGTATAAAGTGGATTTCGAACGGGCTCCAGGAATCCCACAAATGCTTGGTGGCGACTCCGAACATCTCTAATCGTTTCGAGACCCTTACCGAGATGAAACCGACCGATCTAAAATGATCCGGTCGAAAGCATTTTTACGCCACCAAGCGTGGCTTTCAAAAAGACAGTTGTATGTCCACAGATCGAAGTGGGCTTGCAGGTGGGCCATGTCCACAGATTGGCGACTCCGCTGGGAAAAACTAGGACACTTACGTCTTTGTGATCCCTAGATGGTGAGACTCGAATGAGGTCTTGGTTGGAATGCATTAATTGATATTACGGTCACGGTCGGGTTCCTTGTCCGGGCCCATAACCTAACTCTTTTCGACCAATTGGCTCGTCTCGTCGGCGTGAGTTTTTCTCATCCCCGCGTTTCGAATCCCGATTGAGTCAAGCATACCATTGACATTACACATTTATGTTTCGTTAAAGAGCTTTCATCACTTTCGAGCACGAGGCTAGGGCACCCTCCTTACACATTTTGTTTGGATTGGTATCCCTCTCGCAAATCGGGGTTTGATCGCTTGGTGTGTAACCCACCCTTTTGAGCCAAAACCCGAGTCAGCATGATGCATAATATAATGAACTGCGAGTGCTTATGTGCTACTTGATCATAAGTCCTTCCGTGTCATTTTCAAAACTTTCAAAATCACCCTTTTTGCGACGTTATAATAATGGCCATTCTAAAACTCGGTCTTTCGCCGACCGTTGCACGCCTCTCTAGGCCGTCATAATGACGATTTTCAAACCCGGTTTTGTATAACCATTTCAACACGCCTTTCTAGGCCGTCGTAATGACTATTTTCAAACCCGGTTTTGTATAACCATTTCAACACGCCTTTCTAGGCCGTCGTAATGACGATTTTTCAAACCCGGTTTTGTATAACCATTTCAAATCACCTTTTTACGCCGTTATAATCGCCGCGTCTAGACACAGATTTTAACCCGTTTCGCGCCGATAATGGCTCTTTCAAAACTCGAGAAAAGCACACACCTTTTTCTCGAGACACTTTCGGGATCCCGAGGACCATGCAACATCCCCGAGACCTCTTCAAACATTTTCAAACTCGTTTTTCAAAACATACAATTTTGAATTTCAAAACCGTCTTGGGAAATGATGCATTGTTTTCCGAGCCGATTCAAACTCAAACCATCTTTTGCAAATAAACTTAAGACAACCCTTTCAACTGATCGATTTGCGGAGATTTCTATCTTCAGAAGCCGCACATTAAAGCGACAAATGAATCTTTTTGAAAATTTCTATTTTCGAAAACTTCAGTCCACCATTCGAATTCCGCCTCGTGTCTATCGAGTCAAAGCAAATGTAGTTATGGGTCTTTACTTATGAGTCGTCTCACCACGAGACCCGTCCAACGGCGTCACGCCGTCATGTTGGACACATGTCAATGGTTCGGTCAAACACCGTCACGTCATAAATCTAGTCTGCACCAGGGGACCATACACGGTCACCCCCGTCTTGTTGAGTCTGATCTTTGTCTCGTCCTTTATGTTGTCTGCGTTCAGTCTTGGAACCGTGTCGGATTGAGTTGTAATGTGAGCCGTTTTTCTGCCTCAGAGCCATGGCCCCGTCTTCAGCTTCGTCCAACAATAATGACAACAACAGAGATGTCACAACTGATCAATTGGCCAGCCTGCTTACCGCTTTTAAGGTCACCCTGGATCGCGTCGAGACCCGTATCGATGCCCTGGAGAACATAGAAACTCGGGAACACAATACTCCACCTCTGACTGAAACTGAGAAGAGGCTGAAGCTCTTGGAAGAACAGCTCCTATCCCGGGGTAACAATATCCATCTTGAGAACAACCGAAGATTCGAACCTGTTAGGGACCAGTTACCTGACAACTTCACCCTGACCGATGTGCCTAAGTTCAAGGGAGTGGAGGACCCACTCAACCATATCCGTGCTTTCAAGGACTACATGGCCATTAAAGGGGTCAAACAGGAACTTTTTACCCGGATCTTCCCATCCTCTTTGGAACCGATCCCTGGCCAATGGTACTACTCCCTTGATCCGAAAAACCTTACTACTTGGGATGTGATCGCAATTGAGTTTGCCAAACAGTATGCCGACAATGTCGAGATCCAGGCCAATACCCGTACTCTCGAGATGCTAACCCAGAACGATAAGGAAGGGTTCACTGAGTTCCTAACCCGTTGGAGAAGGGTGAGTACTCAATTGGTCAGTAAGCCGAGTGAGTCAACTTTGGTACAAAAGTTTGTCAACAATCTCCGCCCAGTTTATGCCAACCTACTGAGATATCAGAATATCAAGACCTTCCAAGATCTACAGATTCTTGGGACGCGCATTGAGGACGACCTCCGAAAGGGTGTCTTAGCCAAGACCACTGGCAGAGGTTACCAGGGATCCACCTCAACCGGATCTCGCCCTTACGGCCAGATAAACAAGATTGATGAGGTCAACCTCGTCGAACCATCTGCTAAGAAAACTGAGCGCCCCCAGAGAGTGTTCACCAACATAGGGTCGACTTATGCAAGTGCCCTGAAAAGGCTCATGGACCAAGGGAAGTTACAACCAATCGGACCCGCCCCGGATCCGACCGATGCCAAGAAGTCCCGGTTCTGGAACCCCAACGCCTACTGTCAGTATCATCGAGGGAAAGGGCACGACACCGAAACTTGCTTCAAACTCAAGCACCTCATTCAAGACATGATTGAGAAAGGAGATTTGCCTTTACCCCCACCAACTAAGACGAACAACAAAACGAATCCCCTGGGAATCCACGCCATCTCTGATGATGAGCCGACCCTAGACTCCTCTCACTTATCATGCCAATTGACGACGAGGTGAATGCTTTGGAAAAGGATCCTTCAGACAGAGTGTTAATGTTTAGTGCTGCCAATATGCTCACTATGTTTCAACAAGTATAGGAGGCCATAGCCAGCCTTTCTGAGAGAATCACCCGACTCGACGACGCCTACCGTCGACTCATTTTCAATCCACCGCCACCGCGCCCAAGGGAGAATTTCCCAAGCATTCAAAACTACCCACCCAGGATGGATTGCTCCCGCGACCATTCTGGCATAGACCTCACGAAAATCACCCTCAAAATAACTACCCCCACAAAAATCACCTCCACAAAAACCATCCTAACAAAAATATCCCTCACAAGAACTACCCACCGAGGAATACCCCTCCAAGGTATCCTCGAGACTCCGAAATTAACGGAATATGGAGAGATTATGTTTAGGATGTCTATATCATCCCAGGGAAGGAGAAATGGGTGAAAGAAATCAGACATCTCACCCGGTCCGGATGTCCCTATCAGAATCCGAACAATCAAACGATCGTTCCAACAACGAATGACCAAATCGTCCCAGAGGTGGACACTCAACCAAAGTCCCCCGAGAACTCAATCCTGAAACAGCTCCAGAAAGCAAAAGCCGAAATCTCAATTTGGCAACTGATCGCAACGTCTTTTGAGCATCGACAGACCTTGCTGCAGGCCTTGGGAAAACTAACCGTGCCCTCCACCTATTCCCCAGAAGAAATAGTGGTGCACACGACGAGGGACGCCCCTGATCTGAACAACCCGGTCGTCTTCTCCGACGAGGACATCCCTCCGTTCGGAGCCAATCATAACCTGGCCCTGTATATCACCGTACAATGCCTCCAGAAAAATGTACCCATGGTCCTCGTGGATGACGGTTTCGCGGTAAATGTCATTCCTCTTAAGACTGCCCACAAGCTGGGGATTAAGGAAGAGGACTTGGTCCCAACGAATCAAGGAGTACGCGCCTACGACGGCACTCATCGCAAAGTCGCTGGGCTTATCACTTTGACCGTCGCAACCGGAGCACTGGAAAGACAAACCAGTTTTCAAGTGGTCGACATCGATGCTTCCTTTAACATGCTCCTGGGACGTCCCTGGATCCACGCCGTCAAGGCGGTTACCTCAACTCTCCACCAGAAGATCAGGGTCCCCTTCAATGGGAAAACGATCACAATTCCCGCTTCCCCGATCAAGGCAGTCATGAGAAAGGGGATAGCCTCCCAAGCCATTGAGGAGGATGACAACGAAATGTGGGGTTTCCAAGCCGTAAACGCCATAACTGATGAATTGATGCCCTCTAATTGTGACCCGTTCACCTACCTCACGGTCAACCGTATCATGATGCGTCAAGGTTATTTCCCGGGTTTGCCGCTCAATCCACTAAAGCACCCATTGCCTCCCTTGAAACAGGCTAAGGTCCCCAACATTCTTTTTGGGCTGGGGTACGATCCTACCGACGAAGATATCCGGGAGATGAACCTCCTAATCTGAAAACGCAAGAAGCATGGAGTTATCCTCTGTCCCTATCATCTAACTCTCAATGGATACTTTGTCCCCGAGGGAGAGTCCGAGCTCTACCATAGCTTTCCGGAGCCAATCTATGACTCTGTGGCCAGGGCTAGGTACCCGGGAGTGGAAGTCTTCCAGGACTGCTACTTTATCCCCGACAACACCGAAGCTGCATCAACTGATTCTAAGCCATCACCATGCCTTGACGGACAGGCTGTCACACTCCTCTTTGGGGAAGATAACGTCAAACACCTCGACTATGAGGACATTATCAACATCGCCCTGAAGGACAACCAATTTGATCCAACCGCCTTGATCTCTGATACTGACCCGGAGAAAGCTACCCAAGGCTGGAGGAAAACCGTCAAGTGGACCGATCGCCAAGGCCGCATTCCCAAGATAACAACTGGAGAAGGCCCTATGTTCAAGGAGGGAAGTGAAGAAGGATCTGAGTCTGAGTGTGAGTCAGAGTCAGAGTCCGTCATAGCTCCTAACGCTTCCGATGTCCTAGTCAAGGTCCCCTTCCCACTGTTTTATCACAAAGTCGTGGCTGATTCAGAGGCTGAGTCTACTAGGGTCACCCCCACTCCCATGAAAGGTGACAACCTGAAGCCTGTTCAAGGGGACACTTCCTCTGTTGCGTCGCCTCTGACTGACCACGAGATGTCTGTCCTTTCTGAGCTTTTCGCTCGTGTCAACTTAATGAACGCTAAGTTTGCTTATGACTCGTCTCATTTTAACTGCAATGCAATTCTGAATGACTACGAGGAATTTGACTTGAGTGACTATCCACCTCACCTAGCCAAAGAACTTGACAAGTGGGAAACCAGAACCCCCATCATTGAGGAGACCGAACCTATTAACGTAGGAACCGACAATACACCTCAAGAACTTAGGATAGGGACAACCTTGAACCCCTCGGAAAGACAACAGTTCATTGACCTCCTCCACGAATACAAGGACGTGTTCGCCTGGTCTTACAGAGACATGCCTGGGATTGACAAAGAAATAGCAGAGCACCGGATACCCATTAAACCCGGGGCTAAACCTGTGAAACAGAAGCTGCGCCGGATGCGTCCTGAGTGGGCCCTAAAAATCAAGGAAGAGGTGGATAAACAGTTCAACGCTGGCTTCATCAAAGTGTCTGAATACTCTTACTGGGTGGCCAACATTGTGCCCGTACCAAAGAAAGACGGAAGAATTTGGGTTTGCGTTGACTTCAGGGATCTGAACAAGGCGAGTCCAAAGGACGACTTCCCTTTGCCACATGTTGACATTCTGGTGGACAACACTGCCGAACATGCTCTCCTATCATTCATGGACGGGTATGCTGGGTACAACCAGATTAAAATGGCTGAGGAAGACATGCACAAGACTGCGTTCACTACACAGTGGGGTACATATTGCTACACGGTCATGCCCTTCGGCCTCATTAACGCCGGGGCTACCTATCAAAGAACCGCTACCACTCTCCTACATGATATGATGCACAAGGAGGTAGAGGTATATGTCGATGACATGATTGTCAAATCGAAAGAAAGGGACGGCCATATCAATGCCCTCCGGAAATTCTTCGCTCATCTACGGAAATATAACATGAGACTAAATCCTCAGAAGTGTGCATTCGGGGTCACCTCCGGAAAACTCTTGAGACATGTCGTCACCAAAAGAGGCATTGAGATTGATCCAACCAAAATCAAAGCCCTTCAACAAATGCCTCGGCCTAGGAACGAGAAGGAGATTTCTCGGTCAGGTCCAATACATCAGCCGCTTCATCGCCAAGCTCACTATGATTTGCGAACGAATATTCAAAAAGCTTCGTGCCTCCGATCACACCGATTGGGACGACGACTGTCAGAAGGCCTTCGACAGGATAAAGGAAATCCTATCCAAACCTTCTGTCCTCATGCCACCTCAACCAGGAATTCCTCTATCCCTATACCTGACTGTTACCAATACAGCCATGGGAGCAATGTTAGCACAAACAGTTGGCAACGAAGAACGAGCCATCTACTACATCAGCAAAAAGTTCATTGAGTACGAGACGAGGTATACCCTACTGGAAAAGACATGCCTTGCCCTAGTATGGTCAACAAAGAAGCTACGGCATTACATGCTCAGCTATACGGTCCACATCTACTCCAAGATGGACCCGGTCAAATAAATCTTCGAAAAACCCGTACTAAACGGAAGGCTGTCTAGATGGACACTCTTGCTGTCCGAATTTGACCTCAAGTTCGTACCCCTCAAGGTTATCAAGGGAAGAGCAGTTGCCGATTTCCTAGCAGAAAATTCCGTCAACGAGGATCCTACGACCGATACATGGTCACTTCCTGACGAAGACATCCTTTGTGCCGACTCCGACGCATGGGACCTATACTTCGATGGTGCATCTAATCTGAGAGGCTTCGGGGTAGGAATCCTTCTAATTTCACCAGAGGGAGAACACATTCCGATCTCGGTCAAGCTGGACTTTGCCGTCACCAACAATGCCGCTGAATCTGAAGCATGTCTCATCGGGTTACAAGCAGCCATCACACTTGGCATCAAGAGGCTGAGGGTCCACGGCGATTCCTCACTCATCATCAATCAGGTGTCCGGATCATGGAAAATCCGATCTGACAGCTTAGCTCCCCACCAAGCGAAGATCAGTCAAGAGGCCGAATTCTTCGACCAAGTCGACTACTTCCATCTGCCACGAGAGGAAAATAAATTTGCTGATGCCCTGGCAAAACTTGCCGCGCTCGTCAACATACCTGACAATATGACATCAATGCCCCTATGTGTCGAGAGAAGGAGTGAGCCAGCTCACGTTTGTGCCATTATCAAGGACGAGGAAAGCCATGATGAACCTTGGTACCAAGTCATCCTCAATTACAAAACCAAAAACGAATTCCCTCCCAACTCTGATCAAAGAGGACAAAGAGCCATCCATTTACTTGCATCACAATTCGTGATAAACCAAAATCAACTCTACAAAAGAACACCCCAAGGAATTCTTCTCCTTTGCATCGACCATCACAAAGCCAAAAAAGTCATGGGAGAGGTTTACGACGGAGAATGTGGCCCTCACATGAGTGCAATGATGCTTACACGGAAAATCACACGGCTAGGTTACTACTGGACCACCATGGAAGCCGATTGCCGTAACTACGTCAAACATTGCCACAATTGCCAAATCTTCGCCAACATACAACACATACCACCGTCCCTGTTATACACCATGACATCACCCTGGCCTTTCTCAACCTGGGGCATTGACATCATCGGGAAAGTCAACCCGATAGGCACCAAGGGGCATTGCTTCGTCCTCGTCGCCATCGACTACTTCACCAAGTGGGTGAAAGCACAGTCATATGCAGTCTTGACCGCCAAACAAGTGGCCAAGTTCATTCAAAACAACATCATCTGTCGATATGGGGTACCCCATGAAATCATAAGCGATCAAGGCTCTCACTTCCGGGCGGAAACTCAAGCTTTGCTGGACAAGTACAAGATCAAGCGACATCGATCATCCCCCTACCGTCCCCAAACCAACGGAGCGGTGGAGGCAGCGAACAAAACTCTTGTCACCATTATCAAGAAAATGCAAGACAACTACCGCGATTGGCCGAGCAAACTCCCATTCGCACTCTGGGGATACCGAACCTCCATTCGAACACTGACAGGCGCCACACCCTTCTACCTAGCATACGTTATGGAGGCGGTTCAACCGGTAGAGTTAGAGGTCCCTTCTCTACGCATCCTACTGGAGAGTCAAGTCCCTGAGGCAGAATGGACCAGTCGAAGGTACGAATAACTCACTCTTCTAGACGAACGGCGACTCAACGCCTTGCACAACGTCCAGCTATACCAACGACGTATACAACGGACATTCAACAAGAAGGTCAAACCCAGAAACATCCAGGAGGGCGACTTGGTCCTCAAGTCAGTTCGAGCACCATTACCCGTCGATCCGAGGGGAAAATTCAAACCAAACTGGGCCGGACCATACCTGTTCAAGAAGATACTTTCGGGGGGCGCAGTGAGACTGAGTGACCTAGATGGGGAGGACTTTACAAACCCGACCAACCTAGACCAACTCAAGAAGTACTACCCTTGAACCATAACAACCAACGACCTAGCCTAGTTTTACAACTACCAACGACCTCAACCCTTTTCAAGTCAAGTTCCTCAACGTGTCCTGATTTGAAATTGCATGTTTTATCGAGTCTCAGCTGCAGCACCTTGCCCATTTCGAATGTCCTTTGATCTGTCAAAGGCAACGTCCATTTGCACTAAAACAAAACAACCCCCTGAACTACGAGCACGGTTTGATTTCACCTCTTCAGGTTGGTACGTAGGCAGTCCCTCTTATGCATGAGGGATACAACCACAAAACCCAATCAAATTCACAAAACGTTTCGAACTACGATCATGGTTTGATTTCACCTCTTCAGGTGAATACGTAGGCAGTCCTTTCTTACACAAGAAGGATACAACCATTTCCACAATCAAAAAACAACCATCCCCATACAAAAAAATCCCATGTACAAAAACATCTCTAAAAAAAGGGAGAAGGGAAAACCATTCCCTTTTTTCCACAAAAATACAAAATGAGCCTTTCTCCCTTTCCACAAAATACCACTTTTCCAAGTGCAAATGTTTAGGACGATTCAAATCGAATTGCCTTTACCAAATGGATGGAAGAAACAAGCGTTCACAATTTTCGACACGAGCAATCCTCTTATTTAATTAATAATGGGAGGGATTACAATTTCAACAACAAATAAAGCTCGACGAGTCTACAACTTGTCAAAACTAAGGTGTCGACTAAAACACCTCACATAATAAAACTAGCACAACACACACAATAACTAGCTAGTACAACATTATAAAAATCTACAACAATAATACAACATAATAATAAAGTGGGTAATGGAGGTCTTCACTCTTCCATTCCACCCTTGCCTTTTCCTTCGGGGTACATCTTCCCCTTGTTCTTCTTGTTGGCCCGCCTAGCAAGGACTTCTTCCTCGAACGGATCATAAACGGATCTAAGACGGCGACGGCCTCCGGTCTAGCAAAAGACCCCATGTTCGACCCAAGACGAGCCAATGCACGGCCCACCATATTCTTGGGACCGGAACTCCTCCTCTTCGGTGGTCTCATCACATCGGGAGTAGCTCCATCAACATACTCCTCAAAGAAGGCATGGTTGGCCTTGCCAACCTCTCGATACTTCAAGTCGACAACCTCGTCCTTACGGAATTTGGATCTCTCTTCCAAGGACGGACACGTGACCACTTGACATAAGCGGGAGTCACCCATGTCGTGGCAGCGGGGTTTGGCACCTCCCAAAGCGGCCGAGTGGCCCACCATCTTTCGAAGAACTCCACAAGCTCGGAATTCCGGAAAACATTCTCTTGGACAAGAGTATCTTGAGCGGGCACCTTTTGTTAACGCCCCATTTGCCTCATGAGCCTTTCGGGATATATGAAGGAAACAACCTTCAAACCCACCACCATCAAAGAACGAGGACTAGCACCCGAAGCGGGCAACCCCGTGAAGGACCTCAAGTGCCACCACGGCACCACCCAACGGAAGGTGACGGAAGGAGTAAGAAGAAGAATCAACCGGAGGCTCTACATACCTTAGCCTCTCCAATAGCCACACTTGGAGGATCCTTGGGGATCCGAAAGAGGGAGCTTCTCCACAAGAGCCTTCCTTGTCCAAATCTTTGATAAGCTCTCTAAGCACCAACCATGATGGATCTCTACCATGCTCCATTTGCTCAATCACATAGATAAGGGTCATGCTACCATGGCATCTTGGCCCCTCCTTCTTCAAGACATCAACAAAGAGGTACACATGGACAAGACAAAAGGCAAGAGCCCTTCTCCTAGCCACCTCCGAGACATTAACATCCAATCGGTTTGAAAAGATGTTGATAAGAGCCAACATATCCACGCCATGTGGAGCAAGAAGAAAGTTGATTTGGCTTGTTGATAAGCCCAATATAGAACGGAATTTCTCCTTGTAGCACAAACGGAATTTCTCCTTGTAGCACAACCGAGTCGGAGGAAGCACCGGAACACAACCCGGCCACCCACCAATGGCTCCAACTTCTTCGGCAAGAGGACAAAGCTCACCTTTCGGGAAAACGAAAATATGGTGTTTCGAATCCCAAAACCGAGAACATGCTTCAAGAAATGAAGGTTGCACCTTGACTTGACGAAGCACCAACAATTGACCAACTCCCATGCAAGCGAGTTGATACTTATCGGGAGGCGACAAATCCCGGCACCATTGTCGCAATGCGTTCTCAAAAGCATCCATGAAATATTTTTGTGGAAGAAGAAGAGGTTTTGTAGAGACGTTTTTGTGTTTCGGATGATGAAACAATGAAGCGCAAACGTCCCTATTTATACAAAATGACCAGCGCATTTTTCAGAAAAAGGGGAGAGCCGGCTTCCATCGCCAGGCTGCTCGCGCCTCTTTGAGGCTTCTCCAGGATTCCCGCTGTTGACTTGTCTCTTTCAACATGTGTTTTCTCCTGACACCTCAAACCTCCCGCCGGGAAGCTCGCGCCTCTTCGGGATGATTCAGGATATTTTGTGTTTCCTCACACTCACATTTCCTTGTTTTCGCGTTTTACGAAATCCGACACGGTTTTCATGACGCAGCTTTAAACATACGGATCTTTCTTTCTTTTTTTAAGGGGGGAAGGGCTAGTCGCCCCGATCCGCGATGGATCGTTTCCATCTCAGCCGAAATTCCGAAAATTTTTCGCTTTTTCGCAATTTTCCATCAAAAATCAAGATCGAAGATTGATAACACGACATCAATTTTCCTCAAAAATTCAAGCACTCACAAATTCGAGTCTTGACCTCAAAAATCAAATATACTCGCAAAAACCCTTTTCAAAAATTCTTTCCTAACGGTTTGAGTTTGAATTTTTCGAGTCAATTTCAATAATTTCGACGCAATTTAATTCACGACACGAGTTAATTGCTCAAATTCTCAAGTCTATTCCTTTTGAATTCCGAACGTGACGATTTGTCACGGAATTTTCAAAATTTCAATTTTAACTTCAAGTCATCTTGGTTAATTTTGGTTTTCAATCAAATGCTTTTACGTGTTTACATTTATGCGTATGTGCTATCTGTTGCTTGTTTTCTACACTAACGATAGAGGAACTAGTGTAAAGCAAAAGGAGAATCAACAGCCGACAGCGCTCCTCCGAAACACAAAAAAGCCAAAAATCACAAAATAAACCACAATCCAAAAACACATATATACAAACCGCCTCACGCAAAATACATCGACACGCGTTTGATACGGGCAACGACAAGACAAACGGGGTTCGATCTGATGACATCTATCATACAGACACTGGCCTAAAACAACCGTCTATCATACAGACACTGGCCTAAGACAACGAACTGGGGGCTATCTGCCACCTACCGAACTAAGCGCTCTCTATCCTCTCAAACAGAAAAGAAAGGGAGAAACACAAGAAACAAAGGAGCAACAACGGAAGCAGAGGTGATTACCATTATGGTAATACCCCGTTCCTGCTCCACGACAAAAATGAAGACAGTGTCTTGCAGACTTCGGATGATGAGAAGGCCAAGAACCATGATGCAATGCACCACTCCGGTGCTGACCCCCAATCATCACCCATCCTGTCTATGAGCCACAACGAAAAGGACAAACCGGCCACGTCAGCCGCCTCTCCTCCTCTACAAAAGCATCCTCCACCACCGCCTCAAGTCCGGCAGCCTCTACAGTCGTCACTCCCCCTCCAGGATCGACTTCCTCCTCCAAGGCCTGAACAACAGACCCCATAGGTCCCAATCGATACCCTGTCATCAAAACAACAAACAAAAAACGTCAGCCGAAATTTCGGCATGACGGCATGAAATGGCTAAATCCAAACAAAAACAACAACAACCTGCAATGCAAAACAAGGGCAATCCCGCCCAAAATCCAACCAAACAAAACCATTCACAACAAACAAACAAAAACGACTCGCCCATCTTTACAAGCAAAAGACGAGTCAAAACCACAAAAACGGCATTTCAAGACCCCTACAGGGCCCGCCAACAACCCAAAATACATTCCCGACACAATGGGGTATTTTTCTACGGCTCAAAAAGGCAATTCATACGCTAATTTGAGCCCAAACCGGTCAAAAATTCAAAAACGACCGCAAAAAGGCAAACGTGATTTTATCACGCCTCAAGGTGACCTAAATTACCAATGAGGGCCATTTCAAGGTAAACTGACTCAATTCAAGCCCAAACAGACGCTTATTTTGTCAGACATAAGACCGTCACGAAAGGCAAAAGTCCAATTTTGCCCACGATACCCAACGAAGGTCCACAAACTTGGCATTGCGAAGTGAGACGGTGTCTCACCTTACTCGCGTTTTTCGAGCATAGGGAGCGGAAACGGGGACCAAAATGCAAACTAAAAGCACCCCTATACTCCTAAACAGGTTTCTAACCTAATGCAAGCATCAATTTCACTCGAAATGGGCTCAATCAAAAACGCCCAATTCGATTTTTTTAGGTTAAAATTCGCCCTAATTCAATCAAGCTAAAGATCAACAAATTTAAATGGATTCAAGAGGAAATACTTACCTTGAGATGACATTGTTGATTATGGCATGAGTGGAAGCTAGCAAAGGTCCTTCAATGGCGATTTTTGCGTGTTTTTGGGTCGAAAGGAAGAAGACGAGATGATGAATGGTATCCAGCCTCAACTCGCGTCTTTTACAGAAAAAGGGAAGCCCCTTTGGTTCGCCAGGTGGCTCGCACCTCAATTAGGCGTCCCCTTACTCTTTCAGCGAATTTGGGCTTTGGCCCAATTTCCACATAACAAATTCGGATTTTCATTGACGATATTGAAAATCGTCATTTCCTCAAAGACAAAAATAGTGAAAATTTAAAGTTCGCTATTTTCAAAAATTTCAAGCAAACGGCGATCAAAACCGCCAACTTAAAAAATGATAGTGAAATCAAATTCACTATTTTCCTTCAAAAATTTTCAAAAATAATAGCGAAAATTCAAAAACCGCTATTTCTTCAAATTTTATGCGACGGCAATTAAAACCGTCATGCTCAAAA
The DNA here is from genome assembly GCF_048544455.1 of Silene latifolia. Taxonomy (NCBI): domain Eukaryota; kingdom Viridiplantae; phylum Streptophyta; class Magnoliopsida; order Caryophyllales; family Caryophyllaceae; genus Silene; species Silene latifolia. Next base: position 140,117,852 of record NC_133536.1, read on the forward strand.
TAATAGTTGGAAATTGAATTCCACTATTCTCACCACGCATGTCAACGACGACACATAAACCGTCACTTCAATTAATAGTGAAGATTCCAAATTCACTATTTCCATCAAATGTCAACGACGGCACATAAACCGTCACTTCAATCAATAGTGAAGATTCCCAAATTCACTATTTCCATCAAATGTCAACGGCGGCACATAAACCGTCATTTCAATCAAATAGTGAAGATTCCAAATTCACTATTTCTTTCCAATGACAACGGCGGCACATAAACCGTCACTTCAATTAATAGTGAAAATTCCAAGTTCACTATTCCAGCAGGGGGCTTCCTCGCGGAACCCGCTCATTCCAAAAACAGTAATAGTGAGATCAAAATCACTATTTCCACGGCGGCATCATAAGTTCGCTACTTTCAAGACAAGCCCATTTGACGCGGCTATTCCCTTGATTCATTAATCGACTGTACCATTGGCTGGCGAGCCTTTGTCCGCAACCTTTCAAGGACAGATCCCGAAGATGCCTCGGGTACATTTCCTTGTCATGGCTGGCGAGCCTTTGTCCGCAACCTTTCAAGGACAGATCCCGAAGATGCCTCGGGTACATTTCTATGTCATGGCTGGCGAGTCTTTGTCCGCAACCTTTCAAGGACAGATCCCGAAGATGCCTCGAGTATATTTCCTTGTCATGGCTGGCGAGCCTTTGTCCGCAACCTTTCAAGGACAGATCCCGAAGATGCCTCGGGTACATTTCTTTACCATCGGCTGGCGAGCCTTTGTCCGCAAACATCAAGGACAGATCCCGAAGATGCCTCGGGTACATTTCCTTACCATTGGCTGGCGAGCCTTTGTCCGCAACATTTCAAGGGCAGATCCCGAAGATGCCTCGGGTACATTTCCTTACCACAGCTGGCGAGCCTTTGCCAGCAAACATGCGAAGACATATCCGAAGATGCCTCAGGTATGACTCCTTCTTATGGCTGGCGAGCCTTTGTACGTAGTCTAATGGACTTTAAACGACCCGCACGGATAGTCGACAGACTCTAAACTGTTCCCGACGGCAGATCCTTGACTCGTACCCTCGAGTCGCCTTGGCGTCGCCCTTCCCGACGGCAGGTCCTTGGCCCAAATCCTTTCGAGCCGGCTCGACGTCGCTTGGGTCTCCAAGTTGTAATCTTCGATTGACCTGGGGACTCTACTTTGACTTTCGCCCTGTCCAAGCCTCAGCCAAAGTGGGGGCTCTGTAGATACCCGGTATCTGTTGAGACTCCAACAAACACCCGATGATTATCGGACTACAACATGTTTTGGAATCGCGGCGTTTGATCGACAGTTTGTGTACAACTTTATGTCGGAAAACTTAAAACGATTTCGAAAATAAAACATCTCAAAACATTTCAAAAATACCTGGAGTGTTTAATGCACGACGACGGGGTCGCAATGACACTAACTAGAGTCAAAACCGACACCGGACCAAAAACCGACTCAAAAATTCAAATCCCGACTCCAACAACGAGTCAAACCGAGTCAACCACCAAAAACAAAACATTTCAAACCTTCTACCTTAAGTTTTCCCGGATTCATGTTGGTCAAGTACCAAACATGTGACTACAAAACCTAGGATAGAACAAATCATGATTGCGTTTGTTGTGAAAGTGACAACACAACTCGAAGAACCGCGACGTGGCTCGCGCCTCTTTGAGCAGCCCAAGTGGCCACGTCGCTCAAAACTCACACAACCACTCATTTCCCTATAAATACCCCTCAAATGCCACCAATTTGAGAGTTACGCGTGTGTCCGCCCCCTCTTTTCTCCCTTAAAATTCTCGACTCGACTTCTTAAGTCACAACCCGACGCGTATTTACGACCTACCTATCGTAAACACGAGCCTTACACATTGTTTGGTACCGTCATTGTGCATTAAATCACTTGACCGACCATTTCGACCACTACACCATCACTAACATTAAAACACTCTTTTTACTTACCAAAACGGTTTTAAACCGAGTTTTTTCCGATCAAACGAGTTGTTACACTTACGTCGGTCACTCGCCATAACCAAACATGTAAGTATGAGGGTGTAAAAATCCTCTTTTATTATGTTTTCATTTGTTTCATGACTACAACATGCTAAAACATGCATAACATGAACCAAAACATGGAATAAACGAGCCAAAACTGATTTTTGGTCTGAGGCAGAAGCCCCTTAGGTAGCCAATTTGCCCGTGCCTAAATGGGGTGTTCAGACCAGAGATCAACCGTGTTTGTTCTCGTCATTTCCTTTTAATCCATCTTCATATTTGTAATCGGTTTTCACCATTTCAAGTATTTTCGAACCCTTTTTATTTTATTTCACTTGTTTTAACCATAAACCATTTTTCACCCTTGGTTCCTCATACCATGACGGTTAAATCCGTGTTTCGGTGATAATATTTGGTTAATGACATTTAAAAGGTATTTTAAAACCTTTTATTTCATTTCTTTACATTTTCCAAACAAACATATTAGTCACCAACACAAAGTCATCCTTGGTTCTACATACCATGCCGGATTTTAACCCGGGTACGATGATGAGTATCGACTAATTACATTCAAATGGACTTAAAACAATTAGTCCATAATCACTTTCAAAACTATTCGTGTCAAGTTTGTCAAATCGAACCCGACACCGAATATTATCAAAATAATGATGATTATTCGAGTCTAGTTCTTCAAATCAACAAATGCGGTCTAAACGACCCCTTCAAATCAAACCGGGTCCAAATACCCATTTTAACACGTTTTATAACGTTTTCTAAAAGGTCAGAACACGGCACATGAACCGTGGGCTAACCCGCGCCTAAACAGGCTCTCCATTCCTCACTTTCAAAACCAGAGGGAGGCCCCTTGTATCACCGGCTGGCTCGCGCCTCATATAGCCGTCTGGTACAAGGCCTGTTCCTTTCCAGCATTGGTCTAGGACGATCCCGACTCCGGTTGACCGGGATATAGGACGGATCAGATGACTATTTCGATTATTCAAAATCATATTTGCAAAATGCCTTACTAAGGCAAATGGATCATGTTATGCACCATAAACCTAATACGGTAAATGGATGTTTAATTTCCGTCTTGCATGCAAATCAATCATTAATCCAACTCGACATCTTATACTTGATACTTGGATTAAATCAACCGATCTAGAAAGCTCTCACATGTTAGGTTTAAATTATTGGATGCGCATTCATGCATTTAAACCATTTTATCAATTTTTGCATTCAACCAACCAAGATCGATCAGTAGAGGCCGCTAACGCGGGCGGGATTGGGTGTCTGATTAAAGGGCTTCCCAATACGTACCTTCACCTCTTACTCAGAAACTTTGGATAGTGGACGACCTTATCTAGGGCGTACGAGAGTCATTCTAGAGATAGGATGCTAAAGAGGGACGCTTTCCTTATCTTTAGTACCTATGTCAAACGCTGCTTTGTCCTTTGATTTGACCGAGGTATAAAGTGGATTTTGAACGGGTTCCAGGCATCCCACAAATGCTTGGTGGCGACTCCGAACATCTCTAATCGTTTCGAGACCCTTACCGAGACGAAACCGACCGATCTAAAACGATCCGGTCGAAAGCATTTTTACGCCGCCGAGCGTGGCTTATGAAAAGACCGATGTATGTCCACAGATCGAAGTGGGCTTGCAGGTGGGCCATGTCCACACCCATCTAAGCCAACCCCAAAACAAGCCCCAACGAGCCATAACCAACCGAGCCCGAGCCCTTACTCGTGCTCTGTTTTGCGAGAGCTTTGGAGCTATTTCTTGAGCTCCAAGCTCTTTCCTTTCCTTACCCATCAAGTTAGAGATTCCATATATCTCTATTCTTACCTTTGCCAGCTAAAAAGATCGAGAAAGATAGAGAAATCGTTTCATAAGATCACTTTCCAAAACCGAGTTATTGTAACTTTCCTATTCTCCAAACGGTTTTAAAACCCTAATACTTAGCTATATAAGCTTCGTTTGCCTCATTCGCAAGGAGGGACACAATATTTATATATCATAGACCACAAAGAACACAAGCCATAGCCTCAAGCACTGATAAAAACTCGAGGAAGATCTTCATCTTCTTCCTCGATCACAAACCCAAAAAACAGAGCATACCCGCATACCCTTCGAAAATTGCCTCGAAACCACCTCAAATCTCCATTAAAATTCACCAAATTTTGCATACACAATCTAGGTAGTGCCCTTGATTGATTCGTTTCCTCTTTGCATAGGTAACTTTTTGAGCATTAATTTGCTCGATCCTTTACCCTTGCTCGCGTTTCTGTCAGCCCTTGTTCATCGTTGTTTTTAATCACTTTAAAAGCAATTTAGGTCTGGTTTTTTTGCCAAAGTAGTAAAATTTGCTCTTCAAGGATTCCAAAACATCTTTCGGTTTGAAAAAGCGTTGAGTATTGAACCGTGGTGATCGTTTGAAGTTCGCTGCGCAAGTCGGAAAAAACGAGTGAAACGTGTTTATTTATTTCAAAGTTTAATTTCGATTGTTGATTTGATAACCGTCGTAGACGTACCAAGAAGCTCGTATCCGAGATACATATAAGCCGAGGGTGCCAAAAATCACTCCTTCCCTCTCTTAGTGTTCTTTATTATTACTAATTATCGCTCTTTATTTTTATCGTATTAATTATGTTTAGTTTGCGGTAATTATTATATTGTTGATAATTATGAAGGAGAACGGGATTTTATTATTGATGAATGCTGATGGATGGCCTCTTAATTGTGTGGATTAATTTTTGTTAGGAATTAGAAGATTTATATTGTTATATGAATTGTTTTCACATGATTATAGTTAATTATGCTAGATTTATTCGAATATTTAAATCTATGCTCAGTTTAATGTTAATGTTTAAATCTGAAATTATAACATGGTTTTTATATTTAATTAGTATGTTTATAATTAAAGTTTGTATCTTTATACTATTTCGTTAATTTATGATTAATTTAATTAAATAATGAAATTGTTTAAATTTAAATTCGTATGTTAACATGATTTATGAGAAGATGAACATGAACATGATATTTATTTGTTTAAATTATATTATGCATGCTTTTATGATTTAGTTTAGTTGCTTGTTCACATGTTAGTTTAATTAATTAAGTTTAATTAATTAGAATTACATGAAATCGCATGAATTAGAATTGTTTGTGTCGATCTGTTTGTCTCACATGTAGGCTGTGTGTTTGTCTCGTGTGGCTCGGTTTTCTAGGCTAAGAATTAGTCTAATTTATGTATGTTTGGCATGATTCACATGATTAGATAAGCATGTTTAGATTTAATTATTTTAATTATGATTTAATTGAAACTGTTAGCATGTTTGTTCGATTATCATCATGTTTGTTTTTTTGGTTGATTTGTGTCACGTGTGGAGTCATATGGCACGCTTCCCATGCTGTTTTAAGGTCTAAGTTTAGTCCTTTTTTTGCTTTGTTCATATGCCAATCGTTTGTGAAACAATTGTTTGATTTAGATGCATGCTTGCTTCTTTTCATTTGCATATGATTATGTTATCATATATCACGTGTTTGCAACCCGACTGGACTTAGAATAGATCATGTATGCACCCATGTTAGGCCAAGAAGGCCGTGTGTTTGGTTCGGCTAAGAGGCCCTTTGTTTCGTCGATTGGTATTTTTAATGTCTTGTTTGCTTACGGTTTATATTGCAATTGTTATTGTGATCTAAACCATTAGAATTGCTTTCACATATTAGGGTTGAAAATGAATGGATGCATACGACAAATACTAGTTCAGTTAATATTGGCCATTGTTTGACATTAGTAGAGGCCGTTGTTTACAACGGGCGGGGTTGGGTGTTTGAACGAGCTTTCCAACACGTAATTTCACACGAATCCTTTTCTCTAAAACGGTTTCCAAATTTCCTTAAATTTGGTGGCGACTCCTTGTGTTTGAAAAACCCTCGTGGATACATAAAATTCCCACATCCACATATTCTACCACCCTTAAAATGAACTTCGTCCTCGAAGTTTACTCAAACTCCTAAATGTCACCACCCAAAACTGTCAACACTATCGTAACCATACTTACCTACAACCTTACTCCATAACCATACACATAAAATACATACTACTACAAGCATAACCTTTACCTTTCATAAAATCAACCACAAGTCCATCCTTTATTCCACATCAAGACTCAACACTTCTGAATATACCACCGTATGCATAACCATCAAGCTCTGTTTGTCGCATCCTACTCCTCTTAAGATAAATGTTACGTCCTCGTAACCCAACTAGTACTAGATCCTTAGCTATTCCTTCCCCTTATCACCATCTCATGTCACTAATAACCAACTATAACCTTAACACCGATAACCATTCCTAGTTCCAAGGCTCTCTTTCTCTCTCTCTCTCTCTCTCTCTCTCTCTCTCTCTCTCTCTCTCTCTCTCTCTCTCTCTCTCTCTATAATTCCATACTCTTAATCATTCCGCCCACCACCTAACATATATCACAAAATCCTCAACATAACTGCTACTACAACTCTCCCACATTACTGCACAACCATATTTTTTTCCTATTTACGTACCTATCCCCACCACTTAAGTCACGACCCAAAATTGTTACACACCCACCTGATCCTCAAATTCCCCTTTTTATTGTCATCAAGCCTGTCCATAACTTAACATGATACTAATTTCCAAACACTTCATACTTACTTCTCCGATAAAAGACTATGAACCAACTGCAACTTTCAGCTCAGTACCCACATGTTCCGCTAATTACTTGCCACAACTATGTCAACAAAAGTCTCATCTAACATAAGATCGAAAGTGTTCCAACCACCTCCCACAACTATATTTCTTCAACAAGGTAATACTGTAACAATGACAACATCGACCACATGTGCAACTCTCTTCCATATTATACTCTAGTCTCACCCACAAGTCAAAATCATAGGAAACAACACTAAAAAGAACCACAACTTATATATCCCATGCTAGACTGGCGTATACCTTTCAAAAGTTCATCTCATAAGTACCCCACCGACTCCACCACAACCGATGACGGCATCGCAACACCACCACCAACAGCCGCACCGCAGCGCGAATTTACCCGCATCACAACACGGAGTACCGTGCCCGAATCGCAACTCGGAACACAACAACCACATTAGTATTAAACAGTGTCCCGACATAACGATCATCTCACGACTTATACATGTTAGAAAAAATTATTAACATATTCAAATATGTGATATTTAATTTAGTCATAAAATTAAATCTAGATCTTATGCATGCAAACATAATTAGAAATAGAGAAGAAATCATCAATCCTTACTATAATATTTTCGGATTTTGGGCACAAGTAAGATCTCCTTCTTACTTGTTCTTGAGCTTCCAAATATTGGATGAATAAGGATTCAAGCTTAGAATCCCTCCCAAAGATTTATACCCAAGATGACCTCTTAATAGATTAATATTATTAGTACTAGAACAATATTAATCTAACTAAAACTGACCCAAAATATTAGTTTGTACTCTTGTTTATTCGGCCAAGAGTAGGGGAAGATTTTTGGAGATTTTCTCTCTTATCTTTCTATAAGTTTTTATGAGATGTTAGAATGAATGTTACACTAAAAATATTGTTGTGTAAGAGTAAAAATATGAGCAAAACCCTTTGCTCTTTTTGTTGAAAAAACCGGACATGGGGGAGGGGAAGTGTCCAATGCATGCCCTCCTTTTCTTCCCAAGATAAAGCTATGCATGCAAGGCTAGGTCTAGGTTATTATTATTGTGTTTTCCACTTATTATACAACACAATAAAAACTCTAAAAGACCCCTCCATTTCGGTACACACACATAAAATGGATGAGTCCATTTTATTTGTGATTTTGTCAATATGTCACATTACATGACATCTTATATATAAAATGTATTTTTAACAATTAAAAATCAGCATATTAATAAAATATGTCACTTATAATAATTAACATAGTAATTCATAATTACTTGTACCAAAAGTGTTTCCGAATTATAAACTACAACATTCTGTATTTATAATAATTTAGTCATTCCGTTTCAATTGTTTCCGTAAACAATAATTTCATCTAAGTAATAAAACAATTCGATTACTTAGACCGTATCTTATTATAATCAAATTACAATAAAACCCGTAAATATTACTTCCAAAATCATCCGTCAATTTTAAGAAATTTAATTAACTCGTATCGACATACGATCAATTAAATAAACAATTAAGAGTGTCACCCTTTAGGTATGACCTAACGGGATCAACTGGTCACCACCGTCGCACGACAGTAATGTCAAACTCTAGTCAGCCAATCATTACCGATATGTGTGGACCAGTTGACTGTAAAATATTACTTCCCACATGTATTCTTAAAATGAGATTTAAACATGTGATCATCATGATCGACAATTGTGATCGCATTATTGTCGGAGGACATATATTCCAACAATCTCCCACTTGTCCTCGACAAGTGTGCGTCACCAATTCTCTTGTCTTATTACTATCTCACACTCAATGCAAGGTGTCTTTCAGGTCGTACTTGCAAGTGATCATATCGAGAGTGGTTTCCTCGATCTTGAGAATAACTGATTGACTGGAATTATCTACCATAGATACCTTCCGAGCGTGGCCACGCATTTCCAGTTCATTACTCCTCGAGTGGCCCTGAGATATTGTTATAACCCTGACAAGGGGTGGACAATTCCTATCGCACTCATTCCCTTCGACTAGCCACAACCATCATAACCCAAAATATGCCCATTTGACCCCATTTACGAAGGTCGTAGTAACATAAATCAAAGTTAATCTGAAACTGTGCCACCTTAGGCGAACAGTCTTTAGTCAAAAGAATCGACTCAATAGAATACTATAGTAGCTCTTGCACGACCAGGCTATATAAATTTGCCAGAACTCTATAAGCGGTCATTAGCCCAACAGGGTGTTCCTAACAGTCTGCATATGTGATCGACTAGTCATCTCACATGACTTCATGGCACTTGAACTTGCCATCAATCGTATCACACTCTAGTCACTTCGAGACGTCACCTCATACAAGTGACTATGGGCGAATACTATGTTAATCCGTGTTCACTTTAACGGAGTTCAATTGTCACTACAACCCGTTTGGATGTAACAATGTATAAAGAAAAGATAAAAGACAAAAGCGATTATGAACATGAAAAAAATAACACTTTTATTTCATTTCAAAATCTAACACAAACTTGGTACACGTTTAAGTCCCATGGACGCAACATGTCCATCATGCTTAGCCTGCGATAAAGGCTTGGTGAGCGGATCGGCTACGTTATCATCCGTCCCAACCTTAAATATCGCAATTTCCTTTCTTTCAATGAAATCTCTAATTACATGATATTTTCTAAGTACATGTCTAGATCTATTACTAGACTTTGGCTCTTTAGCTTGGAAGATTGTCCCACTATTATCACAATAGAGAGTGATGGGATCATTGGCGGTAGGTACTACTCTTAGACCTTCCGTGAATTGCACGATCCACACAGCCTTCCTTGGCGCTTCGATCTTTGTAATGTACTCACCTCCGTTGTTAAATCCATGATCCACACTTCCTTGAAGCTTCTCCGCTAACGGAACCACCATTGAGCATGAAAACGAAACCAGCTTGTGATTTCATGTCATCTCTATCCGTTTGGAAACTTGAGTCCGTGTAACCATTAACACGGAGCTCGGTGTCTCCTCAAAACACTAAGATAGAATCCTTAGTTCTTCTCAAGTACTTAAGGATGTTCTTGATGGCTATCCAGTGACTCTCACCTGGATTTCCTTGATATCTACTCGTCATGCTCAAGGCATACGAGACATCAGGACATGTGCATATCATGGCGTACATGATTGATCTAACAGCGGAAGCATAAGGGATCAACTTCATGCGTTCAACATCATGAGGTTCGGAGGGCGATTGAGACTTGCTCAATATCGTCCCAGTTACCATAGGTACCAATCCCCTTTTTGATTTGTCCATGCTGAAACGTCGAAGAATCTTATCAACATAAGACTCTTGACTTAGTGCCAATATCCTCTTGGATCTATCTCTATGGATCAGGATACCTAATATGCGTTGTGCCTCTCCTAAATCCTTCATTTGGAAATGGTTACCTAACCACTTCTTAACATAAGACAACATTGGAATGTCATTTCCAATGAGTAGTATGTCATCGACATACAAGATTAGGAACACAACATTGCTCCCACTAAATTTTATGTATAAACATGGTTCCTCAACACTTCGAGTGAAACCATTCTCTTTTATCACATGATCGAATCGATGATTCCAACTTCTTGATGCTTGCTTAAGACCATAAATGGATCTCTTAAGTTTGCACACTTTGTTAGGATTTTTAGAATCGACAAAACCTTCGGGTTGTATCATGTACACCTCCTCTTCTAAATGCCCATTTAGAAAAGCGGTTTTGACATCCATTTGCCATATTTCATAATCATGAAATGCGGCAATCGCTAACAAAATCCGTATGGATCTTAGCATGGCTACGGGGGCGAAGGTTTCATCATAATGGAGACCTTGGACTTGGGTAAATCCTTTTGCCACTAGCCTAGCTTTGTAGACATCATCATGTCCTTCTATGCCATTCTTGACCTTGAAAATCCATTTGCATTTAAGAGGTCTTGCCCCTTTAGGCAAATCCACCAAGTTCCAAACTTGGTTTTCATGCATAGAATCCATCTCGGACTTCATGGCTTCAAGCCATAAAGAAGAATTTGGATTAGAGATTGCGGATTTATAGGTGGCGGGCTCGTCACTTTCTAAAAGCAACATATCGAGTGTTCCATCTTCTTCGATAAGTCCCACATATCGATCGGGATGGCGAATAACTCGGTCCGTTCTTCTAAGTGGAGGAGGGACAACCGTGTTAGAAGACGAAGGAACATCTTCTTGCGTCTCTACCTCGGTTTGTGGCTCTTGAACTTCATCAAGTTCAAAATTTCCCCCACTCTGTCCCCTAGAAATAAAGTCACTTTCTAGGAAGACAGCATCTCGAGACACAAACACTTTGTTTTCTTGAGGCTTATAGAAGTAATAGCCTCGGGAGGCCATAGGATATCCTACAAAAATGCATTTTTCGAATCGTGGTGCCAACTTATTGTCATTTTTAATTTTGACATAAGCATCACAACCCCAAATTTTCATATGGGATAGAACTGGAACCTTTCTTTTCCATATCTGATATGGAGTCTTTTCAGTTGCTTTGGTTGGACTTACGTTCAAAGATTTTTTTGCGGTTTGAATCGCAAATCCCCAAAACGAGTTCGGTAACTCGGTTTAACTCATCATGGATCGAAGCATATCAAGTAAGGTTCGATTTCTCCTTTCGGCAACACCATTGAGTTGTGGTGTTTCGGGTGGAGAAAGTTGTGATATAATACCACAACCTTTCAAGTGTGAATCGAATTCAAGGCTAAGATATTCTCCACCACGATCGGATCGTAGTGCCTTTATGCTTTTGTTCAATTGGTTCTCTACTTCGTTTTGAAATTCCTTGAATTTCTCAAAAGATTCACTTTTATGCTTCATTAAATAGATATACCCATATCTACTCAAGTCATCGGTGAAGGTTATGAAGTAGTCATAATTTCCTCGAGCGGTGATACTCATTGGTCCACATACATCGGTATGTATGAGTCCCAATAGTTCATTTGCTCGTGTCCCTTTACCACTAAAAGGATTTTGAGTCATTTTGCCAAGAAGAAAATATTCGCATGTTCCATACGATTGATAATCAAATGGTGTAATTGTTGGGGCTGGTGTCCTCTACAAGTAGTGCAATAACATTTAAATCTCTAAAAGGATCAAAGGGTATACTTTTGTATTATAATCAGTTGATCCACGTTTATCAATTATGGTTGGCTTGCTAGATAAGTTTGACGTTATTGTCATACAGATGGCGGTGATCAACTGGTCCCTAAAAGTCACATCTATAGGATACGTTTGAGAGATGTGACGGTATGAAAATACAGTCATGTTGATGCCAAAGTTGACTAAGCAGTTAGTCGGAGTTATTGACTAATAATTAGTCAAACGCGATGTTGAGATAATTATTTAATACGGATTAAGTAAAAATGGCTAAGACGAATTAAGCAGTTAATTCGTAAATTAAATATATGCGATTATATTTGATTAATGTATATTGAATGAATTAATTATACGATATTGTCTTTGTCGGACATGTATTAATATTTCGACTAAGTCAAGTTACTAGTTGATATTTTAATAACCGATAACCGATGACAATTTATAATTAAAAACCCGTCTTATACATTTAGCAAATTTCGAGTCGAACCACGAGTTAAAAATAAGAGGAAGTGGAAGCCCACTTCCCCATGTGGATCTCGGTTTGGCCGAATGAAAGGACAAAAGGAGAGCCTCTCCTCCTGGTTAACCTAATCTTTTTTCATTTGCAAAACATTAGGGTTTTGGAGGCATTTTTCCTCTGAAATTTCTAGATCTCACATCGTAAAAATTCACAACAATTCTCTCAATATTGCAAGGCAATTAGAGAATACATTCTAGCACAAGGGCATAGTCTCAGACGATCTTGGGTGCAACAATTAGGAGGAGATCTACTTTGATCTCTGTCATTTTGACGAATTGCACTAGGACCGGAGGTTAATTCTTATGCTTTATCGTTTTCTCTATTGTTTTCGTTTATGACATTTTATCACATGTAAAATTTACGTTATAATCCTATATTAGAAGGGTTTTATACGGATATTACCCCTCAAGTGGTATCAGAGCTAGGCCACGTAAATTTTTTCTTTGTGATTTTCATAAAACGATTTTGAAACGATGTTGTTTGTCTAGAAAACCGTGAGGCTGGAATTTTTGTTTCGGTTGTTTTCTGTTTTTTCGAAAATCGTGTCATGTGAATACACGGCTGGATCGTTTTGTCCGGTGTATATTGTTATTTTACACGTTCATTATAGCAATATGTTTATGTTTTGCAATTTGTTAATTTATTTTTACACGATTTAGATCAAAATTGCATTTGATTTTGCTATGTCAAACTGTTTTCGCGAGGGTTTTTATGTTTCAGCCAGTTTTTGCACTCGATCGAGCGTATTTCTACTCGATCGAGAGCTTTTCAGTGTTGTTTTTGTTCGATCGAGCACTTGCTATACTCGATCGACTACTTTTTAAAACCCCACTGTTCGATCGAGAAGCCCTAGTACTCGATCGAACAGTTTTTGCTGTTTAAAGTCCTCGATCGACCCCCAGTTCTGTCGATCGAGTACTTTCTGTTTGGCATACCTCTCGATCGACTAGCAGTTCAGTCGATCGAGCCCCTTTGTTCTTCGATCGAGGACCTTAGTGTCTCGATCGAGGAGTTTTGTTCTGGCAGCTTTGAAAATTTATCCCTTTTTGTTTTAAATTTTCGTTTGGCCTTAAAATGTACATTATACGGATATTGTACACTCGCTATGATTGTGAAACGGTTCACACACGTACCATTTTGTTATTTTAAAGCAATTTAAAGTAACGGATTATCATGAATTAAAAGGTGGTTTGGATAAATTTAACATAATTACGGAATTATGTCACGAATGAATTTGTTTTTAGTTGATGCATTTTATTTATCGTTATTTTGAATGTCTTGAATGTTTTAATTACGTATTTATTTTATTTACAAACGGTTGTAACTTAGTGTGGCCTTAGTAGAACTTGTTACCGTAATGATGGAACACGGTCTTGGTTGTATTTTGAGATCTCGTATCTCCATTTTGATTTTTCCCTTGTAATTACAGTTTTTATTTAGAATGTAAATAGGTTTATTTTTGTAAATTTTAATTGTAATTTTGAGAAGACCAAAGATGGAGATCGGATGCTCACTCCCGCTGCATGGACAAAGATGGAACATCAAGACAAGCTTCTCGGGTCCAACAGTGGATTCCAAAGTTGTATTATGTTCTTTTTACTAGGATAGGCCACACTAGGAATTTTTATTTACGTTTTGCATTCTTTTATTTATTTCTCGTAACGATAGATTGCATCATATTCCGCCTAAAAACCAAACCACCTAATAATTGCATAAAAACTGACTCATATAGAGGTCACGCGTTAGTTTTCTATGACATTCTTATGTCACACGATCAAGTTTAAGCCATCACCTAAGATAATTCATTCACGTAATGCTAGTTATTCGTTCACTTAAAATGAATTAAAACTAAGTTGATGGGATCTTCCTCGTATAACCAAAAATTGAGAATAGTCTTTATAGGTCAAACTCCAATGAATCCCTTCTTCGTCGGTAGGCATAATATGACCCCTTCTACGTCGGGTAAGTTGGAACTGATTGACTTATTTTATCTCAACACTATGGTCACTCGTACGATCCTGTGATTATGGTGGATTATAGATAGGATTTACGGAAATCTATCGACCAAGAGTTCTTACGGAAGAACTAGCTAAACAGTTGGCTTATCAATTTACGGAAATTGAGTCTTGGGATCACTTGTATTATTCTTGAGGGAGATCAATTATGCAAGTGCAATGAGTCTACACGATTAAAATGAATTTTAAATAGACTTAAATCACCTCGATGAGTTGCTTATTTCGTTTTGTTTTTCTTTCTTTTTCAGCGTAGATCACGTTTTTTTAACTGCTAATAACATAATGGCTGGCATCCTAGATGACCCAATGCCAAGTGCCACATTGGACCGTGAGTCATGGCTTCGGATCTTTATGAATCAGATGAATCAGTCTACAAGACTGAAGAATGATGGATCAAACTTCGCGGAATGGGAGGCGGCATTACGGAATGCCGCCACCGCCGACGGAAGCTCAAGTATCCGACGAGCCCCTCCCGCCAGCCCCCAGCCCCACGGCTCGAGTTAACGAGGTCTCCACGTATAGCGACTTCGTCATGGAAGCGGGTGCGATTAAAAACGTACTCATTTTTGCAATGGAATCCAATTTGCAGAAACGCTTCATAGCCCAAGGTGCAAACAAGATTTTCACCACGCTCACTAAGGAATTCTCGAAAGCACCAAGAATCGTGACCTATGAGCATACCACTCGCTTCTTTGATGCGAGACTCCAGAAGGGCCAACCGGTTAGCCCACATATTCTCAGCATGATTGAGAATGTCGAGAGATCGGAGGCGCTTGATTGTAAAATCGGCGAGAACATCGTGATTGACCGCATGCTTCATTCACTCCACGATGGTTTTGCGCTCTTTAGAGCGAATTACTATATGAATGATTTGAAGAAAAGTCCTCATGAACTACACTCCCTTCTCGTATGCACCGAGAAAGGACATGAAGTTCGGTGGGAGCTTGAAACAGGATGTTCTCGTTGTGTCAAACAAGGGCAAGGGTAAGGGCAAAGCTCGGCGGACCTAGCGGTAGGCAAACCGAAGTTCAAGAAGTCGTGGTCGGGTAAGAGTGGGCCTGGTGAGGCAAGTAACTCATCAGGCGCGACAAAGAGCAAGACCGAAAACATGGAATGCCATCATTGCCACAAGACTGGGCATTGGAGGCGTACATGTCCTGTCTACCATGAGGACATAAAAGCAGGTCGTGTTAAACCTGTTGGTATGTTTTCTTCCTCTTCTACTTTTATTCATATGATTGAGATTAACCACGCAAGTTACGGAACTTGGGTACTAGATACTGGTTGTGGTTCTCATCTGTGTAATCATGTGTAGGGGCTCCGAAACATCGAACCCCTCGTAAAGGGTGAGGTGGACCTGCGTGTTGGGAATGGAGCACGAGTGGCTGCCGTCTCAAGGGGAACATATGTGATCCAGCTTCCTAGCGGATTTGAGTTATTTTTATATAACTGCTATTATGTACCCAGTCTTTCTAAAAACATTATTTCAGTTTCTGCACTTGACAAACTTGGTTTTTCATTTGTAATAGAGAATAATTCTTGCATTTTCTCATTACACGATATGATTTATGGCAAGGCGCTCCATTAACGGAATTTATGTTTTAGATCAGACCACCGAAATATTACACGTAATGAATAAAAAGTTAAAGGTCGGTGACAAAGATCAAACATACCTATGGCAATCGCCGTATATGGACACATTAATGAGAAACGCGTAAAATAGCTCATAAAGAATGGAGCTATCTCGGCCTTTGATTTTCAATCATTTGGCACGTGTGAATCATGTCTCATCGGTAAGATGACTCGAATTTCCTTCAAAGGTGTTGGAATGCGCGCTGCTGACCTATTAGGACTCATACATACGGATGTGTGTGGGCCTATGTCGATCACCGCACGAGAAGGCTATAGGTATTTCATCACTTTCACGGACGATTTAAGTAGATATGGCTATGTCTACTTAATGAAGCACAAAAGTGAATCCTTTGAGAAATTCAAGGAATACCAAAATCGGGTACATAACCTATTGGGTAGAAAGATTAAAACACTGCGTTCAGATCGTGGTGGCGATATCTTTCTCACGAGTTTGATCAACACCTTAAAGACTGTGGGATTGCCTTACAGTTAACTCCACCTGGAACACCTCAGCTGAATGGTGTGTCCGAACGGAGAAATCGAACACTACTTGATATGGTTCGATCCATGATAAGTCACACGGTGTTGCCTGACTCATTATGGGGTTATGCTCTTCTGTCAGCTGCTCTAATACTTAACCGAAGTCCGTCTAAAGCTGTTGACAAGACTCCATATGAACTATGGAAGGGAACTGTAACACCCCCATACTCCAAGTGCCTTACCAGGACCACTCAGGTATAAGGATGCCACCATCTCGGTTACCCGAGGCATGATAATCATAAGACAATGAAGAAACATACTTTATTAAATAAGTTTAAGTGATTACATTATAAAACCAAAACTAACAAAAGGAATTACAAGGTTCTCATACGGTCTACAGCTAAAACTATCAAAGCTACTAGACTTCGTCGACACAATGAAGACTTCTAACAGCCACGTGATGACTCATCCCGGCTATCCCATACGCGTCATATCACACTCGCTCAATAATCGCTCACCACCCCCGAATGGATCACCACAGTTTTTAAAACATTTAAACGGGGTCAGTACTAATCACACAATTCAATACATATATCAACAATAAGATAAACAGACAGCTGAACTGTCACACACACACACACACACACACACCACCAACTCCCATCGTCTCAATACTTGACGTCCACCTGGACCCGCCACGCCAGCTGGGGGGACCGCACCGTTCCCACCTAAGCCCCGCTCATCGTACGAGCGATAACCCTGTCCATTAATGTGCACATCCCCTTCCGTGGCGGGTTCCACGAAGGGCGAAACTAGGGCGTGAGATCACTCCCGCAAGTGACCCCACTCAGCCGAGAACGCATCTCGAGAACCATCACAAACACAACCACAATCACAATCACAATTACAATTACAATCATCATATCAATCAACTAACTACAGCACATCACCAATATCCCATTATGGGACTAATACTGAGTAGGAAATCCTACCTGGATAGCACAACACGCAGACGATATCTACAGCTGTCTCAAAACGCCTCTTCTATGAACTCTCCTCCTACCATACAACACATAGATACTACTATTCAATTACTATTCATAAAAACCCCCAATTCCTAAATTGGGGTTTCACTAATCTTAACAAAACATTATATAAATTACATTAAAAGCTTACCCTCGACGCAAGGACTCCAACGACACAAACTACGATGCAAACCGACCGTCTGAACTCCGGGAATTGTCAAGAACGCGATTAGGAAGAAGACAAGTTGCTTTCTCTCTTAAACAGGTTTTAGGTTTTGTAAAAAGTGATTTAGAACAAAGACGAATTGGTTTAAATACCTTAATCGCGTAATTAACAAAACCCGAGAAAACTCCCCCGTAAAACCGGACACTCGATCGAGTACCCAAGGTACTCGATCGAGTACCCCCTACTCGATCGAGTACCCCAGCTACTCGATCGAGTACCCAACAGTCGAAACTATTTTATTTCGCAACTTGCCCTTACTCGACAGAGTAAGGGCTACTCGATAGAGTACCCCAAGACTTATAAATACGGAGTATTACGGTCTTCCCTCCTTAAAAGGAACTTCGTCCCCGAAGTTCAACCCATACATAAAAACAACCATACCGACTCGACCAAGACACAACAACTTAGCTAAGGACTCGAGAACTCGACCGAACATAGAACATGAACTCTTAACCCCCATTCTACCAGCTATGTTTACTTCCACAACATGACTCACTATATCGTATCCACCACATATATATCTTTCACGACACCAACTCCATACATAACCAACTACCATCCTCTAATGTTGCTAGCTCCATAATATCATCAACTATCAAATCCAATACCAAGACACTCATAGACATCAAACGGAATGTTACATTCCACCACCCTTAAAAGGAACTTCGTCCTCGAAGTTTACTCACACTCATAACATCATCCTCCAACTGTTAACATTATATAAAATATTCCCCCACTCTGAAGCATCACACTACTACGAGCACGGCCATGGCCCTTTTATAAGTATTGTCCACAAAACAAATCCCTCCTTTATGCTACGCTAACACTCTACTTCCAATTATATTACCGCATGCACCACCATGAAACTCTCTTTTATTGCATCCTACTCCTCTTAAGACAAATGTTACGTCCTCGTAACTCGCTAATACTAAACCCTTAGCTATATTATCTCATTATCCTCATCACCACCCTATGTCAAAGATAACTCGCCTATAACCTCATTTCCATAATCACTCCTATTTCTCAAGGCTCTCTTACTTCAACAGTTCTCATACTTCAAATCAATCTGCACACCCCTAACCTATACCATAAGGCTCGTAGCAAAATCACCATACTAACTCTCCATTATCACTTCAAACCAAAGATACCTCGCTATGTAAAGCACTTATCTTCCGTAAGCATAACTCACGATCCGCACTCGTTACGTACACGCACACTAGATCCTCAAGTTCTTTCTTTCATTACCGCAAAATTCATACACAACTTAACATGACACTAATTTCCCCAACACCCCACACTCACTTTGTCTCAACAAAAGATTATGAACTACCTGCCGCTTTCAGCTCATTACAACACATGATCCACGAATCACTTCCCATTACCATGTCTACCGATGTCTCATCTGAAAACAAGATCAACATTA
Source organism: Silene latifolia (assembly GCF_048544455.1). NCBI lineage: Eukaryota > Viridiplantae > Streptophyta > Magnoliopsida > Caryophyllales > Caryophyllaceae > Silene > Silene latifolia. The sequence goes on from NC_133536.1 coordinate 140,137,041, forward strand.
CCGTAACAACCTCTCACAACCGTGTCCCATCACCAGATTATCACTATCCCATGACAACAACGAAACATATACAACTCTATTTCACATCATACTCTACCTCATTCCCAACTTAACCTAGTAAAGAAAACATAAATAAGCAAGACAACCGTCTATCAAAGACAAACCGAAACTCGTAGAGAGCAACATCAAACAAAACAACAATCCATGTATAATCGGTATGTACTTTCGAAAACTCGAATCATAATCACCCCGCCTACTCCACCACAACCGGTGACGGCATCACAACACCGCCACCAACAGCCACACCATACTGCGAAAATACCCGCATCACAACACTAAATATCGAGCCCGGATCACCACCCGAGGCACCACAACCACATCGATAGACATCACAACTACATACGATTCCATAAATACTGCCTCGGAAATAACCTTTCGGACAAGGAAATTTACTCCAATCCACTTTACTCTATCACAACGCAACATATTATATGAAATAACAGATAAGCATCTCATGAACATCATCTCTACCATTTCACGGAATACACGTGTGTTATTAATACACATAAAATTATAACTAGCCATGTCAAATTAATCAAATTATTACCTTTTTGGATATCATTCAATTAAACTACCGTGTCCAACATATATATATTACAGAACATTCATAAAATAGCTTTATAATTATCACACCATACCACTTCTTGTGAGGTCCGAACCTCACACAAACATTTACACATATCATAGACCCGTAATCACAACCAACTAGTCAATCCCGACCACGTAAGTTACCACTCAACAAAGGTTACCCGTCGTCCGAGCTTAACTCGCATGCCCCTCATCACATTCTTCCCTTCGCATCACCAAAGACCTTCGCCATACATAACCATACAAATTAACACTCATTATGAGAAACCACCTCCTAAGACTATGTCTTATACTTCCCGACAACCTGACTTTTATCAATTCGGTCTTTTTTACAAAATCAGCCTCTTTAGAATTGCCACTTTTCTAATATACACTTTTCCTTAACCACTAGTCAAAGACCATAACACTACCACTGTCCGGACATCAAACCTCTTCACTCATCTCTAAATATCATGATTTCTTTTCTATCCTTGGTTAACATCCCAAACAACGAACATCGAATCCATGAACAAAATTATCCCAACATTCTTCCCAATATTTTCCTTAATTGAATCATCATCCATTTCTCCACCAAAATCTCATATCATGCAGATATTCTTCTAACTTCTTACTTTCCTTAATTCCTCGAAGCTCATTATCAATCATGTTGTCTTGAAACTCCTATATAACCTTCAGCTAACATCTTCGTGATACTATCACACATTTCGATGATTCCTTACCTTTACATCACATAACTCCGGTGAACATTTTCCTCAGCTTACTTTTATCCTTCTTTTCTCTTTACACTCAATAATACCAATTTAATAGCTCAACTCCTTATTACTTCTATCTAACCCTTTCGTGCACCAATTACCTTCTCATCGCTCCAAGACTCAAATCCCATTATTTTATATCGATATCATCTCCCTCTTTCTTACCACAAATATTCTCTTATTATGTCATCAATCACCCTTGCCACTAATACATCCATAGAATCAACGTTTACTGTTCAACAATTGCATCTCCCTTCTTACATCTCTTAGAAATCAAAATTCCTTTCATACCGCCAATTACCCAAGGAACTCACACAGTAGTTTCATCTTTTAATAAACCTCCCAAACTCACTCACTGTCTATAAATACACCTCGCGACATGTCTCCACAAAGTTCACTATATATTACTCTCCTCAACCCCTTTAAACGAACTTTCCCTACCTAAATCCATAACCCACACGACTACTAACCATTTCCCTCCTTAACTCTTTACACATCTCAAGCTGCCACTATCCACATTCTTACTTTCAATCTTTTCATTCTGACGTTCATTATACTCACATCATCCCTTGTCTATATTCACTTATTTTTACATTACTCAACACACAATCATATCACTCCTCCCGTCTCGCAAAACGTGCGCCATGCCTCAATAAACCATACCAATCTTCCTTTTCTTTTTCCACCATCTATCATAATCACTCATAATTCATGTCCTCCCCACCGAACTCATACTCATCATAGTGCCACTCTTTACAACATAAGATTGGGTAACTTACGCTTCAGGACCAACACATACGTAAAACAATGCATAAAGAAGTAATACAACACCTTTGAATTAAACATAATATGCAACGAATGTCAAAACACAAACATATGACCCGAAATACGCATATGACCTGTACAGACCCCACTCGATCGAGTACCAGAACCTACTCGATCGAGTGCCCAACATGCTCGATCGAGTGCCCCGACTCCAGAACCCAAATAGACCTTCTGATCTCTGACTTACTCGACCGAGTAGCCCGGCTACTCGATCGAGTGACCCCATACTCGATCGAGTGCCCGAGGTACTCGATCGAGTGCCCGTAAACACGATTCTCGGTCAAAATAACGACAAGTACCCACTCGATCGAATCAAACCCACTCGATCGAGTCATGCAGACTCGTGAATACTACCCGCATGTTATCTCACATACCCTAACGTACTATGCATTCATTATTATTTCAACATTATGATTACAACTACGCATTCAAATCTGCGCGACTCCTCATACAATCAACAAAATAATCTACTTCGTGTTATTAAGTGCCACGTTATAAACAACCATCATGCTTTTCATCCAATTCGTTATACAAAACGCATATCATTGAACCTCTATTCTTCATGTTACTACTTACCAAAAGTCAAACATTACCACCTATCATGCTCATATAACATTCAACTTTCAATCATGTATTACTCGTATGTTTTAAATTTTCATAACTTTTCATAACACAAACCACACCCATACACTACAAATCCTATTTCCATGTTGCTAATACAACAACATTACAAATCCACTTCATCACACATCATCATATACGAACTACTTTCCTTTTTCTACCATATCATTCATCATTCCCATATACTTTTTCAACGATTCCAACCAACATGTCAACCAACTATCATGCAACATACTTTCAACAAACCATATACAACACAATTAACATACACGTCACACATATACCCACGGACTCCACGTTCCCATACCATGTGACTGGCTTAAGTATCATGGGGCCAAGATTTTGAAGTGAGGGCGCCTACTCACCCAAAACCTAGCATCAGCCGGGGCTCCCATTACACATACACCAGGTTCATTTTATTAGACTCCCTATGTTCATTATGTTCATTTGTTACAGGTTCCAAAATCGTCGCTCTGATACCATTTGTAACACCCCCATACTCCAAGTGCCTTACCAGGACCACTCAGGTATAAGGATGCCACCATCTCGGTTACCCGAGGCATGATAATCATAAGACAATGAAGAAACATACTTTATTAAATAAGTTTAAGTGATTACATTATAAAACCAAAACTAACAAAAGGAATTACAAGGTTCTCATACGGTCTACACTAAAACTATCAAAGCTACTAGACTTCGTCGACACAAATGGAAGACTTCTAACTGCCACGTGATGACTCATCCCGGCTATCCCATACGCGTCATATCACACACCGCTCAATAACTTTGCTCACCACCCCGAATGGATCACCACGCAGTTTTAAAACATTTAAACGGGGTCATTACTAATCACACAATTCAATACATATATCAACAATAAGATAAACAGACAAATTGAACCGTCACACACACACACACACACACACACACCACCAACTCCCATCGTCTCAATACCGACCGTCCACCCTTTGGACCGCCGCCATGGGGGACCGCACCGTTCCCACCTAAGCCCCGCTCATCGTACGAGCGATAACCCTGTCCATTAATGTGCACATCCCCTTCCGTGGCGGGTTCCACGAAGGGCGAAACTAGGGCGTGAGATCACTCCCGCAAGTGACCCCACTCAGCCGAGAACGCATCTCGAGAACCATCACAAACACAACCACAATCACAATCACAATTACAATTACAATCATCGTAAATCAATCAACTAACTACAGCACATCACCAATATCCCATTATGGGACTAATATGCGAGTAGGAAATCCTACCCGGATAGCACAACACGCAGACGATATCTACAAATTGTCTCAAAACGCCTCTTCTATGAACTCTCCTCCTACCATACAACACATAGATACTACTATTCAATTACTATTCATAAAAACCCCCAATTCCTAAATTGGGGTTTCACTAATCTTAACAAAACATTATATAAATTACATTAAAAGCTTACCCTCGACGCAAGGACTCCAACGACACAAACTACGATGCAAACCGACCGTCTGAACTCCGGGAATTGTCAAGAACGCGATTAGGAAGAAGACAAGTTGCTTTCTCTCTTAAACAGGTTTTAGGTTTTGTAAAAAGTGATTTAGAACAAAGACGAATTGGTTTAAATACCTTAATCGCGTAATTAACAAAACCCGAGAAAACTCCCCGTAAAACCGGACACTCGATCGAGTACCCAAGGTACTCGATCGAGTACCCCCTACTCGATCGAGTACCCCACTACTCGATCGAGTACCCAACAGGTCAGAAACTATTTTATTTCGCAACTTGCCCTTACTCGACAGAGTAAGGGCTACTCGATAGAGTACCCCAAGACTTATAAATACGGAGTATTACAGGAACAGTCCCTAACTTGTCCTTTATACGGGTTTGGGGCTGCGAGGCTTATGTCAAGTGGAGACACAAGGATAAGCTCGGCCCGCGATCGGTCAAGACATACTTTATAGGTTATCCTAAAGGAACACTTGGTCATTACATTTATTCGCCAACCGAACAACGTGTTTTTGTTGCGGCTAGTGCGACATTCTTAGAGAAGGAATTTCTCGAGAATGCAAAGAGTGATAGAACCTTCGAGTGTCGGAGGTTCCAACCAAATACCGAGCAACCATTGGAGGAACCAATTCCTTCAATCCCGGCTGCGGTGAATATTCCTGAGGAACCTAGGAGGTCGGGAAGAGTCTCTATTCCTCCGGACAGATACATTGGTATGGTCGAGGAACATGACATAGATGACATACTACTCTTAACGAGTAGTGAACCCGCAACCTATAAAGGTGCCATGACTAGTTCTGACTCAAAGCTATGGCTTGAGGCCATGCAATCCGAGATGGACTCTATGTATGAGAACAACGTATGGGATCTTGTTGACTTACCTGCTAAGGTTCGTCCCCTTCAATGCAAATGGCTTTACAAGATAAAGCCTTCGTGGAAAGGTCAACAAGATATCTATAAAGCACGACTAGTTGCTAAAGGTTTCACCCAAGTGCCAGGTTTGCACTACGATGAAATTTTTGCACCCGTAGTCATGTTGCGTTCCATTCGGATTATCTTAGCGATTGCCGCTTTTCATGACTATGAAATTTGGCAGATGGATGTGAAAACCGCCTTCTTAAACGGTTTTTTGGAGGAAGAGTTGTACATGGTACAACCCGAAGGTTTCATCGATCCAGAACATCCTAAGAAAGTGTGCAAGCTTAAGCGTTCCATTTATGGACTTAAGCAAGCTTCAAGGAGTTGGAATCATCGTTTCGACCAAGTGATAAAAGAAAATGGATTTACTCGATCGGTCGAGGAACCATGTCTATATATCAAGTCGAGTGGGAGCAAGATTGTCTTCCTAATATTGTATGTCGATGACATACTCCTGATTGGGAATGACATATCTCTCTTAACTTCGGTAAAAGTATGGTTGAAAAACCATTTCCAGATGAAAGATCTGGGTGAGGCACTAAGAATCTTAGGCATCCGTATCTATCGAGATAGATCACGTCGGATGTTATCTCTCAGTCAGGAGTCTTACATAGACAAGATCCTAGAGAGATTCAGCATGACTAACTCCAAAAAGGGGTTTCTTCCTATGGCTCCAGGGGTGCATTTGAGCAAGTCTCAGGCACCAGAGACACCGGAAGAGAAAGAGCGCATGACACGGATTCCTTATGCCTCGGCTATAGGATCAATCATGTATGCCATGATATGCACACGTCCGGGCGTGGCATATGCATTGAGTATGACAAGTCGATTCCAACAAAGATCCAGGTGAATCACATTGGATGGCTATCAAGAACATTCTTAAGTACCTACGGAGGACTAAAGATTGGGCATTGACTTATGGAGGCGATCAAAAGCTATGCGCAACCGGTTACGCAGATGCTAGCTTCCAAACGGATCGAGATGACTCGAAATCTCAGTCTGGATTCGTTTTTACTCTTAATGGCGCTGCATCAATCACCGTAAGAGTTCCAAACAAAGTGTTACAAAGAGATTCTACGATCGAGTCCGAGTACTATGCCGCGTCTGAAGCTGCAAAGGAAGCGATATGGATGCGTCAGTTCTTACAAGGACTATTTATAGTGCCTAGTTCGAATGACCCGATCACCATCTATTGCGACAATAGAGGTGCCATCTTCCAAGCTAAGGAGCCTAAGTCTAGCAACAAGTCTAGACATGTACAACGGAAAGCTCATCTAATCCGAGATTACGTGGAGCAAAAGGAAGTAGTGATAGAAAAGATTGCTACAGATGATAATATAGCAGATCCTCTCACTAAACCATTACGACAAGATAAGCATGAAGGGCATGTTAATTCCATGGGAATTAAACGTGTTCCTGAGTTGTAGTACTCTTTTATGGATTAGATTCATTCTTTTTTGTACTCTATACGACATCATCGTTTTGATATTTATATATTTTGTTTTTCATGTGGATTTGTACGACAATTTTGAACACCACAAAGTGAACTGAACAAACATTATATTTTTGGTCCTTAATTGCCCACGTGAGCTGATAACTCAAGGTAATTATTTTGTGACGTTGGTTGATGGTGGGTTCAACGAGCCATAAGTCAAAAGGTTGACCCACCAATCACGAGGCGATTTATACGGATATTTCGTAGGACACAATTGTGACATCGACGTGGAGTCCTAAATGTTTTATAACATTCGGTACCGTGTCGTGGATAGGACCTCCATGGTGATCCTAAGAGTCGATTCTTTTGACTATCGACCGTCTCTTGAGACTAAGGCCGATTTTGGGTGACTTTGGTTTCTTTCTCACGGTCATCCGTAACAGGGGGCCAAGTAGATTTTTTCGGGGTCATTTCATGCTGTGCTTAGATCGGAAGGAGTCGAGTTGAAGGAAATATTCACCCTTTATCGTACTCGATATTTCTCGGGGCCACTCGAGGAGTCAGAATCGAAATGCATGGCCATGCTCGAATACGAATTCGTTTTATCAGTTGAGTTACTCTCTAGTCGGGGAAACCACTCTAGATACAGATCGATTGTAAAATACGACCTTTGCGGATCCGGATCTGCAAATTGTTTTACATTGAGTGGGAGAAATTTTAAATGAATATGAGAATCGGTTATCGCACATACACTTGTACGGACAAGTGGGAGTTTGTTGGAGCTGTGTCCTCCAGTTAGTGCGGATAACGTTATTACACATACACTTGTACGGACAAGTGGGAGCTTGTTGGGGCTAGTGTCCTCTACAAGTAGTGCAATAACATTTAAATCTCTAAAAGGATCAAAGGGTATACTTTTGTATTATAATCAGTTGATCCACATTTATCAATAACGGTTGGCTTGCTAGATAAGTTTGACGTTATTGTCATACAGATGGCGGTGATCAACTGGTCCCTAAAAGTCACACCTATAGGATACGTTTGAGAGATGTGACGGTATGAAAATACAGTCATGTTGATGCCAAAGTTGACTAAGCAGTTAGTCGGAGTTATTGACTAATAATTAGTCAAACGCGATGTTGAGATAATTATTTAATACGGATTAAGTAAAAATGGCTAAGACGAATTAAGCAGTTAATTCGTAAATTAAATATATGCGATTATATTTGATTAATGTATATTGAATTAATTAATTATACGATATTGTCTTTGTCGGACATGTATTAATATTTCGACTAAGTCAAGTTACTAGTTGATATTTTAATAACCGATAACCGATGACGATTTATAATTAAAAACTCGTCTTATACATTTAGCAAATTTCGAGTCGGACCACGAGTTAAAAATAAGAGGAAGTGGAAGCCCACTTCCCCATGTGGATCTCGGTTTGGCCGAATGAAAGGACAAAAGGAGAGCCTCTCCTCCTGGTTAACCTAATCTTTTTTCATTTGCAAAACATTAGGGTTTTGGAGGCATTTTTCCTCTGAAATTTCTAGATCTCACATCGTAAAAATTCACAACAATTCTCTCAATATTGCAAGGCAATTAGAGAATACATTCTAGCACAAGGGCATAGTCTCAGACGATCTTGGGTGCAACAATTAGGAGGAGATCTACTTTGATCTCTGTCATTTTGCCGAATTGCACTAGGACCGGAGGTTAATTCTTATGCTTTATCGTTTTCTCTATTGTTTTCGTTTATGACATTTTATCACATGTAAAATTTACGTTATAATCCTATATTAGAAGGGTTTTATACGGATATTACCCCTCAGTAATCACATTAGTCGAAATTAATCTTTTGATGCGATTCTCGTTTATGTGACCTAATCGACAATGCCAAATGAACGATTCATTTTGATCACTTGATTTGAGTTTCTTTGATTGAATGTTGTAGATGTCATTAGTCGGATTTGAAGTTTCTAAAATGTAAATGCCATTAATGGAAGGAGCTTGGTCTATAACCAAGTCGTTCCCTGAAATAGTACAACGATTGTTCTTAATGACAAAACAAAAACCGTCCATGTCTAACATAGTGATGTGAACATTATTTGCGCACATTAGTCCCCTAAATGAACCTATTTTGCATACTATTATATCATTTCATGACCATTTTATCCGTCAAATGCTTTCTATTTTGCTTTCCTAGTGCATTTTATATGTTTTATAGGAAAGGAGATAATAAGGCGGAAATTCCCGTCTTTCGTGCATATTTGGAAGCTTTTTGATGATATTGGATGGACTAGTATGAAGAGGAGACAAGAATGATTACCAAGAACGTAGGAATAAAGTGTATATAGAAGGATCAAAGGGTTAAGAGTAAGGATGAAGAGAAGGAAGACATTGCAAGAAGAAATTGCTCTAAACCCAAACCAAGAGTTGCTCCTTTGCCTCTAAAAGTAAGCTAGATGAAACGGCGTCGAAAAATCAAGTGATCTAGGCTTTTGAATCACTCCAATAGGAGTCCGGATGAGAAAATGACATCCGTTTTACAATCCGAGCTCAAGTGAAGCAGGATACAGCTCAACCCGCTCGGTATAAATTCAACCCGCTCGGTATAAATTCAACCCGCTCGGGTTGAGGCTCAGGATGCTCATATTTCGCTCGGGAAGAGCATATTGTTGGACAGGAAGCTTTTTCTTGCTACGTGAACCATGATCTGCGCATATTTCTTGAAAGACTAGCAAAAAGGAGACTCGCATATTTTTTTCGAGAGGAGCATTTCCCTACTCAAACTTAGCAATGCTATTTACTAAAATACCCTTGCTTAACCTAATGATGCACCACTATATATACCCCATTGGTAATAATCAAACCATCAAGTTTTCATTAGATTAAATCAATCCTTCTTTAGATTAGGTTAAGCTTTAATTAGGAGTAGATTAGAATAGATTACTCTTTAATCTTTCCACAAATCACACATTAATCTTTCCTTAATTATTGTTCAACTTTATTATTGAGTAATTCAAGTTTATTATTGGGTAATTAGAAGATCATTTGGGTTTATTGGCAGATTGACAACCTTCCCTCAATCATCAAGTACTTCTATTATTCTTTGCATTATTATTTTGGAATCTCCATAGGTATAATTCTCTTAATCCTTGTTTTAATTATTGTTAATCTTTCTTACTTGTTCATCATGTTTTGCCTTGTTAATATGATTGACAACCTTGTTACCATGTCAAACTTGATAATGAGTGAGTAGTCTTTTAGCTAGGAGTAATGAGTAATTAGGGGAAACCAACATGGGGATTGATTCATGCTTAATCTAATATGTTCACATAATTAATTTGCTTGCTTGTTGTGATGTCAACCTATGCACATGTTATGTTTGATGAAATGCTAAGCCTATGAATCCTTGCATTTGCAACCATCTCTTATCTATTCAACTTGACTTGTAAGATATAAACCAACTCGAGTCTTGTTAGACCATGCATAGAAGTGATTAGGGGGGAAATAAGTCGACTTGTAGGTGTTGTACAATCTAATAGATTCGGCTCCGGGACCCAACTCTTCCTAAGAACCGTAAGACATAAACCAACTCGGTTCCTTTACAACAATAATTGCTTGCTTATAATTGAGAACATATTTGTATGATCAACTCCCATGATTTCCTTATGAACCCATGATATCCTAGCACTTTTAATCATTTGTTTACATCTTTCCTTTTGTTGCTTGTTTATTGATTTTATTAGATTAGAATCATCAACCCATTATAATTGTTACAACCCCAAGCACAACCATAATTAGATTGAATAATTTGAGTAACCACCGTCCCATGGATCGACCTCGACTTACCGCTAACTAGTTGTTTGTTGAGTATTATAAATGTGTTTAATTGGGAGACCCGACGACATCACCCATCAAAATGGCGCCGTTGCCGGGGACGATGTTGTTTATTTGAATTGTTCTTTTGTCTAGTTTTAGTTGTGCTTCTTTTTCTTGAGTTTTATTGTACTTGTTCTATTTCACATGCTCAACATGTCTACATTCACTTTTTGGCAATATGAAAATGAATCATTTGATAAATATGTTGCAAGATTTGAAGATTATATGACTCATGCTTGGCATCATGGTTTTACTCTTTCAAATTATGAAGCATGTTGTGTTGTTTATAATGGCATGAACCTTGAAACCCGCAACTTGGCCTTTCACTTGAGTGGTGGTAGGATATGTGAGATGAGTTGTGAGGAATATTGGGAATTTGTTGAGTTCATGACCATTCATTGTCTCAAGCAAACTATACATGACATATTTGAAAGTGCCAAGGAAGGTATAGAAGCGATAAAAGCCACATTTCAAAACTTCATTGAGGAAAACTATGATGAAAATGAGAATTATGAGGATGAGAAACCTTCCTATAACCTTGAGTCAACCTACTATGCCCACAAAATTACCCCACCTTGGGAAGATGGAGTGCTAGATGAAGAGAGTGATGATGAGGAGGAGTACATTCTTGATTGTGAAATTAATGCTTGGTTGCTGTCATCCTACTCTTCTTGTGTTTCAATGAAATCAACCTCCATGGGATTTGATGTTAATGGCCAAAGTGAGAATGATATGGATATGAGCTTGAGTGAAAACTCACCCTTTGAGGATGACATATTTGAGCGAGACAATTGTATTGAACTTGGTGAGCCTTGTTACGACAACCCCTTTGATAATGGACCTTGTTGGGATGAGGAATATGATGAGGACATTTGGGAACCCCAAATAGACACCCTTGAAATTACCTTAAATGATAATGAGAGTACTTGCACTAAATGTGGTGATTTTGACTATTTGGAGGATGAGTTGAGTGAATTGCCAACCAACTACCCATTTCATGTTCCTTCCATTCATCATTTATCTTATGATTTTTGTCATAACATTCTTCACATGCTTGTTCGGTCTTTTACTTGGGCATTATTTCATTGCATAATCTTGTGTTGTTATCCATGCTTATTTATTTCTCACTCCCAAGAATTTGACCGACTTCTACGTGCTTTGAGTGCTAGTGATAGTCTTTCATGAAATTGTTTATTGATAATCTTTGGTTTGATGGAGTCCCTTAATAACCATTAATTTGTATATATGCATTTAGTATAGTTTTGCATTCATTTAATAAATTGCATGAGAGATGAAAGGGAGGGATCTCATATTTTAATTGAGTTTTTGAAGGAAATTAATGAAAATGAGAAGATGAAAAATGTAAAGAAATGAAGAAAATGGAGAATTTGGGCTTGTGAGTAAGTTTGTTATCATGAGAAAGGTGTTGGGTCTAAATTTCAAAAAATATGCGCATCCCGAGACAAATCCGAGCGGATTGAAGGACAAGAAAAAGAAAGAAAAGTTCCTGCCCAAGAATCTGCGCAGATTCTGAAGAAAACGCTCGTCTCAGCTCTCAACCCGAGCGGGTTAATCTCAACCCGAGCGGGTCCACTGCCAACCCGAGTGGGTTATTTTCAACCCGAGCGGGTTGACCCTGGAATTCCTCATTTTCTCTCATTTGGCTCGTGTCATGGCTATATATGCTTCCTATCTACCATCTTCATCCCCTACAATGATTGTAAGAACCCTTTTCTTTCCTTATCTCTCATGTATAGTTGTATTTATGTAGTTGCCTCATGATTAAACCCCTTTCTTCCTACATTAGAAATAGTGTTTAAAATCGGTTTGGGGAGGTTAAACCATGAAGCAACATACATATATCATATAGTTTAGGCTTACACTTATATTATATTTCACATTGCATTTACCTTAGTTAGCTCATATAGTATAGTAGCATTGTAATATATCTCACATGATTAGATTAGTTTGCATTGTATATATCTCACATGATTCATGTAGATAGTTGCATATAGACTAGAATTCATGCATAAGTCACTAATGACCAATCCTATTCTTTTCTACACTAGAAATGGTGTTTAAATCGGTTTGGGGAGGTTTGATCATAGATGACCATAGTTTAGTAGAAAACATGTCATATAGAATTGCACTTAGTTAGAGCATGCATTCATTCACATCATTGCATTTGTACTTTATTTCAAAAATCAAAAATCCAAAAAAAATGTATTTTTTTTATTCCTACTCCTACATGTACATTGAGGACAATGTCCAAAATAAAGTGGGCGATGTGAATTTATATTCCAAAAATGCATAAAAACTGAAAAATTTCAAAAAATCACAAAAATATGTCTTTTAATTTCATAAAATCAAAAACCATAAAAATTTGAAAATTTTAAAAATCCAAAAACAAGTTCATTTCCTTTGTAGTGTAGTCTTGTATATATTGTTTGTATATATTGTGTTTGTTCATCCTTTTTCACATTGATCGACTATGTCACATCCGAGACATGAGGATATAGAAGACCGCATGGTATGATCTTTCCAATCTCCTTTTTCCTCTTTATGTTAATGATTATGTGGCTTTATTTTGATTGATGCGGTAAAAACAATGTGAATTTAGGACTTGCATTTAGATTATTTGGCATATTAATAGGTAGAATCATATGCATTAGGATGTATATATGTTAGTTGCATCATGGCATGTAGTTGCATGTTAGAAAAATTTTGTGAAACCGGCTACTTGGAAATCTTGACAAGTGTATATAGGCCCTAGTAGATGCTTTTTCTTCTTAAGACTTTGCTTGTTAGAATACTTGTAAAACACCCTAGGATGTGTCATGCTAGTATCTTTTGACCCATGGATTAAGGCCTAGTCAAGAGTACCTTGTGGTGTGATAACTCCTTGGCTACCGTTTATTCCAAGGTGACCCTTGAAACCATGCATCCATCATTCATCCATGTTCTATCATACATTTTTGTCATCAAAGGGAATTGGCACAAAAAGAAATTGATTTGAGTTCAAGAAATGAAATGAAAAGTGAAATAAAGTTTGCAAAATGCATCAAAAAAAAAGAGGAGTAACAAAAAAATGAAAACTCCTATGCTTCAAATATAAGGCACCCTCACTACATATGGGGTGACTTTGAAAATGTTCAAAAGAAAATGCAAAAAGTTGAAAGTTGTCAAGTGTTGAAAATGCCAAACATCAAAGAAATGGCAAGAAAATATTCTCAAAATGTCAAATGCCACAAGAAATTGGGGGGAAAAACAACAACAAAAAGCAAACTCCCAAATGAAACTCAAATACTATTGATCCCTTTATCCATAGTATCCATTTTTGTGCATGGTAGAGAGGGGACGACCCTTCTTCTTGTCTAGGCAAGAAAGGGAATTCCGCGATCCTCCAGTGTTTCTAACACCATAGGGAGTCTACTCTTTACAAAAGCATTTAACGATTGAGGACAAAGGTACCCTAGCTTGACACAACTTGGAGGTGATTTATTGGTATCCTTATAGGCTAAGTAGTTTGAAGAAATTACATCTATGAAGGAGTGTATACCCTTGAATTGCTTCCCTTGTAGATAATTTCCGCCACTTAGATGAGGAAAGTGGCTATTCATTTTTGTAGATGCATCCATTACTTGTTTCATGTGCTTTAATGCTTGGATGTATCGCCATTTTGGCAAGACCCACCTTGCCTTGCAAGAAGGCATCCTACCTCATGGTTGTCTTGTTGTGAGTTGAAGGGGCGGAGTGAGACCCGCTAATTATCTCATATCGGCTATATTAGTAGGTTAGTTTAAATAAAGGTATAGTTTTTGTCACCTCTTTACTCGGGACGAGTAAAGGTTCGGTTTGGGGATATTTGATGTGAACATTATTTGCGCACATTAGTCCCCTAAATGAACCTATTTTGCATACTATTATATCATTTCATGACCATTTTATCCGTCAAATGCTTTCTATTTTGCTTTCCTAGTGCATTTTATATGTTTTATAGGAAATGAGATAATAAGGCGGAAATTCCTGTCTTTCGTGCATATTTGGAAGCTTTTTGATGATATTGGATGGACTAGTATGAAGAGGAGACAAGAATGATGACCAAGGACGTAGGAATAAAGTGTATATAGAAGGATCAAAGGGTTAAGAGTAAGGATGAAGAGAAGGAAGACATTGCAAGAAGAAATTGCTCGAAACCCAAACCAAGAGTTTCTCCTTTGCCTCTGAAAGTATGCTAGATGAAACAGCGTCGAAAAATCAAGTGATCTAGGCTTTTGAATCACTCCAATAGGAGTCCGGATGAGAAAATGACGTCCGTTTTACAATCCGAGCTCAAGTGAAGCAGGATACAGCTCAACCCGCTCGGGATACATTCAACCCGCTCGGGTTGAGGCTCAGGATGCTCATATTTCGCTCGGGAAGAGCATATTGTTGGACAGGAAGCTTTTTCTTGCTACGTGAACCATGATCCGCGCATATTTCTTGAAAGACTAGCAAAAAGGAGACTCGCATATTTTTTCGAGAGGAGCATTTCCCTACTCAAACTTAGCAATGCTATTTACTAAAATACCCTTACTTAACCTAATGATGCACCACTATATATACCCCATTTGTAATAATCAAACCATCAAGTTTTCATTAGATTAAATCAATCCTTCTTTGGATTAGGTTAAGCTTTCATTAGGAGTAGATTAGAATAGATTACTCTTTAATCTTTCCACAAATCACACATTAATCTTTCCTTAATTATTGTTCAACTTTATTATTGAGTAATTCAAGTTTATTATTGGGTAATTAGAAGATCATTTGGGTTTATTGGGAGATTGACAACCTTCCATCAATCATCAAGTACTTCTATTATTCTTTGCATTATTATTTTAGAATCTCCATAGGTATAATTCTCTTAATCCTTGTTTTAATTATTGTTAATCTTTCTTACTTGTTCATCATGTTTTGCCTTGTTAATATGATTGACAACCTTGTTAGCATGTCAAACTTGATAATGAGTGAGTAGTCTTTTAGCTAGGATTAATGGGTAATTAGGGGAAACCAACATGGGGATTGATTCATGCTTAATCTAATATGTTCACATAATTAATTTGCTTGCTTGTTGTGATGTCAACCTATGCACATGTTATGTTTGATGAAATGCTAAGCCTATGAATCCTTGCATTTACAACCATCTCTTATCTATTCAACTTGACTTGTAAGATATAAACCAACTCGAGTCTTGTTAGACCATGCATAGAAGTGATTAGGGGGAAAGTAAGTCGACTTGTAGGTGGTGTACAATCTAATCGATTCGGCTCCTGAACCCAACTTTTCCTAAGAACCGTAAGACATAAACCAACTCGGTTCCTTTACAACAATAATTGCTTGCTTATGATTGAGAACATGTTTGTATGATAAACTCCCATGATTTCCTTATGAACCCATGATATCCTAGCACTTTTAATCATTTGTTTACATCTTTCCTTTTGTTGCTTGTTTATTGCTTTTATTAGATTAGAATCATCAACCCATTATAATTGTGACAACCCCAAGCACAACCATAATTAGATTGAATAATTTGAGTAACCACCGTCCCATGGATCGATCTCGACTTACCGCTAACTAGTTGTTTGTTGAGTATTATAAATGTGTTTGATTGGGAGACCCGACGACATCACCCATCACATAGCGATAGAAATAATGTTTTTAGAAAGTGTAGGCACATAAAAACAATTATGTAAATACAACTCAAATCCATTAGGCAAAGCTAATACATACGTTCCCTTGGATTCGGCCGCTACTCGAGCTCCATTTCCAAGGCGTAGATCCACATCTCCTTTGCTAAACCTCTTCACGTCTCTTAACCCTTGTAAATGATTACAAAGGTGAGAACCACAACCGGTATCCAGTACCCATGTCGTAGTGGAAGTATAATTTACATCAATAACATAAATTTCCTTAGGAATTTTACCTTTTGGAACGATGATTCCTTCCCTTATATTTCGCAAATATACGGGACAATTCCTAAGCCAATGTCTCATGCCATAACAATAATGGCACTCATGACAAGAACTTGATTGCTTGAGCTCCCACTAGTTTTGGCATCTTTCTCTTCCAAAGACAAAGATCCTATAGATTTTATGAAGCGGTCTTCCTGAGACCGGCTCACAAGGGATCTTGTAGTAGTAGAAGGTTTAGAAGAAGTGATGAAGTTTATGTTTCCATCCGAACCTATCCCAAAATGAAGTTCTCTAGTAGTGTTGAAATCATTGTTGAAGCAAACGTCGTCAAAAACATTGTGGCAAGACTCAATAGTTATCGGTGTAGTAGCGTTTGATGGATTCATTGTAATTAACTACAAGTATGGAGGAAAAAGGAAATATTAACATTTGTCATTTTTAATCATACTTGTAAATAATTTAACAAGATATGAACATTTATATAGTGACCTCTACCCAACTATAATAAATGATTCCAAGATCCAAATTCATATTAACTTGGGGCACGGTGTGCCGAAATACCCTTTATTAACATAACTTGGTGGATTAACTCTTTAATCGATTCTACTTTTAGAACTCTTGGTCGATAAAATTATATTAATATTTATCTCTAGCCCGAAACACATCCGGAAATCGTCGTGAATACTTTCGTTGAGTTCAACCCAAATTTCGAATAAATGTGTCCATGATCCAAATTCATATCAACTTAGGGCACGGGGTGCCGAAATACCCTTCATTAACATAAATTCGGTGGATAGACATGTATCACCCACTTCCCCTACGTAGCAAGGTTTGTACCCCGGTAAGGCCGAGTGCACTCCCTCACGAAATAGGTTTTCATGGTTTCTACTTTTTGGTAAGGCTAAGTCTCAATTGTTTATTTAAGCGAGAGGTCATGTCAATTTATTATCTATCACGTTTTAAGTGAACTAAAGCGGTGAACTACGATAATTGTAATTGACACGGTCGATATACTCGATTTAATGATAATGCATGTTTTAGTTATGGCGATTTAGCGATGCATGCAACATATAAATAAAATGCAAAGCATAAATAAAATCCTAGTATGGCCTTCCTAAAATAGTAAATCTAATAAACTATTACAAATTCGGAAACCAACTCCTTTGGTCCCTTGAACTTCGGTTTTGGCACGCATTTCAAGGCAACATTCTTTGATGGATCGCCTTCTCGAGTGGCACCGTCTTCAAGGAACTCCGGAATAAATAAATTACATAATTTCCTATTATACATTTGTAATTAAAAATAAAAATAAATCTATTAAATTACAAAACGGTGATACGAGATCACAATAAATTACAACCGAATCGATATTCCCATACATTTCGGGTAATATCAATTAAAACTAAGGTCATACTAAGTAAAATTACATAATTCAAAAATTACATAAAATTAAAATATGACAATCATAAATAAAATGCAGCATTATAATATGTATGAACATGCCCAATTTAGTGCTAAATCGCCTTTAAGGAGCCAATATCAT
Organism: Silene latifolia; assembly: GCF_048544455.1. Lineage (NCBI taxonomy): Eukaryota > Viridiplantae > Streptophyta > Magnoliopsida > Caryophyllales > Caryophyllaceae > Silene > Silene latifolia. The sequence continues at coordinate 140,155,125 of NC_133536.1, forward strand.
ATATTAATGGTTTTTTTACGGATTTGTGTGATTTAACCTTTTATAATCACAATAATTAAATAAAATCATATTTATGTACAAGTTAATTACCCTAACCATCTTAGAACTCAAAATTAGTCTCCACTAACATTTGACAATAATTAATCTAGATTTCTTAATATTGTTCATGAATGGACTTAAAAAATAAAATTATGTCATAAACTTCAAATTAAATCATAAAAATTTCAAATAATTTTAAATTTTGAAATTTAAACTCATGAACATTCTGGAAAAATACCATGACACTCATAATGTTCAAAACTCAGGTTCAAAATTTCGAAAATTTATCGAGAAAAACAATGTTGCGGTTTATCGGATTTATCAATTATAACCATAAAAATATGAGAAAAATTATTTTTATCAACTTTTTACTTTTAGATCTAAAAATGTGATAAAATGCAACATGTGACGTTTTTCCTTAGTCATGAAGTATATTTTAGCAATTTTTACTAATTAAAGTCACTATTTATGTGATTTTTCATCAAAAATTCATAAATCATGCATAAAGACTTCATTATAGCCAAATATTTTAGACACATCTTTTAAAATTGCATGTAACAACATACTAAATTTTTATGACCAGATTCGAAATATAAATCATATTAACCTATTTTCCCATTTAAATATGATTTTAACTTGAAAAATCCATATTTCGAGCATAACAACTCATTTTATTATGAAAATTTACAGGCCATCAGTAGATAATATATGTGAAAACATATCCAACAACCACTAAAAAAATCGAAGTTTAGCTATTTTTAGTCCAAAAATGACATTTTTATCATAAAATCACATTTTAATGCCATTATTATATAAAATGAACAATAAAAGTCCATAAATAAACCAAAATATCCTAAATACATTTTAGGAACAGAAAATTTAACATGCAAATAAATTTCGTGATATTTCATAATAAACACAAATTTATAAGTTTTGTTTGTTAATCTTATAACTCGGAAAAACAATAACCGATTTACATGCAAACAACCTAAGGCTCATGATACCGCTTGTTAGAAAAAATTAGTCTCATTATTTAACATATTCAAATATGTGATATTTAATTTAGTCATAAAATTAAATCTAGATCTTATGCATGCAAACATAATTAGAAATAGAGAAGAAATCATCAATCCTTACTATAATATTTTCGGATTTTGGGCACAAGTAAGATCTCCTTCTTACTTGTTCTTGAGCTTCCTAATATTGGATTAACAAGGATTCAAGCTTAGAATCCCTCCCAAAGACTTATACCCAAGATGACCTCTTAATAGATTAATATTATTAGTACTAGAGCAATATTAATCTAACTAAAATTGACCCAAAATATTAGTTTGTACTCTTGTTTATTCGGCCAAGAGTAGGGGAAGATTTTTGGAGATTTTCTCTCTTATCTTTCTATAAGTTTTTATGAGATGTTAGAATGAATGTTACACTAAAAATATTGTAGTGTAAGAGTAAAAATATGAGCAAAACCCTTTGCTCTTTTTGTTGGAAAAACCGGACATGGGGGAGGGGAAGTGTCCAATGCATGCCCTCCTTTTCTTCCCAAGATAAAGCTATGCATGCAAGGCTAGGTCTAGGTTATTATTATTGTGTTTTCCAGTTATTATACTGTGGGGTAATATCCGTATACTACCCTATAAAATTAGGACTATAACGCAAAATTTACATGTGATTATGGTCATAAAACGAAAAACATAATGAAACGATAAAGATTAAGCAATAACCTCCGGTCCTAGTGCAAAATGGCAATGAGAGATCAAAGTAGATCTCCTCCTAAATGTTGCACCCAAGATTGTCCGAGAAATGCCCTTGTGCTAGAGTGAATCCTCTAATTGCCTTGCAATATTGAGAGGATTGTTTTGTGAGTTTATGTTGGATGAGAGATCCGAATTTCGAGAGGCACTTTCTCAAAACCCTAATTTCCTTTTGCAAATGAATGATTAGGTTTCAAGTGAGGAGAGAGCTCTCCTTTTGTCTCCTCTCATTCGGCCAAAACCGTGTGGACTAGGAGGAAATGGGCTTCCATTTTCTCCTTATTTTTAACTCGTGGTCCGAGGCTAAAATGTATACAACGCGGTGTTTATTATAGACTGTCATCGGTTATCGGACATTAAATCATCAACTAATAACACGGATTAGTTGAATTATTAATACATGTCCGACAAAGACAATATTGTATAATTATATTCAATATACATTTAATTAAATATAAAACGCTTATATTCAATTTTACGAATTAACCGCTTAATTCGTCTTAGCCATTATTATTTAATCCGTATTAGATAAAATATCTCAACATCACATTTTGACTAATTATTAGTCAAATAACTCAGACTAACTAGTTAGTCAAATTTGGCATCTACATGACTGTATTTTCATACCGTCACATCTCTCAAACGTATCCTATAGGTGTGACTTTTAGGGACCAGTTGATCACCGCCATCTGTATGACAATAACGTCAAACTTATCTAGCAAGCCAACCGTTATTGATAAACGTGGACCAACTGATTATGATACAAAAGTATACCCTTTGATCCTTTTAGAGATTTATAAGTCCTTGCACTAACTGTTAAGGACACCAGCCCCAACAAGCTCCCACTTGTCCGTACAAGTGTATGTGCAATGACGTTATCCGCACTAACTGGAGGACACAGCTCCAACAAACTCCCACTTGTCCGTACAAGTGTATGTGCGATAACCGATTCTCATATTCATTTAAAATTTCTCCCACTCAATGTAAAACAATTTGCAGATCTGGATCCACAAAGGTCGTATTTTACAATCGATCTGGATCAAGAGTGGTTTCCCCGACTAGAGAGTAACTTAACTGATAAAACGAATCCGTATCCGAGCATGGCCATGCATTTCGATTCTGACTCCTCGAGTGGCCCTGAGAAATATCGAGTACCTGATAAAGGCTGAATATTTCCTTCAACTCGAACTCCTTCCGATCTAAGCACAACATGAAATGACCCAGAAAAAATCTACTTGGCCCCCTGTTACGGATGACCGTGAGAAAGAAACCAAAGTCACCCAAAATCTGCCTTAGTCTCAAGAGACAGTCGATAGTCAAAAGAATCGACTCTTAGGATCACCATGGAAGTCCTATCCACGACCGGGCACCGAATGTTATAAAACATTTAGGACTCCACGTCGATGTCACAATTGTGTCCTACGAAATATCCGTATAAATCGCCTCGGTGATTGGTCACCAACCGGTTGACTTATGGCTCGTTGAACCCACCATCAACCAACGTCACAAAATAATTGCCGTTTATCACTCATGTGGGCAATTAAGGACTGAAAAATATAATGTTCGTTCAGTTCACTTTGTGGTGTTCAAAATTTGTCGTACAAATCCACATGAAAAACAAAATATATATAAAATATCAAAAAGATGATGTCGTATAGAGTACAAAAGGGAATGAATCTAATCCATAAAAGAGTACTACAACTTAGGACCACGTTTAATTCCCATGGAATTAACATGCCCTTCGTGCTTATCTTGTCGTAATGCTTTAGTGAGAGGATCTGCTATGTTATCATCTGTAGCAATCTTTTCTATCACTACTTCCTTTTGCTCCACGTAATCTCGGATTAGATGAGCTTTCCGTTGTACATGTCTAGACTTGTTGCTAGACTTTGGCTCCTTAGCTTGGAAGATGGCACCACTATTGTCGCAATAGATGGTGATCGGGTCATTCGAACTAGGCACTACAGATAGCCCATGTAAGAATTGACGCATCCATATCGCTTCCTTTGTAGCTTCAGACGCGCATAGTACTCGGACTCGGTCGTAGAATCTGTTTGTAATAGTTTGTTTCGAACTCTTCCACCGATGCAGCGCCATTAAGAGTAAAAACGAATCCAGACTGTGATTTCGAGTCATCTCGATCCGTTTGGAAGCTAGCATCTGCGTAACCGGTTGCGCATAGCTTTTGTTCGCCTCCATAAGTCAATGCCCAATCTTTAGTCCTCCGTAGGTACTTAAGAATGTTCTTGACAGCCAGCCAATGTGGTTCACCTGGATGCTGTTGGAATCGACTTGTCATACTCAATGCATATGCCACGTCCGGACGTGTGCATATCATGGCATACATGATAGATCCTATTGCCGAGGCATAAGGTATCCGTGCCATGCGCTCTTTCTCTTCCGGTGTCTCTGGTGCCTGAGACTTGCTCAAATGCACCCCTGGAGCCATGGGAAGAAACCCCTTCTTGGAGTTAGTCATGCTGAATCTCTCTAGGACTTTGTCTATGTAAGACTCCCGATCGAGAGATAGCATCCGTCGTGATCTATCTCGATAGATACGGATGCCTAGAATTCTTTGTGCCTCTCCCAGATCTTTCATCTGGAAATGGTTTTTCAACCATACTTTCACCGAAGTTAAGAGAGGTATGTCATTCCCAATCAGGAGTATGTCATCGACATACAATATTAGGAAGACAATCTTGCTCCCACTCGACTTGATATAAAGACATGGTTCCTCGACCGATCGAATAAATCCATTTTCTTTAATCACTTGGTCGAAGCGATGATTCCAACTCCGAGATGCTTGCTTAAGTCCATAAATGGAACGCTTAAGCTTGCACACTTTCTTAGGATGTTGTGGATCGATGAAACCTTCGGGTTGTATCATGTACAACTCTTCCTCCAAAAAGCCGTTTAAGAAGGCGGTTTTCACATCCATTTGCCAAATTTCATAGTCATGAAAAGCGGCGATCGCTAAGATAATCCGAATGGAACGCAAAGATGACTACGGGTGCAAAAATTTCATCGTAGTGCAAACCTGGCACTTGGGTGAAACCTTTAGCAACTAGTCGTGCTTTATAGATATCTTGTTGACCTTCCACAGAATGCTTTATCTTGTAAAGCCATTTGCATTGAAGGGGACGAACCTTAGCAGGTAAGTCAACAAGATCCCATACGTTGTTCTCATACATAGAGTCCATCTCGGATTGCATGGCCTCAAGCCATAGCTTTGAGTCAGAACTAGTCACGGCACCTTTATAGGTTGCGGGTTCACTACTCGTTAAGAGTAGAACGTCATCTATGTCATGTTCCTCGACCATACCAATGTATCGATCGGAGGAATAGAGACTCTTCCCGACCTCCTAGGTTCCTCGGGAATGTTAACAGAACCGGGATTGAAGGAATAGGTTCCTCCAATAGTTGCTCGGTACTTGGTTCTGAATCTCCGAAACGATTCGAAGGTTCTATCACTCTTTGCATTCTCGAGAAATTCCTTCTCTAAGAATGTCGCACTAGCCGCAACAAAAACACGTTGTTCGGTTGGCGAATAGAAGTAATGACCAAGTGTTCCTTTAGGATAACCTATAAAGTATGTCTTGACCGATCGCGGGCCGAGCTTATCTTCGTGTCTCCACTTGACATAAGCCTCGCAGCCCCAAACCCGTATAAAGGACAAGTTAGGGACCGTTCCCTTCCATAGTTCATATGGAGTCTTGTCATGAGCTTTAGACGGACTTCGGTTAAGTATTAGAGCAGCTGACAGAAGAGCATAACCCCACAATGAGTCAGGCAACACGGTGTGACTCATCATGGATCGAATCATATCAAGTAATGTTCGATTTCTCCGTTCGGACACACCATTCAGCTGAGGTGTTCCAGGTGGAGTTAACTGTAGGGCAATCCTACAGTCCTTTAGGTGTTGATCAAACTCGTGAGAAAGGTACTCGCCACCACGATCTGAACGTAGTGTTTTAATCTTTCTACCAAGTAGGTTCTGTACCCTATTTTGGTATTCTTTGAATTTCTCAAAGGATTCACTTTTGTGCTTCATTAAGTAGACATAGCCATATCTACTTAAATCGTCCGTGAAAGTGATGAAATACCTATAGCCTTCTCGTGCGGTGATTGACATAGGACCACATACATCCGTGTGTATGAGTCCTAATAGGTCAGCAGCGCGCATTCCAACACCTTTGAAGGAAATACGAGTCATCTTACCGATGAGACATGATTCACACGTGCCAAATGATTGAAAATCAAAGGCCGAGATAGCTCCATTTTTGATGAGCTGTTTTACGCGTTTCTCATTAATGTGTCCCATACTACGGCAGCGTGCCATAGATACGTTTGATCTTTGTCACCAACCTTTAAATTTTTATTCATTACGTGTAATATTTCGGTGGTCTGATCTAAAACATAAATCCCGTTCATGGAGACTGCCTTGCCATAAATCATATCGTGTAAAGAGAAAATGCAAGTATTATTCTCTATTACAAATGAAAAACCAAGTTTGTCAAGTGCGAAACCAAATAATGTTTTTCGAAAGACTAGGTACATAATAGCAAACATATAATGACAATTCAAATCCGCTAGGAAGCTGGATCACATATGTCCCCTTTGAGATGGCAGCCACTCTTGCTCCATTCCCGACACGCAGTCCACCTCACCCTTTACGAGGGGTTCGATGTTTGAGCCCCCGCACATGATTACAGAGATGAGAACCACAACCAGTATCAAGTACCCAAGTTCCGTAACTTGCGTGGTTAATCTCTATCATATGAATAAAAGTAGAAGAAGAAGACATACCAACAGGTTTAACGCGACCTGCCTTTAAGTCCTCATGATAAACAGGACATGTACGCCTCCAATGCCCAGTCTTGTGGCAATGATGGCATTCCATGTTTTCATTCTTGCTCTTTGTCGCGCCTGATGAGGTGCTCGACTCACCAGGCCCACTCTTACCTGAACCCGACTTCTTAAACTTCGGTTTGCCTACTACTAGGCCTGGCTGAACTTTGCCCTTACCCTTGCCCTTGTTTGACACAACGAGAACATCCTGTTTCATGCTCCCACTGAACTTCATGTCCTTCTCGGTCTGTACGAGAAGGGAGTGCAGTTCGTGGGGACTTTTCTTCAAATCATTCATATAGTAATTCGCTCTAAATTGCGAAAAACCATCGTGGAGTGAGTGAAGCATGCGGTCAATAACAATGTTCTCGCTGATCTTGCAATCAAAGGTCTCCAGCTTCTCGACATTCTCAATCATGCTGAGAATGTGTGGGCTAACCGGTTGGCCCTTCTGGATTCTCGCATCAAAGAAGCGAGTGGTATGCTCATAGGTCACGATTCTCGGTGCTTTCGAGAATTCCTTGGTGAGCGTGGTGAAAATCTTGTTTGCACCTTGGGCTATGAAGCGTTTCTGCAAATTGGGTTCCATTGCAAAAATGAGTACGTTTTTAATCGCACCCGCTTCCAAGGCGAAATCGTTATACTTATCGATCTCGTTAACTCCGGTAGTGGGGCACAGGTGTGACGGCATGGGCTCAAGCGAAATCGAGATTCCCGTCGTGAGAGGCGATTCCGTAATGCCGCCTCCCAGTCCGCGAAGTTTGATCCATCATTCTTCAGTCGAGTTGACTGATTCATCTGATTCATGAAGATCCGAAGCCATAAATCATATCGTGTAAAGAGAAAATGCAAGCATTATTTTCTATTACAAATGAAAAACCAAGTTTGTCAAGTGCAGAAACTGAAATAATGTTTTTCGAAAGACTAGGTACATAATAGCAGTCATATAATGACAACTCAAATCCGCTAGGAAGCTGGATCACATATGTCCCCTTTGAGATGGCGCCACTCTTGCTCCATTCCCAACACGCAGGTCCACCTCACCCTTTACGAGGGGTTCGATGTTTCGGAGCCCCTGCAAATGATTACACAGATGAGAACCACAACAAGTATCAAGTACCCAAGTTCCGTAACTTGCGTGGTTAATCTCAATCATATGAATAAAAGTAGAAGAGAGAGACATACCAACGGGTTTAACACGACCCGCCTTTAAGTCCTCATGATAAACAGGACATGTACGCCTCCAATGCCCAGTCTTGTGGCAATGATGGCATTCCATGTTTTCATTCTTGCTCTTTGTCGCGCCTGATGAGGTGCTCGACTCACCAGGCCCACTCTTACCTGGACCCGACTTCTTGAACTTCGGTTTACCTACTACTAGGTTTGCCTGAGCTTTGCCCTTACCTTTCCCTTTGTTTGTTACAACGAGAACATCCTGTTTCATGCTCCCACTGAACTTCATGTCCTTCTCGGTGCATGAGAAGGGAGTGCAATTCATGGGGAGTTTTCTTCAAATCATTCATATAGTAATTCGCTCTAAATTGCGAAAAACCATCGTGGAGTGAGTGAAGCATGCGGTCGATCACAATGTTCTCGCTGATGTTACAATCAAAGGTCTCCAACTTCTCGACATTCTCAATCATGCTGAGAATGTGTGGGCTAACTGGTTGGCCCTTCTGGAGTCTCGCATCAAAGAAGCGAGTGGTATGCTCATAGGTCACGATTCTCGGTGCTTTCGAGAATTCCTTGGTGAGCGTGGTGAAAATCTTGTTCGCACCATGGGCTATGAAGCGTTTCTGCAAATTGGATTCCATTGCAAAAATGAGTACGTTTTTAATCGCACCCGCTTCCATACAGAAATCATTAAACTTGGTGATTTCAGCAGCTCTAGCCGTGGGACCTGGGTTTGCGGGAGGGGCTCTAATAGATATTTGAGCTTCCCGTCGGCGGCGCGACATTCCGTAATGCCGCCTCCCAGTCCGCGAAGTTTGATCCATCATTCTTCAGTCGAGTAGACTGATTCATTTGATTCATGAAGATCCGAAGCCAGGACTCACGGTCCAATGTGGCACTTGGCATTGGGTTATCAGTAGAACCAGCCATTTGTTATTAGCAGTTTAAAAGTTCGTGATCTACACTGAAAAAGAAAGAAAAACAAAAACGAAATAAGCAACTCATCGAGGTGATTTAAGTCTATTTAAAATACATTTTAAATGACACAATAAAAACTCTAAAAGACCCCTCCATTTCGGTATACACACATAAAATGGATGAGTCCATTTTATTTGTGATTTTGTCAATATGTCACATTACATGGCATCTTATATATAAAATGTATTTTTAACAATTAAAAATCAACATATTAATAAAATATGTCACTTATAATAATTAACATAGTAATTCATAATTACTTGTACCAAAAGTATTTCCGAATTATAAACTATAACATTCTGTATTTATAATAGTTTATTCATTCCGTTTCAATTGTTTCCGTAAACAATAATTTCATCGAAGTAATAAAACAATTCGATTACTTAGACCGTATCTTATTATAATCAAATTACAATAAGACCCGTAAATATTACTTCCAAAATCATCCGTCAATTTTAAGCAATTTAATTAACTCGTATCGACATACGATCAATTAAATAAACAATTAAGAGTGTCACCCTTTAGGTATGACCTAAGGGGATCAACTGGTCACCACCGTCGCACGACAGTAATGTCAAACTCTAGTCAGCCAATCATTACCGATATGTGTGGACCAGTTGACTGTAAAATATTACTTCCCACATGTATTCTTAAAATGAGATTTAAACATGTGTGATCATCATGATCGACAGTTGTGATCGCATTATTGTCGGAGGACATATATTCCAACAATACAACCACGCAACATGTTACATGGACTAACCAGATAACAACTTTATGAATATCGTATCATACCACTACTCATGAGGTCAGAACCTCACACAATTACTTACACACATCATAGACCCATAATCAAATCTAATTAGCCAATCCTGTTCACGTAAGCTACCGCTTGATAATGGATATCTCTCACTCGAGCTTAACTCAGATGCCCTTCATAACATATCCTCCCATCCACACAATTATCACCACCCGACAAACATTACCATATTATAAGTACTCAACTACTAGCAAGCGCCTCCACAAAATCAACCTCTTTAGAACGGCTAACTTCCCTATTTAACATCATCCTTAACCACTAGTAACAACACTCCAACACCACCGTCTTTCATATAACTACTCTCTTATCATCACCTCTAAATATAGCAATTCATTTCCTCTCTTTGGTTATCATCCCAAATAACGAACATTAAATCCATCAACAAAAGTTACCTCAACAACTATTCAAATTTTATCCTTGATTATATCGTCACCTAGCTCACCACAATAGTCTCATACCATGCAATTACTCAACCAACTTCCTACTCCTTTAATTCCTCAAACTCAGACTAACAAGTCGTCCTGCAATTTACATATATCCCTTAACTCAAACCCTCATGTTAGTATCACACAATTCCATGATTCCTTTCTTTCGTGTCCCCTAATTCTTCTGAACATTTAATCAACTTACAATCATCCTTCTCTTTCCATTACTTCCAAAAAAACAAATTCCATTAGCCTATATCATTATTATTTTTTATTCATTTCTTATCAACAATCCCTCTCATTATACATTTCACTCATACTCCCCATCGATAGATCCACCCACTCAATGATTTCTCCTTAATTGATTACATCTTTTAAAAATTCTAGAAAACCAAGATTTACTTCATCCCGGGACCACCCAAATGATTATGCGCTAGGCTCACCTTCTAGTAATACAAATCTGCATAACGACTACTACATACAATTCCTCATTGCGGCATCCCTCGGTCTAAGCTCACTAAACACCAATCTTTTCTATTTTTTTTTATCATAACCTTCTTTTACACATCTCCTCACCCAACATCGTCATAATCATTTCTCTCCAGAAATAACTATATATCCCAAATTACCATAATTTTTGCATCCCTCATTTCAAACTTTCCGTTCTCACATTCCTCGAATTTACATTGCCACTCGACCATATACGGTCATCATTACACCACTGAAGCCAACGACTAATTCACTCACCATAGCTCACAAAATGTGCTCCTTATCTCAATAGCTCGTCAACTTCGCTTATTCTTTCCGCTATCCATCACAATCACGTGTACCCATGTCCTCCCTACCAAAGACATATCCTTCATAAGCTGGTATTCTCTACATCATAGTATCTGGTAACTTGCATATCCAGACTGTCACATATGTAAAAGAATGCTTTAAGACCCAAAACATACGTGTGCACATAACCTACAACTCAAAACAAATGTAAGCACATAGCCGCCAACTCAAAACGACCGCCCAAAGAGGTACTCAGTTGAGTACATGACGTACTCGGTCGAGTATAGGACACTCGGTCGAGTTACTATACTACTCGGCCGAGTTATCGACTCCAGAAGGTGACCGAAATTGTCACAGAAAGGTTACTCGGTCGAATACGGGTTACTCGGCCGAATACACAAGTTACTTGGTCGAGTAGGTCCTACTCGGCCGAGTTCCTGTACAATTCTCAACAACGTCCAGTTTTTGTAAAATAGTCATATCTCACTCGTTACTTGGCCGTTTTGGGCGTGTGACCTATCGTTAGAATCTTAAGAAGACACGATATCACTTCAAATTGGAATCACAGCAATATCATCTCTATAACTCGACTTATGACAGTTTTAAGACAGCCCTTCCATAATCGGTATTCATACAAATCAATTTTTTCTTAACAAAACAACTTAAACATGGATAAGGCAAACAATAGCAACTCAATACTTCTAAAAACCACTACATAGGAGAACTTTTATCATACCCACATGTAAATCAAACACAACATTCATACACTACACATGCTAGAAGTCACGTTCATTCTTTCTTACCACATTCATGCACATACTTCCAAACCGAATAATACGCATCGCATCTCATCAAAATGAAATTCAAACCAAACATATCACATTTAGGTACTATTCACATTGTTCCTCCTCTCACTCATGCCAATCATATTACTCGTCAAAATCACCACATTAGTCAACCTACCCATATTAATGCACATAGACTACCACATAGTACAATTTCCACATCACTTCCAACTAACATACACATACACCACTCTATTCATGCACATATAAACACACACACACAACGATCCCCTTGACACACCCCGTAGTGACCGGCTCAAAGTTGTAAGGGCATTATTGCAGTTTCGAGACGTCTCTCAAACCTTTGCGGTAGCTCCAAATAACTCTTGCCCGGGTTTATTTTAATTAGACACCCTAAGTTCATTTTGTTCATTGGTTTTAGGTTCCAAAATATCACTCTGATACCACTTTGTAACACTCCAATATACCAAGGTGCCTTACCAAGGACCACCCTAGCATATAACGATGCTACCATCTTAGTTACCCGAGGTAAGTATATCAAAAGTGACCATCCAAGAACAATTATTAAGGTATAATGTTAACCGAATACATCGTCTCAAAACTGAAAATCAAAGTAAGAAGAATATAAATCCGAGTACAACAAAACTAACTATGAAAGATCATAGATCCTAATTAGACTCTCTAATTAATAACAAATTATCTCATAATATGTTCATTTAGTGATCTATGTAACATGCATGCAAATATAAAAGCATAAAATTAAAGATTAAGGAAAAATAATTTCCTTACATTGATATTTATGGTAAAAATGGGCACAAACTAGATCACCTATCTAGTTTATTCTTGAGCTAAATAAAGATGGATGATCCTCCTAGAAAAACCTTCAAAAAGAAAGTCTCCTTCAAGTTGCACCCAAGAACAACACCCAAAATAATCTTACAAGTATTAACTAGATACTTGTAAAATTAACCCTTGATAAAATGTGAATATTACTAAAGAAAACTTAGTAATTATTTTGTTTACTAACAACTTAGTAACTAATGGGTTTTATTATTTTAGAGAGATGAGAGAACTACACATGCAAATGTTCAAAGTAAAGTGTAAAAATGAACAACAATTGGAGTATATAAGGGGGAAAGTGGCGGGTGGATTGAGGTGGAGTGAGGGAGTGATTTTTCTTATTTTTTTGTCCAATTCATTATTACATGCATAATGATCACATGACAACTTATGGAAGAAAAATCAAACAAAGTGAAATGATTATGATCATCCACTACACTCCATTTACACGGTCCAATGTCCCATTTACGGTTCCATTTTGGTTCTTATATTTGTCGCACAAATACGTGTAAATTTTATTTAAACATCGTATTATGTTTAAATGCTTCCAATTAATTTCGTCCAAATCACTCCGTAAATATATGTGTACCGCTACACATATTATTTAAGTACTAATATTAATCACATTAATCAATTAATACAATTTTAATGAATTAACAATTAATTAACTAAAACTCGTCTCCCAAAATTTATTATTCAATTATCGCATAATTAAATAATAACTGTCGTGCCTTGAGTTCGCAACTCGAAATCTCTCTAAAAATAATCGACTAACCTTTTAGTCTATAAATCAAGGGACTAAATAAATTGTATCTTATACAATTAATTAGTTATCAATTGGGGTTCGTTCCTATAGGTGTGACCGAAAGGGGTCAGTTGATCACCGCCGTCTCACGACAATAACGTCAAACTCTAGTCAGCCAACCGTTATCGATTTACGTTAATCAACTGACGAGGATCAAATAATTAAATATCTGATGATATTCCTTTAATGAGATTTATAATGTAAACGCACTATTGTGGAGGACACTTGATGTGAACATTATTTGCGCACATTTAGTCTCCTAATTAAACCTATTTTGCATACTTTTATAACATTTCATGACCATTTTATCCGTCAAATGCTTTTTATTTTGCTTTCCTAGTGCATTTTACATGTTTTATAGGAAAGGAGATAATAAGGCGGAAATTCCCGTCTTTCATGCATATTTGGAAGCTTGTTGACGATATTTGATGGACTAAGTATGAAGAGGAGGCAAGAATGATGACCAAGGAAGAAGAAATAAAGAGTATATAGAGGCATCTTAGGCTTAAAAGCAAAAAGAAAGGGAATAGCAACTCAACCCGCGCGGGTCAAACCTATCTGGAGCAGGATACTGATCAACCCGCTCGGGTCAATTTCAACCCGCTCGGGTTGAGTCCCAGGACGCTCATTTTCAGCACGGGACGAGCGTATTGTTGGACACGAAGCTTTTCCTTGCTACGTGATCCATGATCCGCGCATATTTCTTGAAAGACTAGCATAAAGGAGACTCGCATCTTTTTTGAGAGGAGAGATTCCCTACTCAATAATTAGCATTGTTATTTACTAGTTTACCCTTGCTTAACCTAATGATGTACTACTATATATACCCCATTTGTAATAATCAAACCATCAAGTTAGATTAAATCAATCCTTCTTTAGATTAGGTTAAGATTTCATTAGGAGTAGATTAGAATAGATTACTCTTTAATCTTCCCACAAATCACACATTAATCTTTCCTTTAATTATTGTTCAAGTTCATTATTGAGTAATTCAAGTTTATTATTGGGTAATTAGAAGATCATTTGGGTTTATTGGGAGATTGAGAACCTTCCATCAATCATCAAGTACTTCTATTATTCTTTGCATTATTATTTTGGAATCTCCACAGGTATAATTCTCTTAATCCTTGTTTTAGTTAGTGTTAATCTTTCTTACTTGTTCATCATGTTTTGCTTTGTTAGTATGATTGACAACCTTATTAGCGTGTTAAACTTGATAATGAGTGAGTAGTCTCTTAGCTAGGATTAATGGGTAATTAGGGAAACCAACATGAGGATTGATTCATGCTTAATCTAATATGTTCACATAATTAATTTGCTTGCTTGTTGTGATGTCAACCTATGCACATGTTATGTTTGATGAAATGCTAAGCCTATGAATCCTTGCATTTACAACCATCTCTTATCTATTCAAATTGACTTGTAAGACATAAACCAACTCGAGTCTTGTTAGACCATGTATAGCAGTGATTAGGGGGAAAGTAAGTCGACTTGTAGGTGTTGTACAATCTAATCGATTCGGCTCCGGGACCCAACTCTTCCTAAGAACCGTAAGACATAAACCAACTCGGTTCCTTTACAACAATAAATACTTGCTTATAATTGATAACATGTTTGTATGATCAACTCCCATGATTTCCTTATGAACCCATGATATCCTAGCATTTTTATTCATTTGTTTACATCTTTCCTTTTGTTGCTTGTTTATTGCTTTTATTAGATTAGAATCATTAACCCATTATAATTGTGACAACCCCGAGCACAACCATAATTAGATTGAATAATTTGAGTAACCACCGTCCCATGGATCGACCTCGACTTACCGCTAACTAGTTGTTTGTTGAGTATTATAAATGTGTTTGATTGGGAGACCCGACGACATCACCCATCAACACTAACTCCAACAATCGCCCACTTGTCCGACACAAGGTGTGCGCTACCAATTCTCTTGTCCGTTTTAATCTCTCACTCAATGCAAGGTGTCTTTCAGGTCGCACTTGCACATAAACATATCGCGAGTGGTTTTCTCGATCGGGAGTGTGACTACCTGACAGGAAAAATCTCTCACAGATTACTTCCGAGCGTGGCTACGCATTTATAGTCATTAACTCCTCGAGTGGCCTTGAGATATAGTTACCCAACAGATCATCATGACTCAGAAGATGTTCTTTTGGCCTCCTTTCACGGCACGACCTAGGACAAAAACCAAAGTCACTCAGAAACTGCATTGACTTCGATAATAGTCTCCAATCAAAAGAATCAACTCATAGGAACATCTTAGAGATCCCTGCCATGATCAGGTGTCTAGAATAGAACTTAGGGACTCTCTAAATGGTCACTGTCCGGCAAAGTATCACACACTCTGCCTATGTAATCGACTAGTCATCATGTATGACCTCATGGTGTTGAACAACCATCAGTCGACTTACAATCTAGTCACTCCGAGACGTCACCTCATTAAGTGACTAGAGACAAAATACAATGTTCTTCTTATTCACTTAAATAATGTTCAACATTGTCTCCACAACATATTCAGATAAACAAGGTATTAAAAATGTAGTCACACTAAATAAAAGATTCATAAATGAATGCAAAAACAATGAATGCGATTATATATATACATATATATGTATATATATGTATATATGTATATATATGTATATATATGTATACATATACATATGTATATACATATATATATATACATATGTATATACATATATATATATATATATATATATACATATGTATATACATATATATATATATACATATATATATATATATATACACATATACATATATATATATATACATATATATATATATATATATATATATATATATATATACATATATAAGAGATACACGATCCAATTATTACATATCCATAATCTTAAAGAAAATCTGGTATTCGTCTCAATCCCATTGCGACGACATAACCATCATGCTTAGCCTTTGATAAAGGCTTGGTTAATGGATCAACAATATTATCATCTGTCCCAACCTTACAAATGTCAATTTCCTTCATTTCCACATAATCTCTAATTACATGGTATTTACTTTCAATGTGTCTAGATTTGTTACTAGATTTCGGCTCTTTGGCTTGAAATATAGCTCCACTGTTATCACAATATAGAGTGATCGGATCTTCGACGGAATGGACTACTCCTAGTCCCTCCATGAATTGCCTAATCCAAACAGCTTCCTTTGCAGCCTCAGACACTGCAAGGTACTCAGCCTCTATTGTAGAATCCACGATAACGCTTTGCTTGAAGCTCTTCCAGCAAACAGCTCCTCCATTTAGCATAAACACATAGCCGGATTGGGATTTCATATCATCCCGATCGGTTTGGAAACTTGCATCCGTGTAACCTCTTACACGCAACTCAGTATCTCCTCCAAACACTAAGAACGAATCCTTAATCCTTCTCAAGTACTTAAGGATGTTCTTTATGGCTATCCAGTGACTATCATCAGGCTTGGCTTGATAACGACTTGTCATGCTCAAGGCATACGCAACGTCGGGATGAGTGCAAATCATAGCATACATGATAGACCCAACAGCGGAAGCATAGGGGACAGTCTTTATGTGTTCAATCTCCTTAGGGGTAGAGGGAGACTGTGACTTACTCAAAGTAATCCCTTGGCCCATAGGTAGAAATCCTCTCTTGGAGTATTTCATATTGAACCGGTCAAGAACTTTGTCAATATAAGCTTCTTGACTCAATGCTAGTATCCTCTTGGACCTATCCCTATTTATCCGCATACCTAAGATTCGTTGTGCCTCTCCCAAGTCCTTCATCTGGAAGTGTTTCCCTAGCCACTCCTTAACGGAAGTGAGCGATGGAACATCATTCCCGATGAGCAATATGTCATCCACATATAGGACAAGGAATGCAACCTTACTCCCACTAAACTTCATGTATAAACACGGTTCTTCAACACTTCTAGTGAAACCGTATTGTTTAATAACATGATCAAAGCGATGATTCCAACTCCGAGATGCTTGCTTAAGACCATAGATGGACTTCTTGAGCTTACACACCTTCTTAGGTTTAGATGTATCCACAAAACCTTCAGGTTGTATCATGTACACCTCTTCTTCTAGAATCCCATTCAAGAAGGCGGTTTTGAAAGCCATTTGCCAAATCTCATAATCATGAAACGTGCAACCGCTAAGATTATCCTAATGGACCGAAGTATAGCGATTGGAGCGAAGGTTTCATCATAGTGTAAACCATGAACTTGGGTGAAACCTTTTGCCACCAATCTAGCTTTGTAAACATCTATATGTTTATCCATGCCGAGCTTAATTTTATATATCCATTTACACTGAAGGGGTCGCACTCCCTCAGGTAAATCCACCAAGTCCCATACTTGGTTCTCATACATGGAATCCATTTCGGACCGCATGGCTTCTAGCCAATGCGAGGAGTCGGGACTAGACATGGCCGATTTGTAGGTAGTGGGTTCATCACTTTCCAAAAGTAACAAAACACCATCCTCTTCGATGTTACCAAGGTAGCAGTCAGGTGGATGAGAAATCCTACTTGACTTTCTAGGAACAATTACGGTTTCAGAGGAAGAGGGAATGTTATCTTCCACGTTCTCCTCTACCTCATTCTCGGTTTGTGGCTCTCGAACTTCGTCAAGTTCAAATTTTCTCCCACTCTGTCTCCTAGAAATAAACTCCTTTTCTAGGAAGACAGCATCACGAGCCACAAACACTTTGTTCTCGTGATTATTGTAGAAGTAGTAGCCACGTGTTTCCCTTAGATATCCTACAAAAAGACATTTGTCAGATCTGGGTGCAAGCTTATTGTCAGACATGATCTTGACATACGATTCGCAACCCCAAATACGCATGAATGACAAATGAGGGACTTTCCCTATCCATATTTCATATGGAGTTTTATCAGCCGCTTTAGTCGGGCTTCGATTTAGTGAAAATATTGCAGACAAGAGGGCAAAACCCCAAAATGAATTAGGAAGCTCGGTTAGACTCATCATAGACCGAACCATGTCTAATAAAGTTCGGTTTCTCCTTTCGGCCACACCATTTAATTCTGGTGTGCCAGGAGGGGTCCATTGTGATACTATACCACAATCTTTTAGGTGTGAATCAAATTCAAAATTTAGATATTCACCACCACGATCGGATCGTTGGGTCTTAATCTTTTTATCCAACTGGTTCTCTACTTCATTTTGAAACTCTTTGAACTTGTCAAAAGCTTCACTTTTATTCTTCATCAAGTATACATACCCATATCTACTCAAGTCATCAGTAAAAGTAATGAAGTAGTGAAAACCTCCTCTAGCGGTGATGGTTAATGGTCCACACACATCCGTATGTATGAGAGCCAAAACCTCACTAGCTCGTGTCCCTTTTCCCGCAAAAGGTGCACGAGTCATCTTGCCTAAAAGGCAAGACTCACATATACCATAAGATTCGAAATCAAATGGTTTGAGCACTTTTGATGAAGCAAGTCTCTTAATGCGTCTTTCGTTTATGTGACCTAAACGACAATGCCAAATGTAGGATTCATTTGGATCACCCATTTTGAGCTTTTTAGTTTCCACATGATAAATGTCATTAACATCATTTAAAACATAAATGCCTCCAATTGAGATGACCTTGCCATAAACCACATCATTCAATGAAAAAGTACAACTATTGTCCTTAATCATAAAACAAAAGCCTTCCGCGTCTAACGCGGAAATGGAGATGATGTTCTTGGTTAAAGTTGTTACAAAATAACACTTATTTAAATACAACTCTAGACCACTAGCCAAAGTGAGCACATAGGTCCCCACGAAAATGGCCGCTAATCTAGCTCCATTTCCCATGCGGAGATCCACATCACCTTTTACTAGTGCTCGCACGTCCCTTAAACCCTGCAAATGATTACAAAGGTGAGAGCCTCATCCGGTATCAAGTACCCAAGTGGAAGTGCAAGCATAATTAACGTCTATCACATAGAGAGAGGAAATCATACCAATAGGCGTCACACGCCCTTCCTTGAGATCCTCCAAGTATTTGGGACAACTCCTCCTATAATGCCCATTCCCATTACAATGGAAACATTCGGCCTCGGAGAGTTTGACACCTTTTGCCTTGGGTTTGCCATTCTCAACGGCTTTCCCCTTTCCCTTGTCTTGTTTCTTTGACGATCTCTTGAATTGGGGCTTTTCCTTCCCCTTTCCCTTCTTAACTCCAAGGGACATGTTCTTTAACTTCATGGTTAGAACATCCCCTTTTTCACTCTCACTAGCTTCCATATCCCTTTCCGCTTGGGTGAGGAGTGCATGAATTTCATGATAACTCTTAGCCATGCCATTCATGTTGTAGTTTACCTTAAAGTGGGCAAAATTGGTGGGAAGTGAGTGGAGGATACGATCCACCACAAGAGTCTTAGGAATCTTACACCCTAGACGCTCTAGGATGTCGACATATTCGACCATTTTTAGCACATGGGGACCAACTTTTTGGCCCCTCTCAATCTTAGCTTCAAAGAAGCGTGTCGCCGCATCGTATTGACGGACTTTAGGTGTTTGTGAAAACATAGTAATCATACAAGTGAATATCTCGTACGCATTTAAAGAAATGCATGAAAACTTGAGCTTTGGGGGCATCGACCATATCAACACATTTTTGATATCATTCGACATCCTCACATGGTCATCATAGGCGGTCTGCACCGCCGATGTAGCCCTTGGACCAGGCTCGATGGAAGGAGCATCGGTTAAGTAAGTAAGCACGTTGTCGGACAACGCGACGCATTTGATGTTGGATTCCCATTCAAGAAAGTTACTACCGTCATCTTTTAAGATACATTTGTCCATTACGGACCTTAGCCATGAATCTTTGCCTAGTGAAGTAGTCGATGGAGTTGAAGAAGTTGCCATTGGGAATTAAAATGCTACAACAAATAAGGAAAAATTAACATCCATTGTTTTAAAATTACTTGTGAAAACATGTTTAACAAGTTTTAACATTTATATAATGATCTCCCACTAAATTATATAAAGGATTCCAAGACCCAATTTTTAAACAAAAATGAGCATCGCTTGGGCGAAACATCCCATAATCGTGTAAATTTGGTAAGTCAATGGTTGACTAATTCTACCTCTAGAACTCTTGGTTGACGAATTTCCTTAAATTCATCTACTAGCCCCGGAATACAAGACCGTCTTATACCCCGTTGAGTCCAATCAATTTTGGCGCGTGATAACCGTTTACCACCCTACTTACCCAAGGTAAAAAGAAAACACCCCGCTTGGGCGAGCGTGGCTCTAATAAACAAGGGATTTATAGGTGTTACTAATTGGTAAGGCTAATCTCAATTTTAGTTATGTGAACAATCTTGTCAATTTAGCCATAAATTCCCTATAAGTGAACTAAGTCGGTGAATGTAAATGACGTGAATTGACAAACGCGGAAATAAAATGCATGTGAACGACGATTTTGGCATGCGCGGAAATAAAAACAAGCAAGCATATGAATAATCCTAGTATGGCCATCTATTTAATAAAAACTAGTCTATTACATATCGGAAACCAACTCCTTGGCCCTTGCCTCTTCATTCCAAAAGTGGCTTCTTCTTATGGGATTTGGAACACCTTCCAAAAATAGACTCCGTCTTTTGGAAACGCCGGTAAGAATAACTATTACAATTTAAATTAAATAGTTATTCCTATTATACATTAATTAATAAAATAAATATTAATTAATTACAAACCGACGATACGAGATCGTATTTAATTACAAACAAATCGCTATTCCCATTCATTTCGGGTAATAACGATTAAAATAAACTAGGCCATACTAGGTACAACAAGATAAATACTTTAAATAAATGACAATCATTCATTCAACTTAAATAAATATGCTTAAAATGCTATAAAATGATGCCAAAATCGCCTTATCTAACAATCGTTGGTATCCATCTCGGTTTTGTGGATTTAATCGATTTTTAACTTGTAAAAATCAATAATCAACTCTTAAATCTCATTTAATTCCAAACTAACTGTCCAAACTATTTTGGACCTCAAAATTAGTCCTCACTAATTTAAGGATGAATAATTAGTTTGATTTGGTGATATTTTGCTAATTTAATCGGTAAAATCATAACTTTTAAGTAATAAATCCAAAATAAATGAAAAATTACCCAAAAATTGAAACAAAAATTTTGAGTATTCTGGAACACTCCCAAGAACACCAAAATGTCATAAAAATTGCCCAAAAATTCGGATAAAATTTTATGAAGAAAAAGATCGATATTTATCGGTTTTTAACCACAAAAATCAATAAACATCAAAACAAGGTGAAATCATATTTTAAATTTCACTTTTAATTTTTAAATAATATTTTTAAATGTACATAAATTTATCAAGGGCATGAACAAATAGTTCGAGTATATGATTAATTTTTATCGACTTTTATCTTATAAAATCAATAAACATGCAAAACTTCAAACCAACCTTCGAAATTTTACATACAATCTGTAGAAAATATGCATGAAACACCATACAAATTTCATGACCCGAACCAACTTTTAACTATTTTTAGTTAACTCTTAACCAAAATACGGCATTTTGACTCGGTTTTTGCCAAAAATCATTAAAAATAGCAAAATAACTTCATAAATCACCAAATTTTACCACAAATCTTTTGATATCAGTAGGTAGGCATGCCCAAAACTTTTCGTGCTAAAACCTCTTCTAACACAATTTTTGAGTTTTTATAAATTATCTCATAATTTATTAATATGCTTAAAATCAACATGCAAATTACAAGCCTGGCTCTGATACCACTTGAAAGATCATAGATCTTAATTAGACTCTCTAATTAATAACAAATTATCTCATAATATGTTCAATTAGGTATCTATGTAACATGCATGCAAATATAAAAGCATAAAATTAAAGATTAAGGAAAAACAATTTCCTTACATTGATATTTATGGTAAAAATGGGCACAAACTAGATCACCTATCTAGTTTGTTCTTGAGCTAAATAAAGATGGATGATCCTCCTAGAAAAACCTTCAAAAAGAAAGTCGCCTTCAAGTTGCACCCAAGAACAACACCCAAAATAATCTTACAAGTATTAACTAGATACTTGTAAAATTAACCTTTGATAATA
This sequence comes from Silene latifolia, assembly GCF_048544455.1. Taxonomy (NCBI): domain Eukaryota; kingdom Viridiplantae; phylum Streptophyta; class Magnoliopsida; order Caryophyllales; family Caryophyllaceae; genus Silene; species Silene latifolia. The sequence continues at coordinate 140,177,540 of NC_133536.1, forward strand.
TGTGAATATTACTACAGAAAACCTAGTAATTATTTTGTTTACTAACAACTTAGTAAATAATGTGTTTTATTATTTTAGAGAGATGAGAGAACTACACATGTAAATGTTCAAAGTGTAGTGTAAAAATGAACAACAATTCAAGTGTATAAGGGGGAAAGTGGCGGGTGGAGTGAGGGAGTGATTTTTCTTATTTTTTTGTCCAATTCATTATTACATGCATAATAATCACATGACAACTTATGGAAGAAAAATCAAGCAAAGTGAAATGATTATGATCATCCACTACACTCCATTTACACGGTCCAATGTTCCATTTACGGGTCCATTTTTGTTCTTATATTTGTCGCACAAATACGTGTAAATTTTATTTAAACATCGTATTATGTTTAATTGCTTCCAATTAATTTCGTCCAAATCACTCCGTAAATATACGTGTACCTCTACACATATTATTTACGTACTAATATTAATCACATTAATCAATTAATACAATTTTAGTGAATTAACAATTAATTAACTAAAACCCGTCTCCCAAAATTTATTATTCAATTATCGCATAATTAAATAATAACTGCCGTGCCTCGAGTTCGCAACTCGAAATCTCTCTAAAAATAATCGACTAACCTTTTAGTCTATAAATCAAGGGACTAAATAAATTGTATCTCATAGAATTAATTAGTTATCAATTGGGGTTCGTTCTTATAGGTGTGACCGAAAGGGGTCAGTTGATCACCGCGGTCTCACGACAATAACGTCAAACTCTAGTCAGCCAACCATTATCGATTTACGTTAATCAACTGACGAGGATCAAATAATTAAATATCTGATGATATTCCTTTAATGAGATTTATAATGTAAACGCACTATTGTGGAGGACACTAACTCCAACAAAGTATCTAAAACTCGTGACAGCGGAAGCTAAGACTCTAAGTGATGACATCCTATCCTCGTTCCCGCAACTAATATGAAATCATCACCTGTCACAATCTGCTCACCATTCCCGAATGGATCACCACTGTTTTATAAAACATAAACGAGGTTAGTTCACTTAATAATCAAGATAAGACAATCACAAAGAAACAACCAATGCAATCCAATCCAACTGTATAACCATTCTCCCAACTCCAATAGTGTCCAGTAACCAGGTACACACCTAAGTGTGTAGCCCTGCCAGATTACCAATCGCAACAGGTAATTTTTACCGTCAGTGGGGGACCGCAGCCTTGCCCACCTAAGCCTCGCTTATCGCAACGAGCAATAACCCATGTCCACTAATGTGCACATCCCCTTGTGACGGGAACCACAAGGGGCGAATCAAGGGCATGAAGCTATTCCCGAATGATGACTTCACTCAGCTGAGGACGCACCTTGCAAACATAGACAAGCATCAACCAATCCAACAACCAAGAAAGACAATTCCAACAATGATACTAATCATGCCAATAAAACAATCAATCCGTCTTAAATCAATTAAATAGGCAACTGAGTAGAGAAACCCTACCTTATCACTGATCCGAATCACAAGCACATAGCGGAATCTAGAAACATTCCTCTACAAATCCTTCGCCTAACAAAATCACAACAATACTAATCACAAACATGCCAATCAACCTTTTCCCCAAACCTAATCATTAGGGCAAAACCCTACGAGACAAATCTAATCAAAAGACACAGTTCTAGTGACTTACCGACGAAACTGATGCGAAAGAGATGAACGAAAGATTCACGAATGATCAATTGCCTTGAGAGTGATTAAGGATGATTAGAGGAGTGAAGAACGTAGTTTAAGTTTTGTAAAATGAATAGAAACTGTTAAACACAATTTATATAATCTTTAATCACCCTTAATCAAACCGCGGAAATTAATTCTGTCAGACCGGTTACTCGGCCGAGTACTCGGAGTACTCGGCCGAGTATCCCATACTCGGCCGAGTATTACACTACTCGGCCGAGTGTTCCTGGACAGTAGCCTGACCAGAAAACACACGAAACTCTACTCCGCCGAGTAACTAGACCCAGAAAACCGTGGTATTACAATTCTCTTGCAGCCTATTACTCCTACCGAAGTTAAGGATGCTTTATTCTCTATTCCAGCTTCTAAATCTCCAGGACCTGATGGTTTTACCAGTTAGTTCTTTAGATATGCTTATGAGATTGTGGGTAAGGATAGTGAGGAATTCTCGAATGGCAGATTACTCAAGCAGGTGAATGCTAATATTCTGACCTTGATCCCTAAGAAAGATAGACCTGCCAGTGTTACTGATTTTGACTTATTGCCTGTTGCAATGTTTTATACAAGTGTATCAGTAAAGTTCTATGCAACAGGTTTGCTAAGGTTTTTCCTGAGATAGTAAGTGAAAATTAGAGTGCATTCATCAAAGGGAGGGATAATTGTGGATAATATACTCATTTTCCAGGATTTAGTGAGGTTATATAATAGAAAGAGTTGCTCTCCTAGATGTATGATGAAGGTGGATCTAAAAAAAGCATATGACTCTATTGAGTGGGAGTTCATTGAGCATATGCTTAAGGCTTTGAAGTTCCCTGGTAAAGTGATTAGTTGGATTATGGAGTGCATTTCATCCCCTTCCTATTCTATTTCCTTGAATGGAGCTACATTTGGGTTTTTTCAAGGGAAACGTGGGATTAGATAAGGGGATCCCATGTCCCCTCTTATTTTTGCTCTTTGTATGGAGTACTTGACCAGGGTACTCAATGTGGTCACTAATAGACCCGAGTCTAAATTTCACCCTTTGTGCAATGCAATTAAGCTGTGTCATCTGTGCTTTGTACATGACCTGCTATTGTTTTGCATAGATGTAATACTCCGTATTTATAAGCCTTGGGGTACTCTATCGAGTAGGCCTTACTCTGTCGAGTAAGGGTAAGTTGCGTTTTAGAAAAGTTTCTGACCTGTAGGGTACTCTATCAAGTAGCCTTAGGTACTCGATAGAGTAAGGGGGTACTCTATCAAGTAGCCTTAGGTACTCGATAGAGTAAGGGGGTACTCTATCGAGTAGCCTTAGGTACTCGATAGAGTAAGGGGGTACTCGATCGAGTAGCCTTGGGTACTCGATCGAGTAGCCGGTTTTACGGGGAGTTTTCTCGGGTTTTGTTAATTATGCGATTAAGGTATATAAGCTTTGTCGTCATTATTCTAAATCACTTTTGCAAAACCTAAATTACTGTTTAAGAGAGAAAGCAAGCAAGTTCTTCATCCTAATCGCATTATTAGCAATACCCGGAGTTTGGAAGGTCAGTTCTGAGCGTTGATTATACCGTTGAGTTCCTTGCGTCGAGGGTAAGATCTATGTACCCTTTTTATTGTCTTTCCTTTAAGTTGGTTAAACCCTAATCTAGGGATTTGGGGGTTTTTGAGTAGTTTGTGATTTGATAGCATTTGTATGTTGTATGATAGGAGGAGGTTTCGTAGAAGAGCCTTTTTGAGACAGCTGTAGAGACCGTCTGATAGTTGTGCTTTCCAGGTAGGATTTCCTACTCAGTATTAGTCCCATAATGGGATGATTGTTGATGTGTTGAGATTGATTGTTTAATATCGTAGTTGCATTGTGACGGTTGTGATTGTGATTGTGATTGTGATTGTGATTGGTTGTCTCTGGTTCTCGAGATGATTCTCGGCTGAGTGGAGTCACTTGCGGGAGTGGCTTCACGCCCTAGTTTCGCCCTTCGTGGAACCCGCCACGGAAGGGGATGTGCACATTAATGGACAGGGTTATCGCTCACTATGTGGAGCGGGGATTTGGTGGGTACGGCTGCGGTCCCCCACTGGCAGGGCTGGTCTAGTGGACAGTCAGTGATTGAGACGATTGGAATTGGTTGGTTGTGTGTGTGTGATTAAGTCGTCATGCGTGTATCTTATTGTTGATATATATGTATAAATTGTGTGATTAGTACTGACCCCGGTTGTTGTTTTGTAAACCTGCGGTGATCCATTCGGGGATGGTGAGCAGATATTGAGCAGGTATGAGATGAGTACTGGGATAGCTGGGATTGCCACGACATGATGATAGGAGTCTTCTGCTGTAGCTTATTAGTTATTTACATTTCAGTTAGAACAGTCAGTTTGAGAACATGTATTGCACTTTTGGTTTTTTTTTAGAATTGTAACTCTTCACTAAGTATGTATATTTAAACGTTGTTTCTTCATTGTTTATTTGATTATCATTGCCTCGGGCAACCGAGATGGTAATGTCTTCATACCTGAGTGGTCCTGGTAAGGCACTTGGAGTATGGGGGTGTTACAAATGGTATCAGAGTAAAAGAAAAGAATGAGGGGAGTAAAACTAGGAAAACTGTTGACCGGAGTTATGTGATATAAAAGTAAGGAATCGTAAAGATGTATGATACTATCATGGGGATTTGAGTTAACGGTTACATAGGAGTCTCGGGACAACATGATTATTCATGGGTTTTGAGGAATTAAGGGAATAAGAAGTTGGTAGAATATCTGCACGATATGAGATTTTTGGTGGAGAGTTAGATGATGATACAATTAAGAATAGTATTGGGAATTATGTTGAGGTAATTTTGGTTGATGGATTTGATGCTCGTTATTGGGGATGATAACCAAAGATAGGGAAGAAACGGTGATGTTTAGAGATGAGTGTAAGAAGTTGATGTACGAACGGTAGTTGTGTGGAGGAGTTGTCTCTAGTGGTTAAGGTTAATGATAAATAGGAAAGATGGCAATTCTAAAGAGGCTGATTTTGTAGAGATTGAATTGATAGGTATGGTTGTGAGGAAGTATAAGACATAGTCTTAGGAGGCGGTTTCTCCTAGTGAGTGTTAGCTGTATAGTTAAGTGTGGCAGAAGGTGAGGGTTATGCGAATGGAAGAATGTGATGAGGGGCATGCGAGTTAAACTCGGGCGACAGGTAACCTTTGTTGAGTGGTAACTTACGTGATCAGGATTGACTGGTTGGATGTGATTATGGGTCTATGTCATATATAAATGTTTGTGTGAGGTTCCGACCTCACAAAAAAAATGGTATGGTGTGATAATTATAAAGTTGTTATCTGAATTTTCTGTAATACATGTTGGATACGAGAACGTAATGGAATGATGTTTAAAAAGGTAATAATTTGACTGTTTTGGCATGACTAGTTATGCTTGTCTGTATTCATGGTACATGTCAATCTGTGATATGGTAAGGGGATGATATTCACGAGGTAATTATCTGTTTAATTCATAAAATATGTTGTGTTATGATTTAGTAAAGCGGATTTGAGTAAGTTTTTCTTGTCTGAGAAATTATTCCGAGTCAGTATTTATGGGAGTTGTATGCAGTTGTGATGACTATCGATGTGGTTGTTGTGCCTCGGGTGGTGATCCGGGCACGGTACATAGTGCTGTGATGCGGGTATTTTCGCACTGCGGTGTGGTTGTTGGTGACGGTGTTGTGATGCCGTCACCGGTTGTGGTGGAGTAGGCGGGATGATTATGATACGAGTTTTCGAAAGTGCATACCAGTTATACATGGATTGTTGTTTTGTTTGCTATTGTTCTTTGTGAGTTTCGGTTGAACATGTAGACTGTTGTTTTGTTTGTTGATGTTTCTTACCAGTTTCAACTTGGGTGTGAGGGTAGAGTATGATATGGGAGAAAGTTGTGTATGTTTTGTTGTTGTGATGGTATAGTGATTTTCTGTTGTTAGGGCACAGTTGTAAGAGGTTGTACAGAACATTTGACCTTGTTGTAGATGAGACATCGGTGCACATAGTCATGACAAGTGATTCGTAGAACATGTGTGGTAATGATCTGAAAGTTGCAGGTGGTTTTAATCTTTCGTTGGGCCAGTGAGGGAAGGGTGTTTGGATTTAGTGTCTTGTTAAGTCATGTATGAGTTTTGCAGTGATGACAGAAAGGAACTTGAGGATCTAGTGTGAGTGTACGTAACAAGTGTGGATCGTGAGTTATGCTTTTGGCGGTAAGAGTTTTATGTAGTTTATATAGAGAGGTGTGTCATGTTGCGGTAATAGGGAACAAGTGAAGTTTTGGGTTAAATTAAGGATTTTGTGGTATAGGTTAGGTGGTGTGACGAGAGAAGTGAAGTATGAGAGTTGTTTAACTAAGTGAGCCTTGGGTAGGTGCATGGCGAGTGTTTAGATTATAGGTGGTTATCTTTGACATGCGATGGTGATGAGGATTATGAAAAGATATATCTAGGATTTAGTATTAGTGAGTTACGAGGACGTAACATTTATCTTAAGAGGAGTAGGAAGCGATAAAAGAGAGTTTCATGGTGGTGCATGTTGTAATATAATTGGAAGTAGAGTGTTAGCGTAGCGTAAAGGAGGGATTTGTTTTGTGGATAATACTTATAAAAGGCCATGGCCGTGCTTGTAGTAGTGTGATGCTTCGGAGTATGAGAATATTTTATATAATGTTGACAGTTGGAGGATGATGTTATGAGTCTGAGTAAACTTCGAGGACGAAGTTCCTTTTAAGGGTGGTAGAATGTAACAATCCGTTTGATGTCTATGAGTGTCTTGATTTTGGATTTGATAGTGGATGATATTATGGAGCTAGCAGTGTTAGTGGATGGTGGTTGGTTATGTATGAAGTTGGTGTCGTGAGAGATATATATGTGGTGGATACGATATCGTGAGTCATGTTAAGGAAGTAAACATAGTTGGTGGAGTGGGTGTTAAGAGTTCATGTTTTATGTTTGGTCGAGTTTTTGAGTTCTCAGTTATGTTGTTGTGTCTTGGTCGAGTTAGTATGGTTGTTTTTAGAGTATGGGTTGAACTTCGGGGACGAAGTTCTTTTTAAGGAGGAAAGACTGTAATACTCCGTATTTATAAGTCTTGGGGTACTCTATCGAGTAGGCCTTACTCTGTCGAGTAAGGGTAAGTTGCGTTTTAGAAAAGTTTCGACTGAGGGTACTCTATCAAGTAGCCTTAGGTACTCGATAGAGTAAGGGGGTACTCTATCAAGTAGCCTTAGGTACTCGATAGAGTAAGGGGGCACTCTATCGAGTAGCCTTAGGTACTCGATAGAGTAAGGGGGTACTCGATCGAGTAGCCTTGGGTACTCGATCGAGTAGCCGGTTTTACGGGGAGTTTTCTCGGGTTTTGTTAATTATGCGATTAAGGTATATAAGCTTTGTCGTCATTATTCTAAATCACTTTTGCAAAACCTAAATTACTGTTTAAGAGAGAAAGCAAGCAAGTTCTTCATCCTAATCGCATTATTAGCAATACCCGGAGTTTGGAAGGTCGGTTACGAGCGTTGATTATACCGTTGAGTTCCTTGCGTCGAGGGTAAGATCTATGTACCCTTTTTATTGTCTTTCCTTTAAGTTGGTTAAACCCTAATCTAGGGATTTGGGGGTTTTGAGTAGTTTGTGATTTGGTAGCATTTGTATGTTGTATGATAGGAGGAGGTTTCGTAGAAGAGCCTTTTTGAGACAGCTGTAGAGACCGTCTGATAGTTGTGCTTTCCAGGTAGGATTTCCTACTCAGTATTAGTCCCATAATGGGATGATTGTTGATGTGTTGAGATTGATTGTTTAATATCGTAGTTGCATTGTGACGGTTGTGATTGTGATTGTGATTGTGATTGGTTGTCTCTGGTTCTCGAGATGATTCTCGGCTGAGTGGAGTCACTTGCGGGAGTGGCTTCACGCCCTAGTTTCGCCCTTCGTGGAACCCGCCACGGAAGGGGATGTGCACATTAATGGACAGGGTTATCGCTCACTATGTGGAGCGGGGATTTGGTGGGTACGGCTGCGGTCCCCCACCGGGCGAAAGGTCTAGTGGACAATCGGTGATTGAGACGATTGGAATTGGTTGGTTGTGTGTGTGTGTGACAGTTAAGTCATCTGTGTATCTTATTGTTGATATATATGTATAAATTGTGTGATTAGTACTCGACCCGGTTGTTGTTTTGTAAACTGCGGTGATCCATTCGGGGATGGTGAGCGAGATATTGAGCGTATATGAGATGAGTACTGGGATAGCTGGGATTGCCACGACATGATGATAGGAGTCTTCCGCCGTAGCTTATTAGTTATTTACATTTCGATTAGAAATGATCGGTTTGAGAACATGTATTGCACTTTTGGTTTGGTTTTGAGAATTGTTACTCTTCACTAAGTATGTATATTTAAACGTTGTTTCTTCATTGTTTATTTGATTATCATTGCCTCGGGCAACCGAGATGGTAATGTCTTCATACCTGAGTGGTCCTGGTAAGGCACTTGGAGTATGGGGGTGTTACAATAGAGGACAATAGTTTTATTACTACTCTCCTCAAGGCTTTTGTTACTTTCTTTGTTGCTTCAGGGTTGGAGAATAATAGGGAGAAATTCGAGCCCAATAGGTAATTCCTGCATATGTTCATCATTTTGACTCAAATGCATACCTATTGGGCTCGAATTTTTATCATCCCAACAACAATTATCACTAAACTGATGAACATATGCAGGAATTACCTATGAGCAGGTACTGCTGAATTTGCAAAAGCTCCACCTATGGATTGGGAGAGAGTTTGTCAAAGGAAGAAGCAGGGTGGTCTAGATGTGATTCATAGGAAAACTTGGAATATGGCAATGATATGGAAATATTGTTGGTGGCTCTTTCATAAGGGATCACCTATGGATTAGATGGGTGAACTAGATTTATATCAAAGTGAAAAACTAGAATGATTATGTACCTTCTATCAATACTAGTTGGACCTGGAGGCAGATATGTAAATGTAAAGAACTCTTGAAAGCTGGTTACAATCAGAATCAATGGTGCACTAATGGTGGAATCTACTCTTCTCGGGCTGGGTATGATTGGCTTACTGGATACAGACCAAAAGTACCTTGGTTTCAAGTGGTTTGGAGCTCTCTAAATATGCCCAAACATAGCCTGATTGCTTGGTTATGTATACATCATAGACTTTTGACGAATGCCATAATGAATAGATTTGAGATGGGTGTTTATGAAATATGTGATCTATGCATGGAATTGCCAGAATCCCACAACCATTTATTTTGTGAATGCAGGTATAGTTCCATCGATCCGAGTATGATGAACAGATGGTTGGGAATGAATATACCTAGTTTTCAGACGTTGGACTGGTGTATCAATTATAAATGTAGGTCTTTGATGAAGAGAATGGTGGTGATTGTGTCTGGGTGTGGACTTATTTATCTGATTTAGAGGACTCGTAACAAGTGTAGGGTGGACAGTGTGCTATTGCATCCTAGGGTTCTTGTAACAAACCGGATTATAAAACAAAGGAATAACTTATATAAACTAAATATCAGAGTACGATACTGATAAACGGGTCAAGGTGGCGGAAACACCTGACCAATCCGGTTCGATACTAAATCCAAAACCAAACTAATACATTATTCATAGGTTCTCAAAACATAAAAGTAAACTCCTAATTCATTATTCGTCTCGCCCCTCGATGCATCCCAAACAACATCTTCCAAACAGCGACGAGTATTCAACCTGAGAATGGGGGGTCGACAATCAGTCGGGAGTAACTAGATGCTCTCCCAGTCATGTTTACAACAATTGAATATAACCAACAATCAATAATAATTGAAATGCAAAACCAGTAAACATGCGAGATCATCCATACTCATGAATGTCAAACTCAGACTTACTACTCATGATATTCTTAACACTAGACGAACGAGACGATAGATGAGCTTAGACCATATGTGATGCGTGTCTTTTATATAAGGTTTTCACCTCATTTTTACACGCACTTCTGTGCTTTTTATGTAGCATCTGGCTACAAATAACCCTGAATATTCTACTTTGGTCCGTTTATTGTAATTTGCAGGAATTGACTGAAGAGAAGCTAAATCGAGCCTTAACTGTCCCAATTGCATGCATTCATGGAAAATAAGGAGCTGGAGCTTGGAAATCTAACACTTGGAAGACGCATGAGCCGAGTTTGGGAAGGAATTCAAGGTCTAACGTGCCTATGTAGCTCGATCGAGTGGTTAACTGCTCGATCGAATGCTTTATACACTCAAGATTGATCGATCGTGCTGTTTGAGGGGTCGATCGAGGAGTTTATGCTAGTGGTGCTCGATCGAGTGGGTCACATCTACTCGATCGAGTGGTTTGGTGATGATATTGCTCGATCGAGTAGATTATCCTTGCTCGATCGAGTGGTGTCGTGTGTTTTAGTTAATTTCCGCCTAATTATTTATGGGCTTTTGTAATCAGTCCATAGATTAGGTTTTGAGAGTGAATTTTAGTATAAGACTGGAGAGGAGTAATTACGCATCGATATCTCTTCACTTGGTTGATTTCACTGCCACTTTTCCTCACCATTCTTTGGACTTTTACTCTCTACACTTTGCTACTCGGATTCGGTATTATCAATCTAGTTATTTCTTAATCTTATTACTGCTTAAAATCCTTCTCCTCTTTGTTTTATAATCGTTCAATCGGATTCTTATTAATTTCATCATCATGTTTAATCTTAATTATTTGGTTATTGTAATTGTTAGTCCGACAATTATGAGTAGCTAATTTCCCTATGCTAAGACTATAGGGGATCCATAATATGAAGGGAGAGTAGTCGATTTACTAGGTTAATGCTAGTGCCGTCTTTGTTGTTTAAATGCTACAATTAATTGTAATTGCCTAATTGAGTCGACGCAATTAGACCCTTATTCTTAGTGGACCTTGACCTGGACCGAAAGGTTGGAAGAGGCAGACTAGTAGCGAACAATAGAGTATTGCAGCGAGGGCGAAAGTTAAACTGTTTACACTTTAGGGTGAATTAAGGACCGAAAGGTGACGTTCGCTACCCCTTAGACCGTCTTGCATTGACACAGGGACCTAGATTACTCGACCAGATGATTATGGTGAACCGTTTGTCTTAGCTATTCTCCTTATTCTGTTAAACTCCTTCCTTTTATTTCTCTTTTCCTTATCCTCTTAGTTTAGAAATCACATTTTATAAACCCCCAAATTGGTTACTTGGACGAACTTAAATTCAAACACAAATTCCTACCTCTCTGTGGATTCGACCCGACTTCCCTAGCTATATTAGTTAGAGCCGTTGGTTATTTTTGACAGTGCACGCGACAGACGTGTCAAATTTTGGCGCCGTTCTTGGGGAGGTGGCGCAATTTTGTTACTTTAATTAAGTTTGTCTTTTGTCTCAAGGAATTTATTCCTTGAGGCCGATCTCATTTTCTCGCAAGGTTTTGATTAGTTTTGCGATTAGCTTGCTTTGAAGGTTTGTTTGCCAAAATGCCTACGATTACAGAGAATACAGAGCCATGTGGTAGATGTGGCGAGGAAGGGCACGATCTTTATGAATGCATGGCAAGTGTAGAGCGCGCCCTTGCATATAAGAAATACAAGCAGGGAGTTCCCTTCTCCCAGTTGTATGAAGAAATCAAGAATGATTCTACCCCTTCTACGCCAGTACCACAACCGGTCTCTCCCTCTGCAAGAGAAGAAATTGCCGAGTTGAAATCCATTATGATGAGTATGTCAAAGATGTCACAGCAATCTGAAACGGTTATATCGGAATTGAAAGAACAAGTCGCGCAGTTAACATTCGCGACAGACCAAGCCAAACTTTTTTCAATTTGCGATCCAGTCAGTGCAATGAACTTTCAAAATGACCTTACTCATGAAGAAGACGAGGTTTTGACAGCTGATGATGACTCAGATGATGATCTAGACGAGTTTTTGCAGGAAATACTTGCTGCGTGTGCAGTAACCACTCGATCAAGCAACTCATCTACTCGATCGAGCGGTTCTAATCATCCAGTCACTCGATCGAGTGACAATGGCGGTCTATCGAGAAGCGCAGAATTCCAAGTTGGTCGATCGAGCGATAGTACTACTCGATCGAGCAACTCTGCTGAAGAAATCACTCGATCGAGTGAAGAACATGGTCGATCGAGCGATCAAAGTACTCGATCCAGTACTTTAAGTGGCGGAAATCCTAATTCAGTATCTAATACCGCCACCGTGTCATCTTCCCCTGCTGTGGAGACGTCACGCATTGATAAGGGTAAAGAAAAGGTTGCGGGACCACTCATCGCTACCAGGGTACCCTTCCCAAGTCGTCTGAAGGACGCAAAGATCGAGCAACAGTACGGTAAGTTCGTGGACATCGTGAAGAACCTCCAGGTAACTGTCCCTTTTTCCGAACTTGTTACTCATGTACCCACTTACGCTAAGTTTATAAAGGATATCGTGACGTGTAAGAGAAACTTGAGTGAATTTGAGACGATTTCATTTATGGAAGAGTCTAGTAACTTGCTGTTAAATAAGGCCCCTCCAAAAATGAAAGACCCGGCCAGTTTTTCTATCACTTGTGTCATAGGCAATATGGTTATTGATAAGGCCCTGTGCGATTTAGGTGCCAGTGTTAGTGTCATGCCCCTTCCTGTCTGCAAGAAACTGAAGATGAGTCACTTCAAAGTGACCAACATTACCCTACAGATGGCTGATAGATCGGCTAGGAGACCCTTAGGTGTCTTAGAGGATGTGCCTGTGAAAATAGGCAAGCTTTACATCCCAGTAGATTTCATTGTTTTGGATATAGCTGAGGACACCCGGACCCAAATTATCTTAGTAAGACCATTCCTTTGTACAAATTGGGGGCATTATTGATGTCGACAAGGGCGTCGACTCTTGCGAGGGGGATGACGCTATCACATTCGGTTTGCCCAAGATTTTTTAGCCCACCCAATGATAGAGGACACTTGCTATTCGGTCGATATCATTGATGAGTCTATTTATGACTTCTGGTCGGGTTCTTTTATGAAGGACCCACTAGAAGCTCTCATGCTTTTTGATGAGTGTGCAGATAGCCTAGAGGACGATGACGCTGCGTTGGACTTGCTCGTTGAGGATTTAGATGAGCATGAAGGAGAGCAGGTGGAACAAATGATCAGCACTCTTTGCTCCATAGAGGTAAAGGTACCGGAACGTAAGCCTCTCCCTTCTCATCTTAAATATGCTTTCTTAGACGATACAGAGCAATATCTAGTCATTGTTAGTGCCAAGCTTAGTGATGAGCAGCTGACCTCTTTGTTAGCTGTGCTCAAGAAAAACAGGAAGGCAATGGGCTATTCACTGGACGATATCACGGGGATTAGTCCCGATATTTGTATGCACAGGATAGAGCTGGAGGAGGATCACAAACCTTGCAGACGGGTCGGTAGTCGAACCGGAAGATGCGAGGATGTCGTGATGGCTGAGGTAATGAAGCTGCTAGACGCAGGTATTATTTATTCTGTCGGTAATTCTAAATGGGTGAGTCCAGTACAGGTGGTCCCGAAGAAAGAAGGGACAACTGTAGTTAAGAATAGAGGTGGCAATCGGGTCAGTCGGGTCGGGTTTGGGTCGGGTCACGTCGGGTCGGGTCATATCGGGTTCGGGTCATATCGGGTCAGCATACCCTTTCGGGTCGAGTCGGGTCGGGTTCGGGTCGTTATCGGGTCGGGTCATTTCGGGTCGAATGATGTATTGGGTCGGGTCGGGTTTGGGTCGGGTCATTGTCGGGTCCGGTAACTTAATCGCATTACTATAATTTTTTACCATACATTTATTTTTTAACCTATTCTTTGGTTTAATTAATTCATTATTAAGTCAAACATATCAATCTAAACACAAAATCACTTAAATTTTGATCAAAATTAAGCTTAATAATTATCGGGTCATCAACTTAATCGGGTCAGTATCGGGTCGGATCAATATCGGGTCGGATCTGGGTCGGGTTCGGGTCGCTGATAATCGGGTCGTGTCGGGTTACGGGTCGTCATCGGATCGGGTCGGGTCGGTTTCGGGTCACAATATTTTCGGGTTCGGGTCGGGTCGGTTTTGCTCGGGTTCGGGTCGGGTCACTCGGGTCGGGTCAGACTTGCCAGCTCTAGTTAAGAATGAGAAGAATGAATTAATACCTACTCGCGTAGTAACTGGTTGGCGGATGTGCATAGATTACAGACAGCTAAATGCCGCCACTAAGAAATATCACTTTCCCCTTCCTTTTATTGATCAAATGGTAGAAAGGTTAGCTTCTCATAAATTTTTCTGCTATTTAGACGGGTATTCAGGGTTCTTTCAGATCCCTATCCACCCAGACGATCAGGCCAAGACTACATTTACCTGTCCTAAGGGCGTTTTTGCGTATCGCAGAATGCCTTTTGGTTTGTGCAATGCCCCTGCTACCTTCCAAAGGTGTATGATGGGGATATTTTCAGAGTATATTGAGTCTATCATGGAAGTTTTTATGGATGACTTTAGTGTATATGGAAGTGATTTTTCTGACTGTCTATCTAACCTTGAGAAAGTGTTGCGTATTGTATTGAGGTTAATCTTGTCTTGATCGGGAGAAGTGCCACTTTATGGTCAACGAGGGAGTTGTCTTAGGGCACTTGGTTTCGATAGGGGAATAGAAGTTGACAAAGCAAAGGTGGAAGTGATTCAAAGAATTACCACCTCCTATTAATGTTAAGGGGGTGAGGAGCTTCCTTGGTCACGCCGGTTTTTATCGGCGGTTTATCAAGGATTTCTCCAAAATTGCTAAACCACTCACACAATTGCTTTGCTTAAGGATGCCCCTTTTGTGTTTATCGACGCTTGTCTTTCCGCTTTTAACAGGTTAAAGCAGGCCTTAGTCTCCGCGCCGATCATACAGCCTCCCAATTGGGACCTGCCGTTTGAGATCATGTGCGATGCGAGTGACTATGCACTAGGAGCGGTGCTTGGCCAGAGAAAGGACAAAGCCTTGAATGCTATTTACTATGCGAGCCGAACTCGGATGAGGCTCAAGTGAAGTACATTACCACTCGAGAAGGAGCCGTTAGTTGTAGTTTATGCCTTAGAGAAATTTCGTACTTATTTAGTTGGGTCGAAGTCACCGTTTTTACCGACCATGCAGCTTTGAGGCATCTCCTTGCTAAGAAGGAGGCTAAACCACGGCTATCGAGATGGATACTCCTTCTTCGGAGTTTGACTTGCGATTAAGGATAAGAAAGGAGCTGAGAACGTTGTAGCTGATCACTTGTCGCGGCTGATGCGACAAGAAGGGGAAGATTCTCTACCCATTGATGATTCTTTTCCTGACGATACTTTATTTGCTGTTGTGTCGTCTATTGTTAACCAAGAACCTTGGTATGCGAGATATAGCTAACTTCGTTGTCGGTGGCGGCTGCCGCCGACCTTTCTCATCAAAAAAGAAGCGTTTTCTATATAACGCTAAGCGATTTCCGGATGACCCTTACTTGTTTAAGGAATGTGCAGACGGTCTCTACAGACGGTGTATTCCGCAGTGGGAGACCAAAATAGTCCTGGAAGGCTGTCACTCCTCTTCATATGGTGGTCACCACGGTCTATAGCGCACCGTGGCTAAGGTACTTCGGTCTGGTTTTTACTGGCCTTCTTTGTTTGCTGACGCCAAGTCTTTTGTTTCAGCTTGTGATGCTTGCCAACGATCAGGGAACATTTCGAAGAGACATGAGATGCCACAAAACGGCATCCTAGAGGTTGAGGTTTTCGATGTCTGGGGCATTGATTTCCAAGGACCGTTTCCGTCCAGTAAAGGTAACAGGTACATCTTAGTAGCTGTAGAATACGTGTCAAAATGGGTTGAGGCAATTGCTTCACCTCATTGTGATGGTAAGACCGTGATAAAGATGTTTAAAAAGATCATATTCCTCCGTTTTGGTGTCCCTAGGGTCGTCATTAGTGATGGGGGGATGCATTTTAAGGAAAAGAAACTCACTTCCATACTGTCTAGAGTTGGTGTCCAACACCGGCGTGGTTTGGGGTATCATCCCCAAACTAGTGGTCAGGTAGAGGTCTCTAATCGTGAGCTGAAAGAGATCTTGTCTAAGGTAGTTTCTAAATCACGGAAAGACTGGAGTCTTAAGCTAGATGACACATTATGGTCTTATAGAACTGCCTATAAGACACCAATTGGTGCATCACCTTATAGGTTAGTTTATGGGAAATCGTGTCACTTACCTGTTGAGCTGGAATGTAAGGCCTGGTGGGCAATTCGTGAGCTTAATTATGATCCTAAATTGTGTGGTCAGAATCGTCTTTTGCAGCTAGATGAATTAGAGGAGTTTAGGCTTAATGCCTATGACAGCTCGCGCATTTACAAGGAAAAGACGAAGAGATGGCATGACAAGAGAATCCTACCTCGGGAGTTTCATGTGGGGCGAAGGTGCTTTCTTTTTAATGCCCTACCGAGACTATTTCCTGGCAAGTCAAGTCCGGATGGAGTGGTCCATATACGGTGACAAAATTGTTACAAATTTGGATCCGTAGAGCTTGAAGATTCCGAGGGTCATAGATTCAAGGTGAATGGCCAATATGTGAAGCATTACCACGAGGCGAGTGCAGCGGACAACCGCGTTGAAGTCTTGCGCTTCGACGAGCTCGACGCGCCAGTTAACTGATGCCAGAAAGGTCGTGCGGGACCTCTTAAACCAGCGCTCTCCGGGAGGCAGCCCGGACTGTTTTATTTGTACTTTTGTTGAACTATTTGTTTTTCTTTAGCCTTACGTTGAACTTTAGAAGCTGTTTTATGAACCTCCTTTGTAATTTCCTTGCGTTTAATGCGTCTTTTGCAGGTCAAAGCGCTCGATCGAATGATTTGGTGTTCGATCGAGCACTTTCTGATGCAGCCGTTACTCGATCGAGTAAAAATGTCCTCGATCGACCAGATCCAAACCCGTGTTTACTCGATCGAGTGATTCTTCATTCGATCGACCTATTCTAATGCACCGGTTCATTCGATCGAGCTGTTCGAAGTACTCGATCGAATGGTTATGACCTCCAGCTGCTGTTTTACGTCTATGGAGCCACTGTTTGACTTTCCTTGACCTTCCATGTTCATGGTCGGTTTGGGGAGGTCCCTCCTTACGACGTTTTGTAAGTTTTCCGACTCCACTTTTCCTTTTCCTTTTAAGTTTGCATTTCTTTCCCTATTTTTAGTACAATGAGGACATTGTACGGTTTGGTTTGGGGAGGTATGCATCCATATCCATGTCTGCATGTTTTCTTGCATTTCTGCTCCCATATTTATTATTTCCGCATGCATTGTTGTTTGTTTTAATCCAAAAAAAAAATCCAAAAATTTTCAAAAAAAAAAATATTTCATGTTTGATTTGAGTCGGAACGTTTGAACATTGACGCTACTCGGAACCCTTATTTGAGCCTTGCATTTTCTTGACATTTAGTTGGCGTGATTATGTGCATAATCTACGAGTTTTTGTTTCTTCCCTACCTGAACGAATAGACTTGATTCATTATGTCGGCAAGCTACATTACATTCTGAGGCTAGAGCTTTATAAATTGGTGACATTCATGACCGGTTTCATTTAGGATGTGAGTAGTACTCTCTCTAAGACATGTAACATCAATTTGCATAAGCATGAGTCTAGTCTTCTTAATACCTGTATGCATTCGGTCTGTGGATGGTGACACGTGTTAGGAGAGGCAGTCCCCTTTATTTCATTCTACCCATGAGCCTCACACAGCCAAATTGCCCTTTTTGTCCTATCAACTACTTTCTATAATACTTCCTACCCTAGCTGAGCTAGTAATGAGTAGTTCTTGGAATGTATATTGCGATATGGTTATTTCCTCTGATTTCAGAAGACGGTGGAAGAATTAAAGGGAAAGAAAGAAAGAAGGAAATTGTCGAATTGTTGAAAAAAAAAAGACAAAAAAAAAGAGAACGAGAAATGCGAAAAAAAAGAAAAGAAGAAAAAAAACAAAGAAAAAAGCAGAAAGATTATTTTTGAAAAAGAATCAGAATTGCATAATGATTCACACTCTCATGCCTTATCTATATTTTATGGGGAGTTGACGGTATTGGGTGTTTGTGAGTTTAGTGCATAATTTTGCACCGTTTTATCTTGACGTCATAAGTACGAAGTTGGGATGCAGTTACTATTTGGATCTGATGTTGCTAGCCTGGCTACTAACCCCACATATCCAAATTCATTTTAGCCCCTTCTTACCCACTACCTCACTTACCCAAATGTAAGTCCTCGGCACGTGTCTTGGTCATTAGTATGGTTGGAATGCTTATGTACGGTTGTAGAGACTTTATTCATGTTGACTGCATGCATGTTCTTATAGGTCGAGTTAGGTGAGTGTCTTACTTCTTTCTATCTTTCACATATATACTCACCTTATGCCTGTTTTTGAGTGACGAGCGACCCGTGAGAGTCCGATACCTTTTGAGTCTTGCAAGGTCGATGGTTCAGTAAGTTTGAAACATTAATCTAACTCGTTTGCACTTTTTACTGCTACTTTGTCATGTTATCGCAATAAATTGGTTCTAGTGGGTGCTTTGTAGCTGATGCGTTGGTCCCGTTCCATTGTTCATCCTTTAGTTGCATTCATATTTGCTTGGGGACAAGCAAAGGTTTGGTTTGGGGAGATTTGATGCGTGTCTTTTATATAAGGTTTTCACCTCATTTTTACACGCACTTCATGCTTTTATGTAGCATCTGGCTACAAATACCCCCGAATATTCTACTTTGGTCCGTTTATTGTAATTTGCAGGAATTGACTGAAGAGAAGCTAAATCGAGCCTTAACTGTCCCAATTGCATGCATTCATGGAAAATAAGGAGCTGGAGCTTGGAAATCTAACACTTGGAAGACGCATGAGCCGAGTTTGGGAAGGAATTCAAGGTCTAACGTGCCTATGTAGCTCGATCGAGTGGTTAACTGCTCGATCGAATGCTTTATACACTCAAGATTGATCGATCGTGCTGTTTGAGGGGTCGATCGAGGAGTTTATGCTAGTGGTGCTCGATCGAGTGGGTCACATCTACTCGATCGAGTGGTTTGGTGATGATATTGCTCGATCGAGTAGATTATCCTTGCTCGATCGAGTGGTGTCGTGTGTTTTAGTTAATTTCCGCCTAATTATTTATGGGCTTTTGTAATCAGTCCATAGATTAGGTTTTGAGAGTGAATTTTAGTATAAGACTGGAGAGGAGTAATTACGTTACTGATATCTCTTCACTTGGTTGATTTCACTGCCACTTTTCCTCACCATTCTTTGGACTTTTACTCTCTACACTTTGCTACTCGGATTCGGTATTATCAATCTAGTTATTTCTTAATCTTATTACTGCTTAAAATCCTTCTCCTCTTTGTTTTATAATCGTTCAATCGGATTCTTATTAATTTCATCATCATGTTTAATCTTAATTATTTGGTTATTGTAATTGTTAGTCCGACAATTATGAGTAGCTAATTTCCCTATGCTAAGACTATAGGGGATCCATAATATGAAGGGAGAGTAGTCGATTTACTAGGTTAATGCTAGTGCCGTCTTTGTTGTTTAAATGCTACAATTAATTGTAATTGCCTAATTGAGTCGACGCAGTTAGACCCTTATTCTTAGTGGACCTTGACCTGGACCGAAAGGTTGGAAGAGGCAGACTAGTAGCGAACAATAGAGTATTGCAGCGAGGGCGAAAGTTAAACTGTTTACACTTTAGGGTGAATTAAGGACCGAAAGGTGACGTTCGCTACCCCTTAGACCGTACTGCATTGACCTGGGACCTAGATTACTCGACCAGATGATTATGGTGAACCGTTTGTCTTAGCTATTCTCCTTATTCTGTTAAACTCCTTCCTTTTATTTCTCTTTTCCTTATCCTCTTAGTTTAGAAATCACATTTTATAAACCCCCAAATTGGTTACTTGGACGAACTTAAATTCAGCCGACAAATTCCTACCTCTCTGTGGATTCGACCCGACTTCCCTAGCTATATTAGTTAGAGCCAGTTGGTTATTTTTGACAGGTACGCGACAGACGTGTCAATATGCAACCACTAGACCATGACTTACAAACCAAATTAGACACGATCCACAACACATAAGGCACAAAGCTAGCAACAAAGCATAGCGAATAGAGCGAACGCTGCTAGAACATTTAACTGATGAACTAGCAGATGGAACGTTTAACTGACGAACCATCGGCTGTGAAGTATTTAACTGATACTCCACGGTACTATGTATAGCGTATCACCACTGCCTATATGCCTAAGACCTGGCCAGACCTCTCGATGCATTAATCGTACACCGAACGACACTCGGGACCCAGAACGTTTAACTGACGAATCTGGCCACCCCCGAACATAGACCAATAAACCTCCGAAGAATAGCTCTTGATTCATTCCGATAGTATTTAACTGATACTACCGTCATCTATTCGACCAGCCAACAAATAAATATGCACAGTTTAACTGACTGCACACGACATGCGTGTACCACATCACGACTCAACTCAGAAGAACAGTTTAACTGACTGTCCAACTCATGCAAATGCACAGTTTAACTGACTGTACAACTCATGTGTGAATAACATCACGACTCAACATAGTAGAACAGTTTAACTGACTGTCCTACCAACATATGAACAAGAGTAACCAACGACACATGCACACATTATCATATAATAACTCAACATAACTCAACATGTGAAACAAGTATCAACCATACAATGTTATAGTACTCCAGTTATAACTTTAACATTAACCATTCAATGTTATAGTAACCCTAACCATAACATAAACTCTGAATGCGAGGTTATAGTAACCTTGACTACAACTTCAACATATATAACTTGAAGTTATACTTACCTCAACCATAACCTTGGCACGTAACTCAAAGTTATACTAGTCCCAACTATAACCTTGAGCCATAAATCTCAGGGTATGTTAGTTTCAGCTATAACCTTAACTCGTATCCAATGTTATAGTAGATTCAGCTATAACCTGGATTCATATTTCCAAGGTTATACCTATTTCAGCCATAACTAGAGAAACTATCCAAGGTTGTATTAACTTTAGCTATATCACTTGAATCATCATCAAGGTTACATTAGCTTTAGCTATAACTTTGGAGAGAACCCTTGGCCGCCTATCATGCCGCCACTAGGGTTTGATTCGCAAACCCTAATTACGCTCATGACACCCGTAATAAACATGTAAACAATATACGAGACATAATTAAAACATTAAATCATATACAAACATGCGAAAACATAATTAACATGATAATAAACAATCAAAACATGTACTAATCATACAAATCCATCACTAAATCACATTAATTATATCAATCGACATAAACACAATTAAAGGAAAATACCTAGTTACCTTTTTAGCAATTAATGATTCAAATTAAGAATGAAAACTCCATGAAAGACACGACCATCAAATCCCTGTCTCCAACGCACATGTCAACTATCCAAAACCGCCTTTAAGGACGCGCGAACCCATGTGCAAGAAGTCGTGCATGCAGATCCTCTTTTAAAACGTCAAAGGAATGACACAAAACGAACCCTTGAAAACACCGTGAAAAGATATTCTTCTTTACCCATAAAATAAGAGACCTAAAACGTAGGTCTAAAGATCCATATAAATAATCCCCATAAAATTATATGGAGAAGAATATGTTGTAGAGGTAAGAGCAAGGATTATGAAAATATAATTTGTGTATGAGTTTGGAAGAAGAAATGATATACAACAATGGAGTCAAAGGGAGAAAAGAGAACAAAAGAGAGAAAGAGGAGGAAAGACGTGCGGCAATCTCACGTGAAAAAAAGAGAGAATGACCTAGTTGCTTGCTAGGTTAAATCTATTTATAAGAGGATTAACTAATGGGCTTTGGGTCCATTAGCTCATACAATGGATTATCTGATTATAAATCGGATTGGACCATATTAAAACGCAAGGATAGCTTAAATAAGAAAAGTAATTATTAAATTAAAATAGTAAAATCGTGCACGAACGTTTTAACCCATACAAAAGTAGGTCAAAACGAGAAATAACAAAATAGAGAACGGAAGCGATAAATATATATTTTCAAAATACATTATTAAATATCGAAATAATTAATTTAATAAAATACTTTTATAATAAAATATTATTATTACGGGGTGTTACAATTCAACCCCCTAAAAAGAAGTTTCGTCCTCGAAACTTGAATTTCAAAGATAAGATCAAAAGAATGTAAGAATTACAATTGATCATCAATAAAGGTCATCTCGGAATCCTAACCGCTGCGCACTCTGATCCATATCCAAAATCAAACCAAAGAAAAAGATATCCCAAATCCTCAAAGTTATCATAATCTTCACACACTCTACAATCCCAAAAGTTACATCAAACTCATACCATCGAAGTCCAAAAAGATCATTAAGCCAACATCTAGTCCTCATAATACAAACACTCATTCAACTACCATTAACCATCATTAAACAACATATATGCCCTCTCAAAATCTGTATAAACTCATCACTATTACTCCAAGTCCATATAACATCTAACAAATACTTCAATTCTATTTTACCATTAACTACAAGATCTGACATTAACCAAAACCTCAAACAGACAAATCTCAAAACAAAGAACATCTTTCGAATGAGAAAACGCTTTCACTCAGGAATGTCATTAGAATCACTCCTACTCTAATATCCTTAAAACGAGTAGTGCTTACTACCAACCATAACTTTTAAGCTCAAAAGTCATAAATAAATCTCGACGATTCTCGATATATATCTAGTATCCAATCAAGTCATCAATCTCAAATCTCAAACTCTAACTAAACTGTCAAAATCCTATCCAACCTCAATCTCATGATAAATCCTTTGTCGCACTCGCAAGACCAAACCATTTCCTTTTAACACCTATAGTCACAACGTTCTTAAGCGCCCAAGGAACCATACACCTTTAGTTAAGCAAAAACCTATTGTATCACAACACACTTGTCATCGACAACGCAATCCCATCAATGTTTACTAATAACACCATACAACTCACATCACCTGTGCTCATATAATCACCCAACTTATAACCTCAATTTCTAATCACGGTTTACTATCCATGACTATCATCTCAACATCACAATTCCACCATAGGACTTTAAGAATCTATGTGCGTCAATTAATCACTCATACGCTTAAATAAAACATCTTTATCCTCAGATAGAACAAACAAACATCTATATACCTTCAATGTAAAAACACCCTCAAACTTTCTTAGCTCAGTATAAAACCTTTAATACTCCTTCTCCAAAACTCTATATGTTATCCCAATTAACACTCGCATACAACTATGTTACTAAGTTCTCAACCTCAAATAACCAAGCATTGATCTCAAGGTTTCTAACATCACTCGCAAAAGGATCCAAGCTTCCACTACGAGATGATCACAAGTAGCTCTAAAGAGATTAGAAACGTTTTCAAGTTACCATGAAAGAATAAATACTTGCAAACCAAATCAAAATATTTCCGTGCAATACCACAAAGCAAAAGAACACATTCCTTTCGAAAGTAAAAGCTTAGAGAGAAATCAATGTGAAAAAGGGTAATTACAAAAGTTCAAAGAAGAAGGAACTGGAGTTGAAATAAAGAACAAATAGAGAGTAACAATAGATTAAACAAAGAGAGGACAAAGATAAAAAAAACCTTTGGTCCGAAGGCTCAAATAGAAGAGGTATGGTTAACACGTGCAAGGGTTACAAGAATAGACGACTCAAAAACAATTTTATCTACTCGAAGACAACAATTTAAGATAAAATAAATAAAGCAGATAACCAGAGTCTTATAATTCTCATACAATCATCACTCAAGGTAACAACGTCTCGTAACATCCTTTCATCACATCTCCATAATACCTCAGAACCAACAAATCCCTATATAACTGCCCCTTTTACAATCACTAGATCCTCAGATTATCAAATCTCAAGATTACAAACTCTCACAACCCTCAACTCTCAAGTCCTTCACTCTCAAAAACTCCATCTAATCATACTTAATGAATCAATCCATAGCAATCTTTATACCCTCAAAAGATGAACACAACAATTCATTATAACCATCGTCAACATGGTCGCTCACTAAGTCAACGCTTGAACACCTTAACATTAATATCTCACAAGTCCATAAACTACAATTTGTCTCTTTCGATCAATCCTTTAAAAGGTAAGATCAGTAAATAACTCCTCAACGGATAAATCATAAAATCTTTCATAACTCGCTAATAGTTATTAACGAGTCTTATTCCTCAAATATGGTATTCCAATTAAAGACGAGCCTAGTCTCCACAATTCTCAACTTGCTCAATCTAAACTCCACATTAACATTCAATTCAATTTCCATTATTCTATCCTCGATCCATAAATAACTCGCATAACTTTTCCTTTAACACAAGAAAAAATCTAATAATTCTAACCATTAAGATCATAAGCCACGATACCCAAATAAAACCATAAGATAAATCTACTCCTGATGTCTCCCACTTGTGAAACTATGAAACCACAACCATATAATCTTATGCCACAAATCATCATCCTCTAACATCAGTAAGGATTTCCTCAAGTATCTCAAAGGACTTAAGAACATCTAATCCCAAAAGAAGCATCATATTAACAACCACTTATCCCAAATGAGACTTCATCTTAACAACCTCTAATCCCAAAGGAAACTTTGTCTCAAAAACCTCTAATCCCAAAGTAAACTTCCTCGTTACCAAACCCATAATAATAAATGCTATTCCCGATCATACTTGAAAATCCCTATCCACAATCCATCTTAATTTACTGTCTCAAGACCCAAACCACAAGGGGAATCAACTCCGAAATTTACCTCAAGCACGACAACACCATCAAGTGATCCCAAAAGGATGAAAGTACGATAAGAGTAATGCTCGGGTTATCAAGGAATAAAAGTTTTGACCGACATATAACCAAAATGCACGACACGTAACATGCAAGGAAGATTTTCAAAACTGACCAACTTCAAAAACAACAAAGCATGCTCGAAAAAGTCTTACATGAACAACACATTTTATACGACTAATGACGAAACAAAACATCAAGTCATAAACAACACAATATATAAACTGTACATTCAATACAATTAAATAACGATAAACACTAAGGCATAAACAAACAAATACATGAATAAAACATGTAATACAATAAATAACAATATGAAATATTAAGACATAAATAAGCAAGTGCATAAAGAACATATGTAACATAATTATTAACGATACGAAACATTAAGGTATAAATATACATATGCAAAAACAACACATGTAACACAATTAATAATTATACGAAACATTAACGCATAAACAAACAAGTCCTTAATTGTTTCTACCCCATTTACTCTCACTCATTTACTAAGTCAATTTATTTTAGTCATTAACTACGCGAGATTTGGGAACGTGTTCGCTCTGATACCAACTGTAACAACCCGGATTATAAAACAAAGGAAAAACTTATATAAACTAAATATCAGAGTACGATACTGATAAAAGGGGTCAAGGTGGCGGAAACACCTGACCAATCCGGTTCGCCACTAAATCCAAAACCAAACTAATACATTATTCATAGGTTCTCAAAACATAAAAGTAAACTCCTAATTCATTATTCGTCTCGGCCCTCGATGCATCCCAAACAACATCTTCCAAACAGCGACGAGTATTCAACCTGAGAATGGGGGGTCGACAATCAGTCGGGAGTAACTAGATGCTCTCCCAGTCATGTTTACAACAATTGAATATAACCAACAATCAATAACAATTGAAATGCAAAACCAGTAAACATGCGAGATCATCCATACTCATGAATGTCAAACTCAGACTTACTACTCATGATATTCTTAACACTAGACGAACGAGACGATAGATGAGCTTAGGCCATATGCAACCACTAGACCATGACTTACAAACCAAATTAGACACGATCCACAACACATAAGGCACAAAGCTAGCAACAAAGCATAGCGAATAGAGCGAACGCTGCTAGAACATTTAACTGATGAACTAGCAGATGGAACGTTTAACTGACGAACCATCGGTTGTGAAGTATTTAACTGATACTCCACGGTACTATGTATAGCGTATCACCACTGCCTATATGCCTAAGACCTGGCCAGACCTCTCGACGCATTAACTGTACACCGAACAACACTCGGGACCCAGAACGTTTAATCGACGAATCGCGCCCCAAACATAGACCAATAAACCTCCGAAGAGCAGCTCTTGATTCATTCCGATAGTATTTAACTGATACTACCGTCATCTATTCGACCAGCCAACAAATAAATATGCACAGTTTAACTGACTGCACACGACATGCGTGTACCACATCACGACTCAACTCAGAAGAACAGTTTAACTGACTGTCCAACTCATGCAAATGCACAGTTTAACTGACTGTACAACTCATGTGTGAATAACATCACGACTCAACATAGTAGAATAGTTTAACTGACTGTCCTACCAACATATGAACAAGAGTAACCAACGACACATGCACACATTATCATATAATAACTGAACATAACTCAACATGTGAAACAAGTATCAACCATACAATGTTATAGTACTCCAGTTATAACTTTAACATTAACCATTCAATGTTATAGTAACCCTAACCATAACATAAACTCTGAATGCAAGGTTATAGTAACCTCGACTATAACTTCAACATATATTAGTCCCAACTATAACCTTGAGCCATAAATCTCAGGGTATGTTAGTTTCAGCTATAACCTTAACTCGTATCCAATGTTATAGTAGATTCAGCTATAACCTGGATTCATATTTCCAAGGTTATACCTATTTCAGCCATAACTAGAGTAACTATCCAAGGTTGTATTAACTTTAGGTATAACACTTGAATCATCATCAAGGTTACATTAGCTTTAGCTATAACTTTGGAGAGAACCCTTGGCCGCCTATCATGCCGTCACTAGGGTTTGATTCGCAAACCCTAATTACGCTCATGACACCCGTAATAAACATGTAAACAACATACGAGACATAATTAAAACATTAAATCATATACAAACATGCGAAAACATAATTAACATGATAATAAACAATCAAAACATATACTAATCATACAAATCAATCATTAAATCACATTAATTATATCAATCGGCATAAACACAATGAAAGGAAACCACCTAGTTACCTTTTTAGCAATTAATGATTCAAATTAAGAATGAAAACTCCATGAAAGACACGACCATCAAATCCTTGTCTCCAACGCACATGTCAACTATCCAAAACCGCCTTTAAGTACGCACAAACCCATGTGCAAGAAGTCGTGCATGCAGATCCTCTTTTAAAACGTCAAAGGAATGACACAAAACGAACCCTTGAAAACACCGTGAAAAGATATTCTTCTTTACCCATAAAATAAGAGACCCAAAACGTAGGTCTAAAGGTCCATATAAATAATCCCCATAAAATTATATGGAGAAGAATATGTTGTAGAGGTAAGAGCAAGGATTATGAAAATATAATTTGTGTATGAGTTTGGAAGAAGAAAAGATATACAACAATGGAGTCAAAGAGAGAAAAGAGAACAAAAGAGAGAAAGAGGAGGAAAGACGTGCGGCAATCTCACGTGAAACAAAAAGGAGAGAATGACCTAGTTGCTAGCTAGGTTAAATTTATTTATAAGAGGATTAACTAATGGGCTTTGGGTCCATTAGCTCATACAATGGATTATCTGATTAGAAATAGGATTGGACCATATTAAAACGCAAGGAGAGCTTAAGTAAGAAAAGTAATTATTAAATTAAAATAGTAAAATCGTGCACGGACGTTTTAACCCATACAAAAGTAGGTCAAAACGAGAAATAACAAAATAGAGAACGGAAGCGATAAATATATATTTTCAAAATACATTATTAAATATCGAAATAATTAATTTAATAAAATACTTTTATAATAAAATATTATTATAAAATACGGGGTGTTACAGTTCTGCTGAAAGAATTATAAGCAATGGTTAGGATGAGATTTAAACTCAAATGCTGGAATGTGAAACATAAGGTTCCAGCTCAGTGGTTGATTTCAATAGGATTCATGTAAGTGTAGTTGCAGGTTGTGTTCAAAGGTTGTAGATTAATGCATCTATGCACCAGTCAAGAAAACAGTGTGTATGGTATGAGCTTATTGATTATTATTAATACAATTTTAACCTTTCACCCAAAAAAAATCCTAATTAGAAAGGCTACGTCAAAGCCAGACGAGTTCAGAAGAAGAACCCAACCTAGAATGGGCGCAGCAACTAGTGCGTCCTCTGGAAGAGGTGCATCAGACCTTGCGTCTATTCTCAAGCTGGGTTCTGACTGTGAAAGTCAGATCCGCAGATTAGTTAGTGTTCGTTAGTTAATTTAAACAAATTATTAACATACGACTCAAGTGAAAATGATTTAGCAAGTTATAGACATGGTGAAGATCGTCACAAGTTGAATTAAAACAGGTTGAAACGAGTATTACAGCGTATTTAAGATTTACAAATTATGATGTTGGAATTACAAGGACGAAATTAAACTTAATTTATAAATAAACAAGAAAAGAATGAAAGCTAGAAACTAGAAATTGAATGAAAATTATGTACAAAAAACAAATTTAAGGTGTTCGATATGGGGAAATCGAAACCTCAAAATACGGGTTTTTAACTTATGATGGAAACCCGCAAATATTGGATTATTAGGGATTCAAGTCGAAAAAACTGGATAAAAACAAATTATGCAATTAAGAAAAACGAAAATATGTGAATTTGGAGAAACAAGAAGAAAATAAGACGAAAGGAGAAAGAAGAGTGAAAGAGCAGAAACTTGGGGAAGAGGAACGAAAGCTGCAACAGATGGCAGCCTCTAGAAGAGGCGCAACTGATGTTGCGACCTTTACAGAAGGCGCATCAGGTGCTACGATCCCTCCCCACGCCAAATCGCTGCTGATTTGCAAAATAGGTTTTAAAAGACGGTTTAAAATATGATTTTAGCATGTTTACGACATAAATCTTACAAAAAATAACAATTACAAAATATAAACAAGATTAGGATGGGTTTACACCCTCAGACTTACATGTTAACATAGCGAGATTTAACTAAAATCGGCTTTTTAGTGGTAACTCAAAGCGATCTATGCAAATATGAAAGTGCCATTGAAAAAGGATTTTAAAAGATTGATTTATTGATTTTAATGATTTTGTAGTAGTCAAATTGGTCGTTATACAATGTGACTGGTACCCAAAATGATCTGGGCTTACGTGGTCGCGTAGAGCAAGCACGTAGGCATCGATAGTAGGAATAAAAGTCTAGAATGCAAAGAGAGAAGAGAAGGGGCGGACACTCGCGTGGGAAATATGTGAGGCGGAGGCCTCTATATATTTATACTAATCGCGAGAAGGAATTTAGGAAAGGGATATAGAAGGAAATAAGAAAGGAATAACCGACTTAGGTTGAAACACGGAAACATGGATGAAAAGAGAGCCCCGAAAAAGGCGCAGCAGGTGTTGCGACCCTTGGAAGAGGCGCACCACTACTGCGTTTTCGCTTGGGTAGTTTCCTTCTGCACAAGAAAGCGCGTTTGACAGCCTGTCGTATTTTAGGCTTAACTTTCTCTACAAGACTCATATTGAGGTGATTTAGGTGGCATTGGAAAGATAAGAGAAAGATCGAGAACTTTATGTGAAATAGGCCAGACCAAACAAAAAGTCGTTATCACCTTGTAAAATAGGCCTAAAGGTCGGGTTGTCATTTTAACTAAATGAAATGCACATTTTGCAATGTAATCTTAAGTTTAGCCTAAAAAAGTGACATGAGACTCAAAATGAGATACAATCCTAACATTTTATGACATCCTAACCTTAGGTAGACAAGCACATTACTTTTTGACTTGAGATTGACGGTTTCGGGATTACAACCAAGGGACAGACTGCTGTAAAACTATCACAAGTTTTAACGTGTTTTAATAAATTTGCAGCGAAATAAATTTTTATGTGTTTTTATGATTAAATTGGAACGAAAAATAAAAGGATATGAAGCGAATTGTTATCCTTCCTCGCAAGAAATTCGACTCAACTCACAACTAGCACTCAACCTTACAAGACTGAATGTGTATTATCTCACCATCGCAAGAACGAAATAATAAATCTAATAACTCGCAAGCAATTAGAACTAACACGAACTTCTTGTATTAATCTCTCAACTTGAATGAATAAAATTGAATACAATGACCCTTATTTATAGTGAAATAGATGACATAGAGACTCTAAGGACTTCTTAATTCAGGCGTGTAAGCCTTTCCTTAAACTGACTCAAAGAACTTTCCTAAACTCGATCTTAAGAGAATTGACAAATTGCCTTATTACAATTTTTCTAGGATTAGAAAATAAACAACAACTACCTTAAATTTATTAACTAAAATAAAATAAGGACATATAATAAAATATCAGCTATAGAACCGTCATAGCCACCTTGAGATGCGTGCCCAGCAGCTCATCCTCGTTCCTCCATGTTATCATATTTACTAAACTCGAGCCCATTTTGAAACCTTTGGAAATGTGAGTTACATTTCGAGAAATTAAGACTTCATTTTCTGTCAACTCCAATGCTCCTGCATCATAGACACAAGTGTATAAGTTACCTTTTATTAATCGATTTACGAAACGTCATAAAATCGCGATATATGCTAAACATGCGGCCGAATTATAACTAAGTGTTTGGTGGAAGCTGCAGAAACGAGGTATCTCCAACCTGTGAGAGAGACCAATCGTAAGCATAAAATATGATGAAGCAGAATTATGAGGTAAACAGTCCGTAGTTGTACAAAGGGAAGTGGGACTCAGCTGCAGGGTGCAGGTCTCCACGAAAGAAGAACAGCTACCAAGGAGGGACACCATGACTCATTTTATTGATTATTACTACATGTTGTACAAATATCTGCATTGATTATTTTTTTTTCTTTTTCATAAAAAGCAGTGAGCTATCCAAAATTAATTTCACTGCAATAACGTAAGTACGGTGTGTAGTATACAGCAATTCTCCCTGCGACGGGTAAATATGATCACTTTTTGATAAAATGTAACCACTCAAGTACTGTTTATAAAATATTACTTTTAAAAATATGGTCACATTTTCTCATATATTGGTCACATTTGGCCCGTCGCAAATGTGAATAGTGTTTGTGACGGAATAGTACCCTTCACAAATGAGAATTGGTAGTATATGAAATGCACAGCTTGCAATTTACTGTCACCAATTAACTACTACGGAGTACTACTTTTATCTATTTATACCTTGTACACTCCTTTCAACTTCACTCATCCATTACTCAACACTTCTTCACTGCTTAACTCTTTGTTTACACTAAAATGGTCTCTAACAATGGCGGCCTTTTCTTCTTGTGCTCTCTCTTTTTGGTTGCTACTGCTGTAAGCTTCTTCTCTCTTTATTTCTATGCATTTTATATCTAAGCAATATGTTGCATACAGTTGAACAAAAACCAACATTATATGTTTAGAAACTTCATGGTAGATCTTGGTTTTAAAATTCATTATTAGTTGACACTTGAGACAAAAGTGGTTTGAACGATGTATTTGGATCCTCTCTATTTTCTTTTAACGGGCTAGGTTTTATCCCAAACAACCTAATTACTATCAGGAAATAGAAAGGATCCTAACCCCCTAATAATTTGTAGAGCTCTCACATGTTCAAATCCGCATTCAATCTATGTTACCCTGGTTACATGCCTCTTGTTATAAAATCACTATTGTATACAGATGATTTTTCATTTAAAGGTAAAATCACTTAGTCTCGATCATTAGATAGGAATCTACATCATACATATAAGGACTAAGTAACCCTCTATTACTGCATTCAGGGTTTTACCATTAGTAAAACCTTGAGTTTTGTAGTGATTTGAAATGAAATCAACAACATTGTGTATTGTTCATTACAGGCTGCCTATGTGACGCCAACACCAACACCAACCATCCCCAAACCCCCCACCACAACTCCAGCTAAACCTTACATTCCACCGGTCAAGCCCCCAATCGCGCCGTATCTTCCGCCACCAAAGACCCCGGCTCCACCTATGCTCCCGCCACATCTACTACCCCCAAAAACACCCGTGGTATCACCAGTGATTCCATACCCACCAAAGAGTCCAAGCCCACCTGTTGTCGTCAAACCTCCAGTGGGTCCATACCCTCCTAAGACACCTTCCTCACCGGCCCCTGCACCTTTCTATGGCAGTCTGCCACCTGTTAAGAAACAAGGTAATTTCTCTAATCACATACACTACTAGATATTTTGCATTTATGCCTTTTATGTAAGACCTCATGTTTTATTGTTTTTATGCACATGGTTCTAGTACTGTTTTTAAAATCAAGTCATCATTGCTATTATGGAGTAGCATCTTATGAAATACAGAGCACCCATATCTGACACAATTCATGACTAAATGTCCTTGTGGACACGAGCAAGCATCAAACTTTTCCTAAACTTAAAATCCTTGCAACTGTCGGTGTAAGTTTGTTTCCCGATCAAATCTAATTTTTAAGAAACTCGTTATTTTTGGTCCTTACAATAACTTTTAACAATAAAAAAAAAGCACGTCTCCTTGAAACAAACAACTCATTACTCACATGGTATAGTAGTAGCAAATCATACTTGCTAAACATGATTTTAGATTGCTAAATGATTGTTAATACGTAAATGTATGCAGAATGTGAAGGATTATGTGGGAAAAGGTGCGCCAAACACTCAAGGATGGCAGTATGTATGAGGGCATGCTCAACATGTTGTACAAGATGCAAGTGTGTTCCTCCCGGTACTTTTGGTAACAAGGAACTTTGCGGTCGCTGTTACACTGACATGACTACTCACGGTGGAAGACTTAAATGCCCATAATTCCATTATTACAAATTTATTAAACTTAAGGCCCGCTAGCTTCATATAAAGCCTTGTTATATGGAGTAGTTAATTAGTTGTCATAATAATAATAATTATTACTCCTATTATCTTTTACTATTATCTATTAGTAACTACTACCGCCACGTTTTTCTATTAGTATTGCGGAATTATGTTGATATGGTCGAACGTGTGTCAGGGGATGTTGCTTCGATCATTTGGATGTTATTGTTAACTATCCTTCTTATGGAATTAATTAAATTATTGTGATCATACTGTTTTGCTTGCGAAGACTCTATATTTCTTTTGATTTTTTTTTAACTTTTATGCGTATGGATACTCCACCAACTTGAGCATTACCTTAATAGTATGCTCTGTAGGTTTTTTTTAGGGTTATTTAATAAGAATAATTCAAACTATGGACGGTCTTCTTACAATAATCCCAACTATATTTAATCTCATAATAAACCGTACTATTAGCTTTATCTACTCATAATGCACTCAATAACTTGCTACCTCTTCATCAGGTCACCCTCTCAAAAAAAAAAAATAATACTCAGTGTGGACATGGCCCACCTGCAGGTCCGGTTCGATCTGCGGACGTGTAGCGGTCTTTTTGAAAGCCACGCTCGGCGGCGTAAAAATGCTTTCGACCGGATCGTTTTAGATCGGTCGGTTTCGTCTCGGTAAGGGTCTCGAAACGTTTAGAGATGTTCGGAGTCGCCACCAAGCATTTGTGGTGTTGAGTTTATCGATCCGGTGCTTAAGAAGGGGAGAGGGTGAATTAAGTACCCTTTTAAAAATTAAAGCGAAATTTAAACAAAAGGTCGTTCACGAATTTCCTTCTGAAACAATACACAGGCTAATTGAACAGTCTCGGTGACTGTTCAAAACAATCAGAGTTGTGCTGTATTGTACGTTTGAGTAAATACGTGAACCAAAAAGGAAAAACAAATAAAATCAAAGGCAAACGAAATAAAAGAAAGCAAGAGACTCACGATTTTTAACGTGGTTCGACCTACTCTCTAAAGGTCTACGTCCACCCTCTCTCTTATTATTATTTCCTTTATAACCAAACTCGATTACAAAGAAAACCCCCACGATCAACCCCGATCGTGCGACTCGAGTACAACCCCGTACCCCAAAAACACTCTCTCACAAAAGAAAGATTACAACTCGCTTTGTCTCCTTATATGGTTCAACAATTTAGAACGATGGAGAACAAAAATAGTCCTATGAATATGAGAACTTAAGCACACGCGAATGGTACACAGGACACGAAAAAAGTATTTTGCAAATTGGATTTTTCCAAGAAAGACACGTGAATAATTCTTTGCAAAACAAAAGCTTTTAGTGCAATATGATATGCTCTCAATTTCCGTGAACACCAAGAATGATTTGCTGAAAATTATATAGGAGAAAAGTTTGGTAACCAACCCTATATTTTTGGCAAAGAGATAAAATAAAATCTTTTTAGAATAAAATATTCCACAAGATAATTTGACTTGCTTTCCAAGATAAATCTTTCAACTAGTTTTCAAAAGATAATTCTTTTTTCAAAACAACCAGAAGATTCTCAAAACTATCTTAGACAAATTTTGATCAGAAAATATTTTATTCAAAATGCTTCTTTACCAAATAAAATCCATTACGTGTTCTTCATTCTGTGTCATGCACCATTCAGAGTTCGAACAGTCTGCAGAACTGTTCAGAACATACGATGAGCTTAAGAACCACATCCTTACAACAATACTAGACAACGACGGACACAGCAGCTTCCAATCCGCTTTGATGAATGAAGTCCAAACCTGCAACATTAAAGCTCTTTGCCAAAATAGTGAATGAGAAGGAACAAAGTATTGGGAACATGTCATCACCAAGAATCATAGCTCAACAAATTCCCCCTTTGATGATGGCAAGTTCCTTTTAGAATATGTCCCCCTTAACCTTAAAAATTTCCCCCTTAAAAAAGCAAGGACATCCAAGACAATTACCAATTGACATAGGATAAAATAGAATTAGAGAACATTCACAAGAAAGGCATAAAAAGATCAGTCTAACAATAAAACATAAACCATAAGTCTAGAAAAGCATAAAGAGATCCTCACACATAGAGCAAGGTCTAATTCTAAGCAGCTACTAGTGCAATATGTCTCTAAATCTTTCCCCCTCTTGACATCATCAAAAGGAGAAAGAGGCGCAAAAAGTAGAGACAACATAACCACAGTCAGAGATACCTAGTGCAGCTACCGGACACAGTCCAAAGACATCATCATAATAAGTACAGACCATCTAAGAGAGTATCAAAATGTATCCAGCAAGAAAAGATGACAAAATGGACAAGGCAGAGGGTAAGCAAGGCACGGCTAAGGGTTGAGCAAGGCTAGGATCTTGTCAAGCTTGGCATGAATGGAGGCATGGCTAGCTTCCAATTTGGTGACCCGGTTATCAATAGCAGCAAGACCACAATCACCCTTCTCCGAGTGACTAACCACTGCATCCGTGAGAGTATTCACACGGGAATTCATAACCTCAAGACCCCCTGTACCAGCACTGTTAATATCAACGTCGGCCGGATGCCCTCCAATGGCAACCAAATGATCACCGACCTCCTTCAACTGCATTTGTCTTAACAGACCATTTTTCATTTCATCTCTTATATCCACCCCAAAACTATGTTCAGTTAAAAGGCCCATTTCTTGAAAGACATAAGAAAGCCACATCCCATATGGTAGCGGATGCGGCTCCGTGGTGGTTTGCACGGACTCAGCAACAGACCGAATATGATGAAAAATAATAGACGGAAGGTTCAAAGGTAATTGCAGAAACAGGTGATACATAATCAGCAGATCCGAGAGCAAGCAACTGCCTCGGGACTCATTTCGAGAGGTAATTGTGCGACGTACACAGTTGAACATGAATTTTTGCTCAACAGACAAATTTCGGGGATGAATTATGGCATTATCAGAGGTGACACTTTTATCAAAAAATTGTTAGACTTCCAGTTTAGAGACATAATCAAGTCCAGGCCAAGTATTTTTATCAATTTGACCAAATCCCCGGTTTCCAATGTGGAACATGTTAGCAAGATCTTTAGTGTGAAGAATTAAAGTCTGACCATTAATAGTGGCAGTAAGCATTTTACAAGACGAATTAACAGCCACAGACTGATAAAATTGAAGAAGTTCAGGAATATAGACAGGACAGGTCATACCAAAAAGGGGAACCCAATTCTGAATTTCAAGAGCAGCTAGAAAGAACTCGACTGACGCCTTGTCAGTTAACCATGCAGTAGGGTAATACCGGCCAGACATGATCGGATAAGTGAACAGACGGTGACAAATAGCCGCTTCATCCTCCTCGAGCCCGAGAGAGTCGATAACCCGAGAAATTCGGTCACGATTGATAGTGGAAAAAACAGACACATTAAGACTCGAACTCGGCTCATCGTTCCCCATATCACCATCGACATCCGCACCTGCCCGTTTCCGTTTTAAGGTTCCCTTAACACCAGCAACTGTACCCTGGGAATAGAACCGTATCTTTTCCATCTCCTTATCATGCACTCCTTCCCAAGTATCCTCCGATTGCTCTTCATCGTGTTCAACAATCGGACTTGGTGATTGAACAACACTTTTTCGGCCTTTTCTAATCAAAACCCCTTTTCCCTTTCGATTTATAGCAGCAGAGACAACAGCAGGGTCTTCCAACACACTCGCAGCAGCGATTAGGTCCTCAGAGACGGTTGCATGTGATTTTGTAGACCGGGTTGGAATGGATTTGGTTGGAAGCAAGGGTTTAGATTTGACATTGGGTGATTTTGTGGTGGTTTTGGGAGAGATATCAGGTGGTATGGTTGTTTCCGGTGAAGTTTCGGGTTCGGGTTCGGGTTCAGTTTCTTTGTGTCGGGTTCGGGTGGTAGTGGAAGCTGGGACAACGGGTTTGGGATCGGCCTTGTCAATGGCGGTCGTGAGCTTGGGTTTGGTGGGTTTTTTCGCCATTGTTGAGTTTGAGAAGGAGAGTTGGTTGTGGTTGGAGTTAATGAGGGAAAGTAGAAGGGGAGTTGAGGGTTAGTAAAGTTTTGGAGTTTTTATGTAGGTGGGTCTTTATGGGGACGGTGGTAAGTGCAAGTGGGGTAGGGTTTGAATTTGAGGGTGGGCTGAAGTTGTGGTAGATGGGTTGGCTTGAATTATGGGGTTTCAATTTTGCCATATAACTTGCGTGAATACGAATGATAGCATCTCAAAAATAAATCAACTTATTACTAGTTTAGATGAAAACACCAACTAGAGTAAGCAGACTGCACTAAGTTCAATAACTGTAAGACACATTGTCAAAACAAAACGCCTGAGTCTCAATTCTAGTTAATCATTTAGGGGATCAATTTAAGGACAATAGAGACTATGAGCTACTATTCAAGAGACCCAATTCTAATCAGATTTTCTCAAATTGTTCTCTAGCCAAAGGTTTAGTGAAAATATCCGACAACTGATCTTCTGTTTTACAAAATTTTAAGCTTATGTTCCCTTTTTCCACATTATCGCGAAGAAAATGATGACGAATGTCAATATGTTTTGTCTTGGAGTGCTGGACGGGATTTTTAGAAATATTAATTGCGCTAGTGTTATCACAAAGAATGGGAACACAATTAATGATCATACCGTAATCCCGCACCTGTTGTCTTACCCATAGTATTTGAGCACAACTTTGAGCAGCAGCAACATGTTCACTCTCAGCCGTAGATAGAGCAACCGTATTTTGTTTCTTGGAAGCCCAATAGATAAGACACGGTCCTACAAAGGTGGCAATACCAGATGTGCTCTTTCTTTCTACTGAGCAACCTGCATAATTTGCATCTGAATACCCCATGAGAGTGAAATTGCAGTCCATAGGATACCATAAGTATAAGTCCTGGGTACCAATCAAATACCGAAGAATGCGTTTTACAGCTGTTAGGTGTGATTCTTTGGGATTTGATTGAAACCGGGCACACAAACATACACTATAAAGAATATCCGGACGACTAGCTGTGAGATATAAAAGTGAGCCTATCATACCTCGATACACCTTTTCATCTACACTTTT
Organism: Silene latifolia; assembly: GCF_048544455.1. Lineage (NCBI taxonomy): Eukaryota > Viridiplantae > Streptophyta > Magnoliopsida > Caryophyllales > Caryophyllaceae > Silene > Silene latifolia. The sequence goes on from NC_133536.1 coordinate 140,215,346, forward strand.
ACCTTTTTCGTCTCTGTCAAGTTTAAGTGTAGAACACAGAGGTGTAGGAAATGGATTAGCTGTAGTCATACCAAATTTCTTTAGCATCTCCTTGATGTATTTTCTTTGATGGATCATTATGCCATGTGTGGTTTGCTTTATCTGAAGACCCAAAAAGAATCCTAGCTCGCCCATCATGCTCATCTCGAACTCCGATTGCATAAGATTGGAAAAATATGCACATAAAACATCATTAGTTGCTCTAAAAATGATATCATCTACATAAATTTGAACAACTAATAAGTCCTCCTTCACCGGTTTTAAAAATAGTGTTTTGTCAACTGAACCTCTTTGAAAACCATTTTCAATAAGGAACTTTGATAGTCTATCATAGCAAGACCTAGGTGCTTGTTTAAGACCATAAAGTGCCTTATCTAATTTATAAACATTATTAGGAAAATTACTATCTAAAAAACCGGGAGGTTGTTCAACATACACTTCCTCTTGCAAATAGCCATTAAGAAACGCGGTCTTAACATCCATTTGAAAGAGTTTGATACCCATATGAGCGGCAAAAACAATAAGGAGACGAATGGCTTCAAGTCTCGCCACTGGTGCAAAGGTTTCATCGTAATCAATCCCCTCCTGTTGATTGTATCCTTGCACTACAAGTCTAGCCTTGTTTCTCACAATCACACCTGCATCATCCAATTTGTTTCGAAATACCCATTTCGTTCCTATGACGGAACGATCTCTTGGACGTGGTTCCAAGTGCCACACCTTGCTTCGTTCAAATTGGTTAAGCTCCTCCCGCATAGCAATAACCCAATCAGGGATCGCTTAAAGCATCATTAATGTTAGAGGGTTCTAATTCTGATAAGAATGAATAATGGGCACAAAAATTTCTTAAAGAGGATCTAGTTTTGACTCCCTCATGAATGTCAGTCAAAATGTTATCCATTGGATGTGAACTTTGATGCTTCCAACGTCGAGGAACAAATGTGTTTCGTTTCTGGTGTAGATTGAACAAGATCGGTTCCGTTTGATTCTCGCTCGACATTCGTAGCTGCAGACTGAACAAGATCTTGGGTTCTATTCGATTCTCGCTCAACATCTCGTATTTGTCTTTCTTGACGTATTTGAGCTACTAGAGGCCTGATTTGTCTCATTAGACCGTGCAGCTGTCTGTTCGAGACGCCCGAACTTGGTGATTTTCCAGACCGGACAGCTTCGTGTTCATTCATTTCCCCGCATTCGTGGACTGTTCTGCACCTGTTCCTTCCAACGATGAGGGATTCTCCTCTAGTTCAGGTGGATCATCTCTTATAAATCCAATCTCAAAATCATCATCATCCTTCAATTCAGCGTTAAGCACATTAGTTTCATCGAAAATTACATGTACACTTTCCTCAAAACACATAGTTCTTTTATTGTAAACTTTATAGGCCTTGCTTTCGTTTGAATATCCAATGAAAACCGCCTCATCGCTTCTTGGATCAAATTTACCCAAATTATTTTTGCCATTGTTGTGAACATAACATTTTGATCCAAAGCAACGGAAATGTGAAATGTTTGGCTTTCGCCCATATAGAAGCTCATAGGGCGTTTTCTTATGGATAGATCTAATAGCAACACGATTACGAATATAACAAGTCGTGTTCACAAACTTTCGCCCAAAAGTTTCTAGGTAGCTCGCTACAAAGTAACATGGATCTTGTCATATCCTCCAAAGTTCTATTCATTCTTTCCACTACACCATTTTGTTGCGGTGTTCTAGAAGCAGAAAAGTTATGATCAATGCCATGTTCCCTGCAAAAAGATATAAACGAATCATTCTCAAATTCTCTTCCATGATCTGTTCTAATGGAGATCAATTTGTGACCGAGTTTGTTTTGGAGTTTCTTAATCAAAACTTGGAATTCTTCAAAAGTTTCACTTTTAGCATGTAAAAATAAAGTCCAAACAAACCGTGAATAATCGTCTACTAGAACACATACATAAAGACTTCCACCTCGGCTTATAATCCTCATCGGACCACACAAATCCATGTGAATGAGTTCTAGAGGCTTGGTGGTGCTAACAACCCTTTTAGATTTAAAAGAACTTCGGACATGTTTGCATCGAGCACAAACATCACAAACTCGATCAATTTCAAACTTCATAGAAGGTAGACCTTCCACTAAATCGAGTTTGTAAAGTTTGTTTAGAGATGAAAAGCCAACATGTCCAAACCTCTTATGCCATAAATTAGGATCGTTTTGCAATACCGACAAACATTTAATGGTTTCCCTAGGAATGCTTCCTAAATCAGCCACATAAATGTTATTGACTCTCTTACCTTGAAGAACAATTTCATTCGTACTTTCTTTGATTACATAACAAAGGTTTGCATGAAATTCAACTTTATTTCCTTTGTCACATAATTGAGAAATACTAATCAAATTGTGTTTGAGACCCTTTACAAGCAGCACATCATCAATGGAATGTGAAAGAGACTTACCGACTTTACCAATACCAATTACTTCACCTTTTTTGTTGTCTCCAAATGTCACATTTCCACCGTCGTAGGCCGATAATGAGAGGAGTTGGTTTCTATTACCTGTCATGTGTCGTGAACATCCGCTATCAAGATACCAACGGCTGCCTCCTCTCATATGGCCCTGCGAAAGAGAGTTAGTTAGATGATTTAGGAACCCAAACAAGTTTGGGTCCCTTCTTATGACGAACAGTATCTAAAACATCTTTTCTAATCCACATTTTCTTAACAACTCTTATGTTTCGATCCAAATGACCTAAGCGTTTTTTACAAGCATTAAATACGTGACCTGTGTGTCCACAAAATTTGCAAATAGTGTATTCAGGTAGACCCAGGTACTTAGGCTTGCGAAAATCTCTCTCAATGGGTTTAGATCTTTTAATCTCAACAAGATCGGCGTCGATTTGAATTGAACATCGGGAGGAGTGTTTACTTTCTGTTCAGGGATCCAGACAGTACGATATTGAGAACCGCCCTGCCTGAAATCAGAACGTGAGTCATAGCCTAATCCAAGTTTATTGTTGTTCTTAGATTGATTGACTAGAAAATCTAGGACAGTAGTACTACCTTCCCATTTAGCAACTACATTTCTTGCATTACTTAAATCAGTTTCAAGATTGTTGACTACTACGAGCAAATTTTTATTCTTAGCAAGAAGAGAATTATAGTCGTTATTAAGTCTATCAAACTTAGAACAAATTTTAGAGTAAGAGGTTGAACTAGTAATATGCAATTTTTTAATCTCATCTAGTTCATTTGTTAAGACGTGGATTTTGTTAACAAGAGACTCATTTTCAGCAGTGAGATCTGATTGAACCGTCTGGTCGACTGTTTGTTTCTGTATATTCTTCAGATTTCGTCTTAACTCTATATTCTCCTCCGCAATACTTTCAATTTCAGATTGCATAGCCACAAGACGCTTGTTTTGTTCATAACTAGTATCCAAAGTCTCATCAAGCAATCTTACAATTTTTTCTTTAGACAAAGACCTAATCTTAATTTTGAGATTCGAGAGATTTACCTCATCTTCGGATTCGCTATCCGATGCATCAGAGTGAGCCATGAGACCGTAGGCAGAATTTCTCATCTTTCTAATTTTCAGAAGGTTCCTCGTCCTCTGAGTCGGACTCACCCCATACAGCAGCTATCATTGCACGTTTGTACTCCTGCTTAGACTTTTCACGCTTATCCTTAGCTTTTTCTTCTTCCCATTTAGGGCAATTTCGGATCTGATGATCCCGTTCACCGCATTTGAAACATCCCATTCTAGAAGTAGAACGAGATGAGGAAGATGAGGAAACAGATTTCTTTGGTTTATAACTTTCGAACTTTCCTTAATTTTGCTTTCTAATTATTTTGGCAATTCTTTTAGACAGCAAGGCAACTTCCTCCTCAAGATCATTTTCATTATCACTTGAGACGGCATTCAAGGCCAGACCCTTAGCTTTGGGTTTCTCTTCGGCATCATTGTCAAGTGTTATTTCGTGTGCCATAAGAGATCCCATTAAAGCTTCATAGGTAAGAGTGGCTAAGTCTCTACACTCTTCAATGGCCGTGACTTTTTGTCGCCATTTCCTGGTAAGACTTCTTAAAATTTTACGGACAATGTCCTCAGTTTCAAATTGTCTACCAAGAGTTGAAAGTTCGTTAGTTATACTTGAAAAACGTGAAGACATGCTTTTTATGGGTTCATCCTCGTGCATTCTAAAGTTTTCATATTGTTGCATTAAGAGATCAATACGTTCTTTCTTTACTTGCACGGTCCCCTCATAGGCTAGTGATAAACTATCCCAAATTTGTTTGGCCGTTTTACATCCTGCAATCCGACTAGTTTCTGATTCGCCAATTCCGGATTGCAGGAGTGATATGGCCCCAGCATTCTTCTCCGCCTTTTTGTAATCATCGGATGTGTAGTCCTTGGGCGCTTTTGCACTAGACACACCATTAGCATTGGTGGTAGTGATAGCAAGAGGACCATTTTCGATGATTACCCAACATTCGTAATCTGTTCCTTGTATGAAGTGCATCATACGGTTTTTCCACCAGCCATAGTCCGTGCCATCAAAGACAGGATATTTGACAGATTTGGAATTCATGATAAAGTAAAGTACAAAAGAATAAACTCAAAAGGATCAAACTCTTTGCTGTAAGGCAATCAAGAGCACGAGGCTCTGATACCAATTGTTGAGTTTATCGATCCGGTACTTAAGAGGGGGAGGGGGTGAATTAAAGCGAAATTTAAACAAAAGGTCGTTCACGAATTTCCTTCTGAAACAATACACAGGCTAATTGAACAGTCTCGGTGACTGTTCAAAACAATCAGAGTTGTGCTGTATTGTACGTTTGAGTAAATACGTGAACCAAAAAGGAAAAACAAATAAAATCAAAGGCAAACGAAATAAAAGAAAGCAAGAGACTCACGATTTTTAACGTGGTTCGACCTACTCTCTAAAGGTCTACGTCCACCCTCTCTCTTATTATTATTTCCTTTATAACCAAACTCGATTACAAAGAAAACCGCCACGATCAACCCCGATCGTGCGACTCGAGTACAACCCCGTACCCCCAAAAACACTCTCTCACAAAAGAAAGATTACAACTCGCTTTGTCTCCTTATATGGTTCAACAATTTAGAACGATGGAGAACAAAAATAGTCCTATGAATATGAGAACTTAAGCACACGCGAATGGTACACAGGACACGAAAAAAGTATTTTGCAAATTGGATTTTTCCAAGAAAGACACGTGAATAATTCTTTGCAAAACAAAAGCTTTTAGTGCAATATGATATGCTCTCAATTTCCGTGAACACCAAGAATGATTTGCTGAAAATTATATAGGAGAAAAGTTTGGTAACCAACCCTATATTTTTGGCAAAGAGATAAAATAAAATCTTTTTAGAATAAAATATTCCACAAGATAATTTGACTTGCTTTCCAAGATAAATCTTTCAACTAGTTTTCAAAAGATAATTCTTTTTTCAAAACAACCAAAAGATTCTCAAAATTATCTTAGACAAATTTTGATCAGAAAATATTTTATTCAAAATGCTTCTTTACCAAATAACATCCATTACGTGTTCTTCATTCTGTGTCATGCACCATTCAGAGTTCGAACAGTCTGCAGAACTGTTCAGAACATACGATGAGCTTAAGAACCACATCCTTACAACAATACTAGACAACGACGGACACAGCAGCTTCCAATCCGCTTTGATGAATGAAGTCCAAACCTGCAACATTAAAGCTCTTTGCCAAAATAGTGAATGAGAAGGAACAAAGTATTGGGAACTTGTCATCATCAAGAATCATAGCTCAACATGTGGGATGCTTGGAACCCGTTCGAAATCCACTTTATACCTCGGTCAAATCGAAGCACAAAGCAGCGTTTGACGTAGGCACTAAAGATAAGGAAATCGTCCCTCTTTAGCATCCTATCTCTAGAATGACTCTCGTACGCCCTGGATAAGGTCGTCCACTATCCAAAATTTCTGAGTAATAGGTGAAGGTACGTATTGGGAAGCCCTTTAATCAGACACCCAATCCCGCCCGTGGTAGCGGCATCTACTGATCGATCTTGGTTGGTTGAATGCAAAACTTGATAAAACGGTTTAAATGCATGAATGCGCATCCAATAATTTAAACCTAATATGTGAGAGCTTTCTAAGTCGATTGATTTAATCCAAGTATCAAGTATAAGATGTCAAGTTGGATTTATGGTTGATTTGCATGCAAGACGGAAATTAAACATCCATTTACCGTTTTAGGTTTATGGTGCATAACGTGATCCATTTGTCTTAGTATAGCATTTTGCAAATATGATTTTGAATGAGCAAATAGTCATCTGATCCGTTCTATATCCGGGCTAACCGGAGTCGGGGTCGTCCTGCACTAATGCTGGAAAGGGAACAAACCTTGCACCAGGCAGCCGTATGAGACGCGAGCCTGTTGGCGATGCAAGGGGGTCTCCCCTGGTTTTGAAAATAAGAAAGAAAAGGCCTGTTTAGGCGGGGGTCAGTCAACGGTTATATGCCGTGCTCTGACCTTTTGAAAAACGTTTATAAAACGTATTGAAAAGTGGGTATTTGACCCGATTTGATTTGAAAGGGTCGTTTAGACCGCATTTGTTGATTTGAGGAACGAGACTCGAATAATCATCATTATTTTGATGATATTTGGTGTCGGGTTCGATTTTGACAAACTTGACATGAATAGTTTTGAAAATGATTATGAACTAATTGTTTTAAGTTCATTTGAATGTAATTAGTCAATACGCATCATCGTACCCGGGTTAAAATCCGGCATGGTATGTAGAACCTAGGATGACTTTGTGTTGGTGACTAATATGCTTCTTTTGAAAATGTAGAGAAATGATGAAAGACTTTAAAATACCTCCCAAAAATGAAATAAAAGGTTTTAAAATACCTTTTAAATGTTATTAACCAAATATTATCACCGAAACACGGATTTAACCGTCATGGTATGAGGAACCAAGGGTGAAAAAATGTTTTATGATTAAAACAAATAAAATGAAATAAAAGGGATCGAAAATATTTGAAATAATAAAAACCGGTTGTAGATATGGAAATGAATTAAAGGGAAATGACGAGAACAAACACGGTTGATTTCTGACCTGGACACCCCATTGAGGCGCGGGCAAACCGACGAACCAAGGGGCTTCTGTATCAGGCCAAAAATCAGTTTTGGCTCGTTTATTCCATGTTTTGGTTTATGTTATGCATGTTTTAGCATGTTATAATCATGAAACAAATAAAAACATGATAAAAGAAGGATTTTTACACCCTCATACTTACATGTTTGGTTATGGCGAGTGACCGACTGTGACACCCTCATTTATTGCGGAAAAGTAAACACATAATTCTAGATAAAAACTGCATGGATATGTTTGTAATAGGTTCATTTGGGTAAAAACCTGTAATTTTTAAAACCTGAACTTGTTATAAAAATACTCAAATGGGAAGGTGTCAAACATGCAAGGTCTAAATAAATCTCATAAATAAAACATCGCTAAAGTCGCGAAACAAAGTTATACAACCCAAATATGAAAAAGGGAGACATATGTCCCTAAAGAAAGTATATGACATAAAAATTGTTTAAGGGTCACAATAAAATAAAGCCAATCTAGGTCCCAAGGTTACTTTGCTCGCTAGCTCGTCCATGTACCCCATATATGCATCACCTACCTGTCAATCGCATTTTACACAAATACGAAAGCCACAGTCAGTGGGGAGTAACTCCGAGTTCTCCCAGCCACGAAATGTCATGATTAATATAACATATAAACATAAGAATATGAATATGAATAACACATAGCCTTAGTATATAGATGCTAGACAATCATGCTTATCATGTGAACAACAATATAACAACACATAGTCCTAGCATGTGAATACTAGACCGACTCATACTACACTATCATGTGAATCACATAACATCCAGGAATCCAAACTCTATCAACCATAGCCGGCTTGCATCTCACCTTCTATGATTCATAGAATCATCAAAAAAGAAAGGACAATATATCTAGAGACAGGCATAAGTTCCTAGTACAGTCAATAGTCACTCTGTAACTCGAGTCTATACCACGAGGTAAGGTAAACACCCTAGTCCTAAACCTGCGCAGACCTAGCGACATGCGGAAAATACCGCATCCAAGACCCATGATCACACACATGAGTACCCCTAAGGAGTCCACCAAAGGGTTGGCTAGTACTTAAGCTGACCACATACTTCTACGAGTACGTCAGGAGGTCATGCCCTAACTTGGATATAAACCCACCAAGCTAAGACACAAAGGCTATTAAGCCGCAAACATACACTCGTCAAAGACTATAATGGCCTATCTATGATGAAGGCCGAAATACTCACCTAGGACCTAGTCCCAGCTTGAATACTTTAGCCCACACCACACAAGATAAGTAGGACACCCAATTAACCAAAAAAGGGGCAAAGAGTCCAAACTTGCACACACAAATGATCATACACACCCTAGCATATGAAAGGCTTCGCAAGAGCATATTTAGCTGACAATCCAACAATATCTTCAATATCAATAATAATCCAAATTCCAGCTAACCACTAGTACCATAATCCATGAGAACAAGCTAAAATGGCAAAGAGGCAACAAGACTCAAGCATAAGGCATCCAAAGCATCCAACAACCAACATGTGAAATGATAATTACAAATATCAAGGAATCAACATAAAACATCCAATGACAACCAATATCACCTCAAAGACAAACCCTCGACCCGAGTCCCGCGACGGGTCATCGGTCAAATCGAGGCTGACCGGTTTAAACCTAGTTTGACCAAACTCGTTCGGTCAATCTGCCCACTTTCGAGTCTTGGCCTACTTTGGCCCAAATCACAAAATTCATCACAATATCATTCTCATGCTATTTCCAATTTCTATCATGTGAACACTATCAACATAAAGAAAACATTCTAACTTACAAAATAACTAATTCCCCAAAATTCTCGCATAATAAAATAGCATAAATAATCGTCTCACACAAGGGTAAACTTTTCTATAAATTTTAATCGATAAAACGACGCCATTTACTCATACGGACTCCGAATTGAGTGATTCAAGTGGCTAAACCACCTAATTTTTCGATGCCGTTCAATCTGTCATATTTTTGGAAATATTGGAAACCATCTCGGTCCGGTACTGACGCGTTCCAGCCAACACGCGGACTTGTCACAACACATAATTCCTCATCCAAATTTGTTCCAAACAATAATATACAAATGGGTAACATAAATTAAACATAAGCATACTCATCTTACTCCATTCATTCATTTATCAACAAGATCGTCTCAAACAACAACAAACAACAACAACAACAACAACAACAAACAACAACAAACAACAAATACAACTACTAATGTGACATTAATTCGTCGAGTAACTCGGAATAGTTACCTTAAGCTAGCAAAGAGACAAGTAATAACTTGAGAAAGCTTCTAAAACCCAAAATTACTCTTCATCTTCAACAACATATGAGTCACTTAACTCATCTTCAAATTCTTCACCTATAAGAACAACAAAAACACAATTATTAAGCTTAAATTCGAAACCCTAAAAAAAGTGTCTTAAACAAAAATTGGGGGAAATGAAAATAAAGCTTACTAGTAGATGAGGATTGAAGAGAGGATTCCAAATATATAATTTTTATGAGATTTGGTGGAGAAATGAAGAATTTATGGTGGATTTAGGGATTGTAAGGAGGATTTTTAGTGGGTTTTTGGTGTTTGAGAGAAGGAGGAGATAGATTGAGTTATGGAGGAAATGAAAATTGGAAGAGGGGACAAATGGAGGGTAGGTGGCCAGCCAAAGGCATGGGGAGATGGGTCATTTGTTTACGTTTTGGTTCGTTTCGACGAAATTAAAATATTCGTCGAACGCGATTTCCGAGAAAATTAAAGTTCTTAAACACGATTTTACTAAAAGATTAAGTACTCATATGCCCAATATCCAAACTCGTTTACCCAACGACCGTAAGAAATGGGAAAATCCCAATTTTACGACTTTTATCTGAAATCTATTTTATCAAAGGAAAAAGTTTAAATATAGTTTAAATCACTTTTAAACATTTCTAAACTATCAAATATGATTACATTTCTTCAAAATAAAATAAGGTTATATTTTATCAAATAAATTTTATTTCAAATAAATTAATATTAAATTAAAATAGATTAAAATATTACTCTTAAAATATAATAAAGGTATTCAAATTTACGGAGTGTTACAATCATCCCTCCTTTTAAGAAGTTTCGTCCCCGAAACTTAGATGAAGGAACATTGTATATATGTAGGTCTATCTCTTTAAAATCAAGTAAACAAAATCTTCAAAATATGAACGTATGAAATATAAGTGTCTTTTCAATGGAACGGAATATCCTCGTCGGCCGTCCAAGAACATCAACATTCCAAATCAAAGACATAAAAATATATATTTTTACACCAACAAATGAGAAAACCAATTATCGGACGTCTCCAATAACGAGCTTTACCACTCATTGACGTTAAAACCAGTGGAAAACATTAAAACATTTCCAAAAATGTTTAGTTCGAAACTCTATAAAAAGGATAATAACTCAACTAGCTAAATGACCAAACTCTAACTATGACTTTTAAACAACTAGGCAAGGACTACTAACGCGGAGAGTATTTAAGAGAAGGAGAGGAACACTGGAAAGGATAGCTAAAACTCACAAGAATTAGATAAAGGAACGGAAAGTACCTCACGAGAAGAGTTCGGGATATTTAGCTAACATAGAAGATTCAGGCTCCCAAGTTTCTTCTTCGACATTTCCACAACGCCAAAGGATACGAACTAGGGGCACAACTTTGTTTCTAAGTTGCTTGTTTACTCTTTCGAGGATTCGGATTGGCCTTTCTTCCAAAGTCAAGTTAGGTTCCAAATCTAGGATTTCTTCTTGAATAACATGGCTCGGATCACTAATGTACTTCCTCAACTGAGATACATGGAAGACATCATGAACCTTGCTCAAATTCGGGGGCAACTCTAAACGGTAAGCAATGGGACCAATCTTCTCAAGCACACGGAAAGGTCCAATGTATTTGGGACTCAGCTTTCCTTTCACACCAAACCGTTTTACCCCTTTCATAGGTGATACTTTAAGGAACACTCGATCATCAACCTTAAAGGCAAGTGGTCGACGACGGACATCGGCATACGATTTCTGTCGGTCTTGAGCGGCTTTCATACGCTCTCGAATGATCTGAACCTGATTGATGGTCTCAGTTACCAAATCGGGTCCCAACACATGAGCATCTTGGACTTGATCCCAACAAACAGGACTACGGCACTTCCTACCGTACAAAGCTTCATAAGGTGACATCTTGATAGAGGAATGATAGCTATTGTTGTAGGAGAATTCGACAAGAGGTAAACATTTCTCCCAAGAAGTGTGGAAGTCTAAAGCACAAGCACGGAGGAGGTCCTCTAAAGTCTGGATAGTCCTCTCAGTCTGTCCATCTGTAGCGGCATGAAAAGCGGTACTCATCAGTAGCTTACTACCCATGGCTTCTTGCAAAGCAGTCCAGAAATGGGAACAGAATCTAGGGTCACGATCTGAAACTATATCCTTAGGCACTCCATGGTAGCGTACTATCTCCCTCACATAGGCCTCATCTAGGACATCTAATCTCCACGTCTCCTTGATAGGTATAAACCTAGCAAATTTGGTCAATCGATCTACAACCACCGAAACCGCATCTTTTCCGCTAGCAGTCTTAGGTAAAGCCATCACAAAGTCCATGGAGATGGACTCCCGTTTCCAAAGAGGAACATCCAAAGGTTGTAGCAAACCCCCGGGTTTCTGATGCTCAATCTTCACTTTCTGACAGGTAAAACACTTGCTAACATACTCTAGGACATCAATCTTCATCCTAGGCCACCAAAACTGTAATCTCAAGTCTTTATACATCTTGTCACCACCAGGATGAATAGAGTAAGGAGAAAGGTGAGCTTCATCAAGGATCTTCTTCCTCAACTCGGCTACTCTCGAAACATACATCTCACCTTGGTAACGAAGGTATCCATCACTATCCACCACACAATCCTTAGCTTGCCCAAGTTGGATTTTTGCTTGAATGGACTTGAAAGTAGCATCCTCAGGTAGGCAAGTACGGATCTCACGGTAAAAGTCGGGTTCTGCACTCAAGGCACTAAGATAGTCAAAGCCCTTCCTAACAAGGCTTATCCCTAACTTTTGAAATTCCGTGATAAGTTCATCAGGTAACACACGGATAGTGCTCAAAGAGTGACTAGTCTTCCTACTCAAAGCATCGGCCACTACATTTGCTTTCCCTTCATGATTTTAATTGCTAAACCCAAGATAGATAACATAGATAAAGTTTAGAAGTTGAACAAAAGAGGAGTAACCTAGACAACATAGATACTGGTATGCAGAAAGGATTCAACTTAACTAATCAAAAGAGCTATGATGAATTTCATGGGGTAAGAATTGAAGTTAAAAACAACAAGGATGTCAAAGATAAAGTTTCACAGGTTACGAGTATCAAATTTAAAGGAGGAGCATGATGAAGAGAGGAAAGAGAGGTATGAACGGTAACGCTTATGGTCAAAGAAGAAGGAAACTAGACAAGAAGGAAACGCCAAGTACTCAAACCTCGAACAGCAACACCATTCCAAACAGTTCCAAAAACTTCCTAACAACAAAACTTATAACCACATAGCTCCCAAAAATTTCCTCAGAACACTTATGTTACTTCACATCTAAGCTAATCTATGAAACAAAGTACTTCACCACCCTCCGGATTCAACAATTCCCAATCATTAACATCCACAACGGCTTCCCCAAAACAAGATCAAAACTACAAGCAAGGCTACACTCATATCCAACAACGTCGAAAGGTAACACCAACCTATGTATGGTTGTAAACATCCTAAAGGTATCCCTTTCCAAACACAAATCATAAACCTTACTCCATGCTTACTCCTAAGGCAACAACGCTCAACCTACTAAGTCTTCAAATCCCAAATATAAACAACAAAGCCAAGTTCTATAACTCTAGTAACATAGGCAACTCACTCTTAACACACAGAATCCACCAATCAATTCTACTTACTTTATCAAGGAACTAGGTATAGGAATCACCAAGTATGTCTCATCATACTACCTAAGTCTTTCTAATACCACAACCTTCCAAAATCAGGGTCAAGGGTTAACCACAAACAAACTCCACAAAAGTCAAACTTTTCCAATCAAGGTCAACATCCCTCAAAAGAAAGAGTACTATCAAAAAGGCGTTAAGGAGAATTAACAAAGAACAAAGGACAAGGTTAGGAAATACAAGAGTGACTTTCAAAGTAGAACAGAAGAGAGTTTAGAAGAAGGATAAGCGCAAAGAAATGAGGAATAAGGCAATGTACACAAAGAATGAGAAACATCTTCGAGGAAGTAGACGCATTCTTCAAAGTTGAACAAATCTTCAATTTCCGGCAATAGGCACCAAATCTTGCTCTTCATGTAGGTAAGCTCACGGTAATTGATCCAAGGGCACAACAAATATTAAATGGCAATCAACAAACATGTTAGAACCTACCACGAAGCATACACAAAGAGACTACAACATAAGATCCTAAGTCTACCCATCCTACCCATCTCTCAAGTTTATTATTTTAAGGTTAAGTTATTTATATTGGGGTGCACAAACGTGCGTCGGGAGAAAATATGCTCTGATACCAACTGTGACACCCTCATTTATTGTGGAAAAGTAAACACATAATTCTAGATAAAAACTGCATGGATATGTTTGTAATAGGTTCATTTGGGTAAAAACCTGTAATTTTTAAAACCTGAACCTGTTATAAAAATATCCAAATGGGAAGGTGTCAAACATGCAAGGTCTAAATAAATCTCATAAATAAAACATCGCTAAAGTCGCGAAACAAAGTTATACAACCCAAATATGAAAAAGGGAGACATATGTCCCTAAAGAAAGTATATGACATAAAAAGTGTTTAAGGGTCCCAATAAAATAAAGCCAATCTAGGTCCCAAGGTTACTTTGTTCGCTAGCTCGTCCATGTACCCCATATATGCATCACCTACCTGTCAATCACATTTTACACAAATACGAAAGCCACAGTCAGTGGGGAGTAACTCCGAGTTCTCCCAGCCACGAAATGTCATGATTAATATAACATGTAAACATAAGAATATGAATATGAATAACACATAGCCTTAGCATATAGATGCTAGACAATCATGCTTATCATGTGAACAACAATATAACAACACATAGTCCTAGCATGTGAATACTAGACCGACTCATACTACACTATCATATGAATCACATAACATCCAGGAATCCAAACTCTATCAACCATAGCCGGCTTGCATCTCACCTTCTATGATTCATAGAATCATCAAACAAGAAAGGACAATATATCTAGAGACAGGCATAAGTTCCTAGTACAAATCAATAGTCACTCAGAACTCGAGTCTATACCACGAGGTAAGGTAAACACCCTAGTCCTAAACCTGCGCAGACCTAGCGACATGCGGAAAATACCGCATCCAAGACCCATGATCACACACATGAGTACCCCTAAGGAGTCCACCAAAGGGTTGGCTAGTACTTAAGCTGACCACATACTTCTACGAGTACGTGATGCGACCATAATTGGCGCATATTTAGCCCCCGAATTACCCTTGTTTTCATGCTTTTTAGTGCCTATTTGGGTCATTTCTTATCTTTAGTTCTTTGTTTTGCATATTCTTTGAGATTTTGATCCCTTGGTAGGAAAGGAGTAAGAATCTTGCATTTTCATGGCAAAACAAGGCTAAATTGATCATATTCAATGACCAAGCATCAAGGAGAGACAAGACTAGAAGGCCTTTGTACATAGCATAGTAGAAGAGCATTGTTGAGAAAAGGATCCTTGAGTCCCCAAGGAAATCCCCAAGGAATTCATGAAGAAAAGGGAAGAAAAAGAAGAAGGAAAGCTGCTGAACTACAATCCGAACGGATTGTAGAGAATCCGTCCGTCCTCGCCAATCCGAGCGTCCTCACCAGGAATCCGCTCGGATTCCCCATGCCCAGTCCGAGCGTCTTGTTCCTTGATCCGCTCGGATCGTCCACCCCAGATCCGGCCGTCCCGACTCCCAGCCGCACGGATCACAGCACAGCACAGTTTCGTTCTTCAAGCTACGAAATGGAGAAGCCCTTCTCTCGGACAATCCCGGAGGCTCCTTGCTCAACTTAAAAAGTGTAATTACTAGTTTAGCCCTTAGTTAACCCTAATGCATCCTCCCTAATTTTCACTATAAATACCCCATTAGTCTAATTAGAGGAGCATGTTCTTCTTATCAATAATTAGTGTAGTTAATATCAATCAAATCTCTCTTCAATATTGTAATCAAATATTAATCAAGTTTTAATCCAAGTTTTAGTTCCTTAATCTCTCTCTTGTTCTTACTTTATTTTGGGTAATTGAAGATTATTTGGGTTATTATTGGGAGATTGACAACCTCTCAATCTAGGATTCAAGTACTTCTATTATTCTTGCTTTATTATTGGAATCATTAGTAGGTATAATCTCTTAATCCCTTTTTAATTATTGCTAATTACTTTCATTTATTCATCATGTTTTATTATGTTAGTATGATTGACAACCTTTCTAGCATGATCAATATGATAATGAGTGAGTAGTCTCTTAGCTAGGGTTTAATGGGTGATTAGGGGAAACCAACATGGGGAATGATTCATGCTTAAATTAATATGCTTTCATATCTTATTTGCTTGCTTGTTTTGATCTTAATGCATGCACATGTTATATTTGATGAAATGCTAAGCCTATGAATCCTTGCATTTACTATCATCTTCTATCCTTTCAACTTGACTTGTAAGACATAACCCAACTCGAGTCTTGTTAGACCATGCATGTGTTAAGTAGGGAAGATTAAGTCGACTTGTAGGTGTTGTACAATCCAAGAGATTCGGCTCCGGGACCCAAACTTTCCTAGGATTGTAAGATATAACCCAACTCAATCCATCACAACAATAATTGCTTGCTTATAATTTGAGAACATGTTTGTATGATCATATCCCATGATTCCCCTATGAACCCATGACACCCTAGTGCTTTTAATCAATTGTTTACACCCTTATTTCATTTACCTTGTTAGTTTATTTTCATTGCCATTTTAGTTTAGTAACCTTCTACATCAACCCAATTTGTGACACCCCTAGACACCGCTAGTTACAATAGAATCTTCATTTCAATACCCGTCCCTTGGGATCCGACCTTTACTTGCCTCTTTACTAATTGTAGAGTTGTTTGTGAAGTATAAATTGTGTTTTGTATCGACCATTGACCAACGACCACATATGCTCAATTGTGAACACCAAATGGCTCCGATCAAAAATGGCGCCGTTGCCGGGGACGGTGTTTAATTGATTTAAGATTTCTTTTATTGTTTTTAGTTGTGTCTTTTTCACCTTGGGGAAGTAAAACTCCTCAAGGTTTGTTCTAATTGTTTTCTAGTTGTTTGATATTTTGCGAGAATGGATTTCATAGATTGTTTTGTAGAAGACCATTTGAGTATCCCTTACTTCAAGGATCCCATGCAAGCATTAGAGGCCTTAGAAGCAAGTAAGGCTAAGAGCATGTATTGGGAGTTGGAGGTGGATCTCTTTGAGGCCGCTCTAGCTAACAAAGAACTCACTCATGCACAATCCGAGTTGGTGCATAATATTCTAGTGGAAGCATGTCAACCCATAGAGGATGAGCAATCTATCCTAGAAGATATTCTACAAACTCAAGAGCAAGAGGAACCCATCATGGAATTTGAATATGATGAGGTTAATGAAAGTGAAGAAGAATATGTCATGAGAATGGAATGTCTAATGGAGATGGAGCAAATTCTCAATGACACTCCAAAGGAGGAAAGTGAGGTACAAACTCCTACTTTGAAACCCCTTCCCTCAAATTTGAAATATGCTTACCTTGATGAATCAAAGACCAAACCCGTGATTGTTAATGATAGACTTGATGATGACCAATTGGGTAAATTGCTTAATGTGTTGAAACAACATGAGAAGGCTATAGGTTATAGTCTAGATGACCTTAAGGGAATTAGTCCCAACTTTTGCATGCATAGGATTCATCTAGAGGACGACCATAGACCTACCATTCAACCCCAAAGAAGATTGAACCCCCACATGCAAGAAGTTGTCAAAGGAGAAGTCATGAAATTACTTGATGCGGGAATCATATATCCCATATCGGATTCTTTGTGGGTTAGCCCCGTCCAAGTGGTACCTAAGAAAGGAGGTACTACGGTAGTGACAAATGAAAAGAATGAATTAATACCCACAAGAATGATCACCGGTTGGCGTATGTGCATTGACTACCGTAAATTGAACTCCGCAACAAGGAAAGATCACTTCCCCTTACCATTCATTGACCAAATGCTTGAGAGGTTAGCCTCTAACAAATTCTTTTGTTACCTTGACGGGTATTCTGGATTCTTCCAAATCCCTATACACCCGGATGACCAACATAAGACCACCTTCACGTGCCCTTATGGCACTTTTGCATATAGAAGAATGCCTTTTGGATTATGTAATGCCCCCGCTACTTTCCAAAGATGCATGATGAGTGTCTTCTCCGATTATCTAGAGACCATAATGGAAGTTTTTATGGATGATTTTAGTGTTTATGGAAAGGACTTTGACTCATGCTTGCATAATCTTTCTCTTGTATTGCAAAAATGTGAAGATGTTAGTCTTGTTTTAAATTGGGAAAAGTGTCATTTCATGGTTAATGAAGGAATTGTTTTGGGTCATTTGATTTCGGAAAAAGGCATCGAGGTAGATAAAGCTAAAGTTGAGGTGATAGAGAAACTCCCACCTCCCGTGAATGTTAGAGGGGTGAGAAGTTTTCTCGGTCACGCGGGTTTTACCGTCGTTTCATAAAAGATTTTTCTAAAATAGCAAAACCCCTCACTCAACTTTTGCTTAAGGATGCCCAATTCCAATTTACTGACGAGTGTGTTGAAGCTTTTAATAGAATCAAAGAAGCATTGATCTCGGCACCAATCATCCAACCCCCAAATTGGGAGTTACCTTTTGAGATTATGTGTGACGCTAGCAACTACGCCGTTGGAGCGGTACTTGGCCAACGGGTAGGGAGAGCTCTTCATGCCATCTATTACATAAGCAAAACCCTCGACCCTTCTCAAGTAAATTATGACACGACCGAAAAGGAACTTCTTGCCATTGTATATGCTTTGGATAAATTTCGGTCCTACTTACTTGGATCCAAGGTGATTGTATTTTCGGATCACCGTGCTCTTCGACATCTCTTGATAAAGAAGGAGGCAAAACCAAGGTTGTTAAGATGGATTTTGCTACTTCAAGAATTTGACTTAGAAATAAGAGACAAGAAAGGAGCCGAGAATGTAGTGGCGGATCATTTGTCAAGGATCCGGCTTCATGATGAGAATGGAGAAACACCGATCAATGACTCATTCCCCGACGATATCTTGATGGCTATTCAAACTCAACTTGAAAGGCACATCACCCCATGGTTTGCCGATTATGCTAACTATATTGTTGGAAAAGTGCTCCCTCCTAACTTGAACCACAACCAAAGGAAGAGATTCCTATTCGAAGTGAAGAGGTACTTTTGGGATGATCCAAACCTCTACAAGGAGTGTAGTGATGGGCTCTACCGGAGATGCATCCCTCAATGGGAAATCCAAGGAATCTTGGAAGGATGTCATTCATCACCCTACGGTGGGCACCATGGAGCAAGAAGAACCGTTGCGAAAATCCTCCAATCGGGTTTCTATTGGCCCACAATGTTTCAAGATACAAGAGAATTCATCATTCATTGTGATGCTTGTCAAAGAACGGGGAATATATCTTGGAGAAACGAAATGCCGCAAAGGGGCATTCTAGAGGTGGAGATTTTCGATGTTTGGGGAATTGACTACCAAGGCCCCTTTGTGACATCTAACGGGAACAAGTACATCCTTGTGGCCGTAGATTATGTTTCAAAGTGGGTGGAGGCAATTGCCACCCCAAATGATGATGCAAAAACGGTCACCAAGCTTTTCAAGAAGATAATTTTCCCAAGATTTGGGGTTCCTAGAGCTATCATTAGTGATGGAGGAACACATTTCCATGAAAAGAAGCTTGCATCCCTTTTGACCAAATATGGTGTTCAACATCGAACCGGCTTGGGATATCATCCTCAAACAAGCGGTCAAGTGGAAATTTCAAATAGAGAGATCAAGCAAATTCTTGAAAAAGTTGTGAACAAGACTCGGAAAGATTGGAGCACAAAGCTTGATGATGCTCTTTGGGCTTATAGGACGGCCTATAAGACTCCCATTGGTGCCTCCCCTACAAGCTTGTATATGGAAAAGCATGTCATTTGCCAATCGAATTGGAATACAAAGCTTATTGGGCAATCCGAGCACTCAATCTTGATCTCAAATTGAGCGGTCAAAAGAGGATGATCCAAATCCAAGAGTTGGAGGAATTCCGACTACAATCTTATGAGAATGCAAAGATTTACAAAGAAAGGACAAAATTGCTTCATGATAAGAGAATTCGACAAAAGGCCTTGCACAAGGGAGACAAAGTCCTTCTATTCAATTCCCGCTACCGACTCTTTCCGGGAAAATTGAACTCTAGATGGATGGGTCCCTATGTGATAACCGAAGTTGGGAAGTATGGAGATTTCGAACTCAAGGCGGAAGATGGAAGCAAGTTCAAGGTAAATGGTCAAAGATTGAAGCCATACTATGAAGGAGCATTTGTTGGAGAGGTCGAGGCTACCTACCTCGGTCCTCTTTCTCCTTGACATCTCATCAAGAATGAGAGTTTGGTGGAGTCCTCCCTAAACCGCCATTTGTAAATATACTAACCCTCTAACTTGTATTTATCATTTAATTGCATTTGTTTAATAAGCATAAATTCTTTTCATGAGCGCAAGTGAGGGAGGGTTACTAATGAGTTTTTGAATGAAGGAAGGAGAAAATTCCTAAGTGTGGGGACGCATTGAAAGAAAGGAGAAAAAGTCAACACTCGCAGCAAGAATCCGTGCGTCTCTCTGGAGATCCGGACGTCCTGGCAGAATACGGACGTCCAAGGGAGAAACCGCGCGTCCAGCTGTGTTGAGAAATTGAAGGTTTCTGGACTGAAGAAGAATCCGAGCGTCCTAAGTAAAAAGACGCCCGTCTGAGAGAATCCGGCCGGATTAGTGGAAAGACGCCCGTCTTTTCCCCTGAGCATTTCAAAGAAAAATCTCTGTTGAAGAATCCGCCCGTCTTCTCAAGAAGACGCCCGTCATGACCCTGATGAATCCGAGCGTCTTGTGCTCGGGACGCTCGGCTTGAGGCGAGAAAAATTTTGGGATTTTACTCTGTGGCAGAATCCGGGCGTCTTGCCCAGAATCCGCCCGTCCCGTGAGAGGAGAATCCGAGCGTCTCAGCTTCGAATCCGCTCGTCTCCCTGCCCGTTCCTCGACCCGACTTTTCTCAATTAAATTACACCCCACCACCCATATAATGACACATCACTACTCCTTCCACTCACCCTATAAAACTCACCCCCTTGTAACCCCCATACATATTCCAAATCACTCTCTTCACCCTCAAAATCAAAAACCCCCAAATTTTCTAGGGTTTCCAATTCTCAATCAACAAAGAACAACCTTAGCAAATCTTCAAACAAAATAACCCAAATCAAAAGAACTCAAGGATGGCACCTAGAAGATCCTCCTTTAGAAATGCAAGAAGACCTAGGATGGTGGGAAGTTCCTCTACCTCACATCTCAACGCCATTAGAAGGGAGCATGTGGAAATTGTAGACCTCACAAGGCTCGACGACTTCTCGAATGTGGAATTCCTTGATGATGTGCAGCGATTAGTCTTCCATCGACTCTTAAGTAAGAATATTCTTCCTACTAAATTCCTTTGTCATGATACTTTGAGAAAACTTGGAATCTTTCACCAAGTGGAGGCTTTATTTGAGGTTTTTGGTCTTTCAACACTCTTTCGCATGTTTGAACCCACCTATCGGTCTCTTGTGCTCGAATTCTTGAGTTGCTTAAAGATTATCACTTCAAACAAAGTGATTAGCATAGAGTTTAGGTTGCAAAATGTCTCTAGAACAATGACCCTTGTGGAATTTGCGAGAGTGTTCGGTCTTGATGTCTCGCCTACCCGAACATCAAGACCCAAGAAGTATAGTGTCGCACCCTTGTGGAGGGCCATGACGGGCCGGGACTTCATTCTTACCAAAGAGTGTCTTGCTTTTCACATCCAAAACCCAATCTTGAGGCTCACATACCGATTTCTCTCGGGTACCCTCTTCGCCCGCCGAGACCCGGCTATTGTGAATCAAATGGACCTCATGTTCATGGAATCCTATCTAAACATTCAAGGAAGAGACGGGTATCATCTCAATGCACCTCTAGTCTTGCTAGAAAAGTGGGCGAAATTCCGAAATGGTGATGATGATGGGAAAAAGCATATAGTGAATGGTGGACTCATAACAAGACTTGCAAAGCACTTTAATCCTAGGTTCAATGAGAACAATGAGTACACTCCACTCTCGGGAGGAATGAGAATTAATGAAGACCTCCTTGTTGTCCAACACCATTGGATAACCCTTGAGGGGGTTGATAAAAGGATCAAATGGTTGACAAAAGGAAGTAATCCTATCTACCTTCCGATGGCCGACCTACCTCGAGTCTCCCCAAGGAGAGGAAGCTTGTCCCCAATACCCTCTTACCTCATTCAAAGTCAAGAAAGGCAAGCTCCACCCCCACAAGCTCCTCCACCACAACAACAAGAACAACAAACTCAAGGTGAAAAGATAAAGGTGCCTCCCTACCCCTTTCCCTACCAACCTTACAACCATCCGAATCCCTTCATCCTCCCCCGTGACGACTTTGTCACGGGAATCTTGCAAGACTTGCACTACCGTCAATATGAAACCAAGGTGGACAACTATTATGCTCTTTACCCTCAATACCACGACATGGTTCAAAAGGGACGGATAAGTGAAGAAGGAGCTTTTCCTTCATGGGCTCAAATGGAGTTGCTCTTTCCTAACTCGGACAAGGCCAATGAAGGGGCAAACGGTCGCAAAGGGGAGGAGAGCGGCGACTCTTGTGGAGGTGATACGGTGAAGCTTGAGAGTGAAGAAGAAGATGAATTCATGGATCCAAGTTTAAGTGATGCTTCTAGGGATATTTGGGATACCGATATTGAAGGAGATGATGCCGATTTCTAGGAGATTACTTCATCACTAGGTGGAGAGGGCAAGAGGCACCCACTTTAGTTCAAGTGAAGTTTTCTAAATCTCTCCTCTTTATCTTTATTTTTCATGAAAAGAACTTTGCATCTTGTTTATTTGTATTTTATTTGACTTTGACTCATTGTTGGTTTAGTCCTAGCAACATCAAAGGACTCACACCTCGGTTCCTTTGAGGTGTTCTTTATTGTTCCCACTTTTGTAAAATCCAAAATGACAATCTAGTCTCATGCATAGCATAGCATGTGCATAAACTCCCCCATGCTTTGACATTAGCAATAGTGTCTTGCTTGGTTTGGGGAAGTTAATGCATACGCAACGGGAGGTAATTTAAATTATCCTCTCCGTCATAACAAAAACCATGCATCATGTAGTATAGCTTAGTGTAGAATTGCATTTAGTATAGAAATCATGCATCATTCTTGCATAATTTCCATCATTTTGGCCATTGAGGGCAATGCCCATATTAGTGTGGGGATGGGAATTCTAACACTTAACTTTTATTCAAAAACCATAAAAATTGAAAAATTAAAAAAATCATAAAAATTTGAAAAATTGAAAAAACCAAAAACAAGTTCATTTCCTTTGTATATATTGTCTTGTATATATTGTGTTTGTTTCATCCTTGTTCACTTTGATTGACTACGCCACATCCGAGACATGAGGATATTGAAGACCGCATGGTATGATCTTTCCAATCTCCTTTTTCCTCTTTATGTTAATGACTATGTGGCTTTATTTTGATTGATGCGGTAAAACAATGTGAACTTAGGATTGCATTTAGTTTATATGGCATATTAGTTGGTAGAATCATATGCATTAGGATGTTTATATGTTAGTTGCATCATGGCATTTAGTTGCATGTTAGAAAAATTTTGCGAAACCGTCTATTTGGGAAGCTTGACAAGTGTATATAGGCCCTAGTAGATGCTTTTTATTCTTAAGACTTTGCTTGTTAGAATGCTTGTAAAACACCCTAGGATGTGTCATGCTAGTATCCTTTGACCCATGGTTTAAGGCCGAGTCAAGAGTACCTTGTGGTGTGATAACTCCTTGGCTACCGTTTATTCCAAGGTGACCCTTGAAACCATGCATACTTCTATCATTCATCCATATTCTACCATACATTTTTGTCATCAAAGGGAATGGGCACAAAACAAAAAGAAATCAATTTGAGTTCAGTGTAATGAAAAGTGAAAGAAAGTTTGCAAAAATGCATCAATGAAAAGAGGAGCAAAAATAGAACTCCTAAAGCTTCAAAAATAAGGCACCCTCGTTACTAACTGGGGTGACTTTGAAAATGTTCAAAAAGAAAATGCAAAAAGTTGTCAAGTATTGAAATGCCAAAAATCAAAAAGAAATGGCAAGAAAGTGTTCTCAAAAAGTCAAAATGCCACAAGAAATTGGGGGGAAAAACAAAAATAAAAGCAAACTCCCAAAATGAAACTCAAACATCTATCGATCCCTTTATCCATCGTATCCATTTTTGTGCATGGTAGAGAGGGGACGACCCTTCTTCTTGTCTAGGCAAGAGGGGGAATTCCGCGATCCTCCAGTGTTTCTAACACCATAGGGAGTCTACTCTTGACAAAAGCATTTAACGATTGAGGACAAAGGTACCCTAGCTTGACACATTTTGGAGGTGATTTATTGGTATCCTTCTAGGCCTAGTAGTTTGAACAAATTGCATCTATGAAGGATTGTGTACCCTTGAATTGCTTCCCTTATAGATAATTTCCGCCACTTAGATGAGGAAAGTGGCTATTCTTTTTGTAGATGCATCCATTATGTGTTTTTGTGTGCTTAATGTTTGGATGTGTCGCCATTTTGGCAAGACCCACCTTGCCTTGCAAGAAGGCATCCTACCTCATGGTTGTCTTGTTGTGAGTTGAAGGGGCGGAGTGAGACCCTCTAATTGTCTCATATCGGCTACTATTATTATTTTAGGTTAGTTTTGGTCCTAGTCTTTGTCACCTCTTTACTCGGGACGAGCAAAGGTTCGGTTTGGGGATATTTGATGCGACCATAATTGGCGCATATTTAGCCCCCGAATTACCCTTGTTTTCATGCTTTTTAGTGCCTATTTGGGTCATTTCTTATCTTTAGTTTTTTGTTTTGCATATTCTTTGAGATTTTGATCCCTTGGTAGGAAAGGAGTAAGAATCTTGCATTTTCATGGCAAAACAAGGCTAAATTGATCATATTCAATGACCAAGCATCAAGGAGAGACAAGACTAGAAGGCCTTTGTACATAGCATAGTAGAAGAGCATTGTTGAGAAAAGGATCCTTGAGTCCCCAAGGAAATCCCCAAGGAATTCATGAAGAAAAGGGAAGAAAAAGAAGAAGGAAAGCTGCTGAACTACAATCCGAACGGATTGTAGAGAATCCGTCCGTCCTCGCCAGTCCGAGCGTCCTCACCAGAATCCGCTCGGATTCCCCATGCCCAATCCGAGCGTCTTGTTCCTTGATCCGCTCGGATCGTCCACCCTGCATCCGGCCGTCCCGACTCCCAGCCGCACGGATCACAACACAAAGACAGCTTTCGTTCTTCAAGCTACGAAATGGAGAAGCCCTTCTCTCGGATAATCCCGGAGGCTCCTTGCTCAACTTAAAAAGTGTAATTACTAGTTTAGCCCTTAGTTAACCCTAATGCATCCTCCCTAATTTTCACTATAAATACCCCATTAGTCTAATTAGAGGAGCATGTTCTTCTTATCAATAATTAGTGTAGTTAATATCAATCAAATCTCTCTTCAATATTGTAATCAAATATTAATCAAGTTTTAATCCAAGTTTTAGTTCCTTAATCTCTCTCTTGTTCTTACTTTATTTTGGGTAATTGAAGATTATTTGGGTTATTATTGGGAGATTGACAACCTCTCAATCTAGGATTCAAGTACTTCTATTATTCTTGCTTTATTATTGGAATCATTAGTAGGTATAATCTCTTAATCCCTTTTTAATTATTGCTAATTACTTTCATTTATTCATCATGTTTTATTATGTTAGTATGATTGACAACCTTTCTAGCATGATCAATATGATAATGAGTGAGTAGTCTCTTAGCTAGGGTTTAATGGGTGATTAGGGGAAACCAACATGGGGAATGATTCATGCTTAAATTAATATGCTTTCATATCTTATTTGCTTGCTTGTTTTGATCTTAATGCATGCACATGTTATATTTGATGAAATGCTAAGCCTATGAATCCTTGCATTTACTATCATCTTCTATCCTTTCAACTTGACTTGTAAGACATAACCCAACTCGAGTCTTGTTAGACCATGCATGTGTTAAGTAGGGAAGATTAAGTCGACTTGTAGGTGTTGTACAATCCAAGAGATTCGGCTCCGGGACCCAAACTTTCCTAGGATTGTAAGATATAACCCAACTCAATCCATCACAACAATAATTGCTTGCTTATAATTTGAGAACATGTTTGTATGATCATATCCCATGATTCCCCTATGAACCCATGACACCCTAGTGCTTTTAATCAATTGTTTACACCCTTATTTCATTTACCTTGTTAGTTTATTTTCATTGCCATTTTAGTTTAGTAACCTTCTACATCAACCCAATTTGTGACACCCCTAGACACCGCTAGTTACAATAGAATCTTCATTTCAATACCCGTCCCTTGGGATCCGACCTTTACTTGCCTCTTTACTAATTGTAGAGTTGTTTGTGAAGTATAAATTGTGTTTTGTATCGACCATTGACCAACGACCACATATGCTCAATTGTGAACACCAAATGGCTCCGATCAGTACGTCAGGAGGTCATGCCCTAACTTGGATATAAACCCACCAAGCTAAGACACAAAGGCTATTAAGCCGCAAACATACACTCGTCAAAGACTATAATGGCCTATCTATGATGAAGGCCGAAATACTCACCTAGGACTTAGTCCCAGCTTGAATACTTTAGCCCACACCACACAAGATAAGTAGGACACCCAATTAACCAAAAAAGGGGCAAAGAGTCCAAACTTGCACACACAAATGATCATACACACCCTAGCATATGAAAGGCTTCGCAAGAGCATATTTAGCTGACAATCCAACAATATCTTCAATATCAATAATAATCCAAATTCCAGCTAACCACTAGTACCATAATCCATGAGAACAAGCTAAAATGGCAAAGAGGCAACAAGACTCAAGCATAAGGCATCCAAAGCATCCAACAACCAACATGTGAAATGATAATTACAAATATCAAGGAATCAACATAAAACATCCAATGACAACCAATATCACCTCAAAGACAAACCCTCGACCCGAGTCCCGCGACGGGTCATCGGTCAAATCGAGGCTGACCGGTTTAAACCTAGTTTGACCAAACTCGTTCGGTCAATCTGGCCCAGCTCAGAGTCTTGGCCTACTTTGGCCCAAATCACAAAATTCATCACAATATCATTCTCATGCTATTTCCAATTTCTATCATGTGAACACTATCAACATAAAGAAAACATTCTAACTTACAAAATAACTAATTCCCCAAAACTCTCGCATAATAAAATAGCATAAATAATCGTCTCACACAAGGGTAAACTTTTCTATAAATTTTAATCGATAAAACGACGCCATTTACTCATACGGACTCCGAATTGAGTGATTCAAGTGGCTAAACCACCTAATTTTTCGATGCCGTTCAATCTGTCATATTTTTGGAAATATTGGAAACCATCTCGGTCCGGTACTGACGCGTTCCAGCCAACACGCGGACTTGTCACAACACATAATTCCTCATCCAAATTTGTTCCAAACAATAATATACAAATGGGTAACATAAATTAAACATAAGCATACTCATCTTACTCCATTCATTCATTTATCAACAAGATCGTCTCAAACAACAACAAACAACAACAACACCAACAACAACAAACAACAACAAACAACAAATACAACTACTAATGTGACATTAATTCGTCGAGTAACTCGGAATAGTTACCTTAATCTAGCAAAGAGACAAGTAATAACTTGAGAAAGCTTCTAAAACCCAAAATTACTCTTCATCTTCAACAACATATGAGTCACTTAACTCATCTTCAAATTCTTCACCTATAAGAACAACAAAAACACAATTATTAAGCTTAAATTCGAAACCCTAAAAAAAGTGTCTTAAACAAAAATTGGGGGAAATGAAAATAAAGCTTACTAGTAGATGAGGATTGAAGAGAGGATTCCAAATATATAATTTTTATGAGATTTGGTGGAGAAATGAAGGATTTATGGTGGATTTAGGGATTGTAAGGAGGATTTTTAGTGGGTTTTTGGTGTTTGAGAGAAGGAGGAGATAGATTGAGTTATGGAGGAAATGAAAATTGGAAGAGGGGACAAATGGAGGGTAGGTGGCCAGCCAAAGGCATGGGGAGATGGGTCATTTGTTTACGTTTTGGTTCGTTTACGAAATTAGAAATATTCGTCGAACGCGATTTCCGAGAAAATTAAAGTTCTTAAACACGATTTTACTAAAAGATTAAGTACTCATATGCCCAATATCCAAACTCGTTTACCCAACGACCGTAAGAAATGGGAAAATCCCAATTTTACGACTTTTATCCGAAATCTATTTTATCAAAGGAAAAGGTTTAAATATAGTTTAAATCACTTTTAAACATTTCTAAACTATCAAAAATGATTACATTTCTTCAAAATAAAATAAGGTTATATTTTATCAAATAAATTTTATTTCAAATAAATTAATATTAAATTAAAATAGATTAAAATATTACTCTTAAAATATAATAAAGGTCTTCAAATTTACGGGGTGTTACACCGACGTAAGTGTAACAACTCGTTTGGTCGGAAAAAGCTCGGTTTAAAACCGTTTTGGTAAGTAAAAAAGAGTGTTTTAAGATTAGTGACGGTCTAGTGGTCGAAGTGGTCGGTCAAGTGATTTAATGCACGATGGCGGTACCAAACAATATGTAAGGCTTGTATTTACGATCGGTAGGTCGTAAATACGCGTCAAATTGTGACTTAAGAAGTCGATCGAGAATTTGAAGGGAGAAAAGAGGGGGCGGACACTCGCGTAAGTTCTCAAATGGGGGCAAGGGGTATTTATAGGAGAATGAGTGGTTGTGTGAGTTTTGAGCGACGTGGCCACCTGGGCTGCTCAAAGAGGCGCGAGCCACGTCGCGGGTCTTCGAGTTGTCTTGTCGCTTTCACACAAGAGCAATCATGATTTGTTCTATCCTAGGATTTGTAGTCATATGTTTGGTACTTGACCATTCATAAATCCGGGAAATCTTAGCATAGAAGGTTTGAAATGGTTTGTTTTTTGTGGTTGACTCGGTTTGACTCATTGTTGGAGTCGGGATTTGAATTTTTGAGTCGGTTTTTGGTCCGGGTGTTTGTTGGAGTCTCAGCAGATACTGGGTATCTACAGAGCCCCCACTTTGACTGAGGCTTGGACAGGGAAAAAGTCAAAGTAGAGCCCCCAGGTCAATCGAAGATTACAACCTGGAGACCCAAGCGACGTCGAGGCGGCTTGAAAGGATTCGGGCCAAGGACCTGCCGTCGGGAAGGGCGACGCCAAGGCGACTCGAGGGTACGAGCCAAGGACCTGTTGTCGGGAACAGTTTAGAGTCTGACGATTATCCGTGCGGGTCGTTTAAAGTCCGTTAAACTACGTACAAAGGCTCGCCAGCCACAAGAAGGAGTCATACCTGAGGCATCTTCGGATATGTCCTTACATGTTTGCGGATAAAGGCTCGCCAGCTGTGGTGCGTATGTGAGGAGGGCTCGCCAGCCACGATGCGTGGTAAGGCTCGCCAGCCATGGGGCGTATATGAGGAGGGCTCGGCAGCCGCGATGCGTTGTAAGGCTCTTCAGACATGAGGCTTATTTGAGGAGGGTTCGCCAGCCGCGATGCGTTGTAAGACTCGCCAGCCATGGGGCGTATCTGAGGAGGGCTCGCCAGCCGCGATGCGTAGTAAGGCTCGCCAGCCATGGTGCGTACCTGAGGAGGGCTCGCCAGCCATGGGGCGGTCGATTAATGGACCGCGAGAATAGCCGCGTCGGATGGGCTTGTTTTGAAAGTAGCGAACTCGTGATGCCGCCGTGGGAATGATGAATTTTAAATTTCACTATTACTGTTGTTGAAATAAGCGGGTTCCGCGAGGAATCCTCCTGTTGACATTTGCTTTTTGAAGTGGCGGTTTTGATCGCCGTCTGTTCGAATTTTGAAGAGAATAGCAAATTTTGAATTTTGCTATTGCGTTTGGAGTGACGGTTTATGTGCCGCCGTTGACATCTGAAAGAAATAGTGAATTTGGAATCTTCACTATTATTTTTGATGTGACGGTTTATGTGCCGCCGTTGACATGTGTGGGAAATAGTGAATTTGGAATCTTCACCATTATTTGTGAAGTGACGGTTTATGTGCCGCCGTTGACATTCGAAGAAATAGCGAATTTGAGTTTTCACTATTATTTTGAAATTGACGGTTTTAATTGCCGTCGTTTAAATTTTGAGGAAATAGTGAATTTTGAATCTTCACTATCATTTTGTTTTTGAATGGAAAATGGCGGTTTTGATCTCCGTTTGTTTGAAATTTTTTGAAGGAAAACAGTGAATTTATATTTTCACTATTTGTTTTTTTGTATTTGAGAAAACGACGGTTTTTAAAGTCGTCGATGAAAATTTGAAGTTTGTTATGTGGAAATTGGGCCAAAGGCCAAAATTCGCTGAATAGAGCAAGGGGAGGTCTGGTTTAGGCGCGAGCCACCTGGCGAACCAAGGGGGCTTCCCTATTTTTCTGTAAAAGACGCCAGGTTTGGCTGCATATCATCCTCATTCATCTTCAACTTTTCGACACAAGAAAACCCTAAAAAAGGCCATTGTTGGTCCTTTAGCTTGCTTTCATTTGCGCCGATATCATCAATGTCATCTCAAGGTACGTATTTCTCAATCCATTTAAATTTGTTGATCATTTGATAGATTGAATTAGGGCGAAAGTTTTACCCTAGAAAATTGATTTGGGCGTTTTTGATTGAGCCCATTTCAAGCGAAATTGATGATTGTATTAGGTTAGAAACCTGTTTAGGAGTATGGGGTGCTTTTAGTTTGCATTTTGGTCCCCGTTCCCGCTCCCTATGCTCAAAAAACGTGAGTGAGGTGAGAAACCGTCTCATCTCGCAATGCCAAGTTTATTTGCTTGGATAATGGGCCCCACTAGGTTGCATTGTAGTCGGGAAAGACCGTATTTGTCATTGTGGACCTTTGTTGGGTATTGTGGGCAAAATTGGAATTTGTGCCTTTTGTGACGGTCTTATGTCTGATAAAATAAGAGCTTGTTTGTGCTTGTATTGAGTCAGTTTGCCTTGAAATGGACCTTATTGGTAGTTTAGGTCACCTTGAGGCGTGATAAAATCACGTTTCCCTCTTTGCGGTCGTTTTTGAATTTTTGACCGGCTTGTGCCCAAATTGGCGTATAAATTGCCTTTTTGAGCCGTAGAAAAATTTTCCGTTGCATTGGGAATGCATTTTGGGTTGTTGGCGGACCTCGTGTGGGTCTTGGGGTGCCGTTTTTTTGTGGTTGTTTTGACTCGTCTTTTGCTTGAAAAGAGGGGCGAGTCGTTTTTTTTTTGTGAATTGTTTTGTTTGGCTGGGTTTGGGCGGGATTGCCCTTGCTTTGCTTTACAGGTTTTTTTTGTTCTGGGTTGGTCCAATTTACGCCGTCATAATGCCGAAATTTCGGCTAACTTTTTTTTGTTTATTCTTTTGATCGCAGGGTACCATTTGGGACCTATGGGGTCTGTCGCTGAGGTTTTGGAAGAGGAGGATGATCCCGGAGGAGCTGCAGTGACCGAGGAGGCTACCGGATCCGAGGCGGTGGTGAAGGATGCTTCCGTAGAGGAGGAGAGGCGGCTGATGTGGCCGGCTTGTCCTTTTCATTGTGGCTTATAGACAGGATGGCTGATGATTGGGGGTCAGTACCGGGGTGGTGCGTCGCATCATGGTCCTTGGCCTCCTTATCATCCGAAGTCTGCCAGACACTATCTTCATTTTTGTCGTGGAGCAGGAACGAGGTATTACCATAATGGTAATCACCTCTACTTCCATTGTTGCTCCTCTGTTTCTTATGTTGCTCCCTTTCTTTTCTGTTTGAGAGGATAGAGAGTGCTTAGTTCGGTAGGTGGCGGATAGCCCCCAATTCGTTGTCTTAGGCCAGTGTCTGTATGATAGATGGTTGTTTTAGACTAATGTCTGTAGGATAGATGGTTGTTTTAGACCTGTGTCTGTATGATAGATGTCTGTTTTAGACCAGTGTCTGTATGATAGATGTCTGTACTGAATCCTGTTGGTCAGTTGTCCGTATCAAACGTGTGTCGATGTATTTTGCATGAGGCGGTTTGTATATATGTGTTTTGGATTGTGGTTCACTTTGTGATTTTGGCTTTTTTGTGTTGTGTTTCGGAGGAGCGCTGTCGGCTGTCGATTCTCCTTTTGCTTTGCACCAGTTCCTACATCGTTAGTGTGGAAAACAGGCAACAGATAGCACATATACATAAATGCAAACACGTAAAAGCATTTGATTGAAAAACAAAATTTAACCAAGATGATTTGGAGTTAAAATTTGAAATTTTGAAAATTGAAATGAATTTTGAAAATTTTCGCGACAAGTCGTCACTTTAGAATTCAAAAGGAATTAATTTGAAAATTGAGCAATTAACTCGTGTCGTGAATTAAATTGCATCGAAATGTTATTGAAATTGATTTGTGACTCAAAAAATTTCAAACTCAATCCGTCAGGGAAGAATTTTAGAAAATATTTTTACGAGCATATTTGATTTTTGAGGTCAAGACTCGAATTTGTGAGTGCTTGAAATTTTGAGGAAAACTAATGTCGTGTTATCAATTTTCGTTTTTTATTTTTGCTGGAAAAATTGCGAAAAAGCGAAAATTTTTCGGAATATCGACTGACATGGAAACGACCCGTCGCGGATCGGGGCGACTAGCCCTTCTTCCCTTTAAAAAAAGAAAGAAAAATACGTATGTTTAACGTTGCGTCATGGAAACCGTGTCGGATTTCGTAAAACGCGAAAACAAGGAAATGTGAGTGTGAGGAAACACAAAATGTCCTGGATCATCCCGAAGAGGCGCGAGCGTCCTGGCGGGAGGTTTGAGGTGTCAGGAGAAAACACATCCTGAAAGAGACAAGTCAAAAGCAGAAATCCTAGGGAAGGCCTAAAGAGGCGCGAGCAGCCTGGCGATGGAATCCAGCTCTCCCCTTTTTCTGAAAAAAAACGCGCTGATCATTTTTGTATAAATAGTGATGTTTGCGCTTCATCGTTTCATCATCCGAAACACATAAACATCTCTACAAAACTTCTTCTTCTTCTTCTTCCACGAAAATATTTCATGGATGCTTTTGAGAATGCGTTGCGACAATGGTGCCGGGATTTGTCGCCTCCCGAAAAGTATCAACTTGTTTGAATGGGAGTTGGTCAATTGTTAGTGCTCCGTCAAGTTAAGGTGCAACCCTCATTTCTCGAAGCATGTTCTCGGTTTTGGGATTCGAAACACCATGTTTTCGTCATCCCGAAAGGCGAAATTTGTCCTCTTGCCGAAGAAGTTGGAGCCATTGGTGGGTGGCCGGGTTGTGTTCCGGTGCTTCCTCCGACTCAGTTGTGCTATAAGGAGAAATTCCGTTCCATGTTGGGTTTGTCAACGAGTCAAGTCAACTTCCTCCTTGCTCCACATGGCGTGGACATGTTAGCTCTTATCAACATCTTTTCCAACCGGTTAGATGCCAATGTTTCGGAGGTGGCTAGGAGAAGGGCTCTTGCCTTTTGCCTTGTCCATGTGTACCTCTTTGTTGATGCTTTGAAGAAGGAGGGGCCGAAATGCTATGGTACCATGACCCTTGTTCATGTGGTTGAGCAAATGGAGCATGGTAGAGATCCATCGTGGTTGGTGCTTGGCGAGATCATCTAAACCTTGGACAAGGAAGGCTCTTGTGGAGAAGCTCATTCATTTGGGTCCCCAAGGATCCTTCAAGTGTGGCTATTGGAGAGGCTAAGGTATGTAGAGCCTCCGGTTGATTCTTCTTCTTATTCTTTCCGTCACCTTACCATGAGGAAAAAATTGTACTCGGATAGTTTTGCTTCTACCGAGGATTATTGGGCCGCAAGATTGGCGGAGGAGGGTGGTCCTCACATACGTTGGGTAGTGCCATGGTGGCACTTGAGGTCCTTCACGGGGTTGCCCGCTTCGGGTGCTAGTCCTCGTTCTTTTATGGTGGTGGGTTTGAAGGTGGCGTCCTTCATTTATCCCGAAAGGCTCATGAGGCAAATGGGGCGTCAACAAAAGGTGTCCGCTCAAGATACCCTTGTCTAAGAGAATGTCTTCCGGAACTCCGAGCTTGTGGAGGTCTTCGAAAGGTGGTGGGCCACACGACCGCTTTGGGAGGTACCAGACCCCGTTGCCACGACATGTGTGACTCCCGCTTATGTCAAGTGGTCAAGAGCTCCGTCCTTGGAAGAGAGGTCCAAATTCCGTAAGGATGAGGTCGTCGACTTGAAGTATCGAAAGGTTGGGAAGGCCAACCGTGCTTTCTTTGAGGAGTATGTTGATGGGGTTAGCCCCGATGTGATAAGACCACCAAAGAGGAGAAGCTCGGGTCCCAAGAACATGGTGGGTCGTGCATTGGCTCGTTTTGGGCCGAACATGGGGTCTTGTACTAGACCGGAGGCCGTCGCCATCTTAGATCCGTTGAGGATCCGTTCCGAGGAGGAAATCCATGCTAGGCGGGCCAACAAGAAGAACAAGGGGAAGATGTACCCCGAGGGAAAAGGCAAAGGTAGAATGGAAGAGTGAAGACCTCCATTACCCACTTTATTATTATGTTGTATTATTGTTGTGAGTTTTTATTATGTTGTACTAGCTACGTTTTGTGTGTTTTGTGCTAGTTTTATTATGTGAGGTGTTTTAGTCGACACCTTAGCTTGGACAAGTTGTAGACTCGTCGAGCTTTATTTGTGGTTGAAATTGTAATCCCTCCCATTATTAATTAAATAAGAGGATTGCTTGTGTCAAAAATTGTGAATGCTTATTTCTTCCATCCATTTTGTAAAGGCAATTCGATTTGAATTATTCTAAACATTTGCACTTGGGAAAGTGGTATTTTTGGGAGGAAGGGAGAAATGCTTATGTTGTGTTTTGTGGGAAATGGGAATGTCTTTCCCTTTCTTTTCTTGATGGGGATTATTTTTTGTATGTGGGGTTTTTTTGATTATGGGGATGGTTGTATCCTTCTTGTGTAAGAAAGGACTGCCTACGTATTCACCTGAAGAGGTGAAATCAAACCATGATCGTAGTTCGAAATGTTTTGTAAATTTTGATTGGGTTTTGTGGTTGTATCCCTCATGTATAAGAGGGACTGCCTACGTATCCACCTGAAGAGGTGAAATCAAACCATGCTCGTAGTTCAGGTTTTTTTTTTGTTTTGGTGCAAATGGATGTTGCCTTTGAATCGGGCAAGGTGCCGCAGCTTAGACTCGATAAAACATGCAATACCAAATCAGAATGCGTTGAGGAACTTGACTTGAAAAGGGTTGAGGTGGTTGCTAGTTGTAAAACTAGGCTAGGTCGTTGGTTGCTATGGTTCAAGGGTAGTATTTCTTGAGTTGGTCTAGGTTGGCCGGGTTTGTAAAATCCTCCCCATCTAGGTCACTCAGTCTCACTGCGCCCCCCGAAAGTATTTTCTTGACCGGGTATGGCCCGACCCAGTTGGGTTTGAATTTTCCCCTCGGATCGACGGGTAATGGTGCTCGAGCTGACTTGAGGACCAAGTCGCCTTCTTGGATGTTCCTAGGTTTGACCCTTTTGTTGAATGCCCGTTGTATACGTCGTTGGTATAGCTGGACGTTGTGCAAGGCGTTGTGTCGCCGTTCGTCTAGAAGAGTGAGTTGTTCGTACCTTCGACGGGTCCTTTCCGCCTCAGGGAATTGACTCTCCAGTAGGATGCGTAGAGAAGGGACCTCTAACTCTACCGGTTGAACCTCCTCCATACCGTATGCTAGGTAGAAGGGTGTGGTGCCTGTCGATGTTTGGATGGAGGTTCGGTATCCCCAGAGTGCGAACGGGAGTTTGCTCGGCCAATCGCGGTAGTTGTCTTGCATTTTCTGGATAATGGTGACAAGAGTTTTGTTAGCTGCCTCCACCGCTCCGTTAGTTTGGGGATGGTAGGGGGATGATCGATGTCGTTTGGTCTTGTATTTGTCCAGCAAGGCCTGAGTTTCCGCCCGGAAGTGAGAGCCCTGATCGCTGATGATTTCATGGGGTACCCCATATCGGCAGATGATGTTGTTCTAGATGAACTTGGCCACTTGTTTGGCGGTCAAGACTGCATATGACTGCGCTTCCACCCATTTGGTGAAATAGTCGATGGCGACGAGGACGAAACAATGCCCCTTAGTGCTTATCGGGTTAACCTTCCCGATGATGTCGATGCCCCAGGTTGAGAAAGGCCAGGATGAGGTCATTGTGTATAAAAGGGATGGTGGTATATGTTGTATGTTGGCGAAGATTTGGCAATTATGGCAATGCTTGACGTAGTTACGGCAATCGGCTTCCATGGTGGTCCAGTAGTAACCTAGCCGCATGATTTTCCAGGTAAGCTTCATTGCGCTCATGTGAGGGCCACATTCTCCGTCGTGGACCTCTCCCATGACCTTTTTGGCTTTGTGATGGTCAATGCAAAGGAGGATAATTCCTTGGGGTGTTCTTTTGTAGAGTTGATTTTGGTTTATCACGAATTGTGATGCAAGTAAACGGATGGCTCTTTGTCCTCTTTGATCAGAGTTGGGAGAGAATTCGTTTTTTGTTTTGTAGTTGACGATGGCTTGGTACCAAGGTTCATCATGGCTTTCCTCGTTGTCATTGATGGCACAAATGTGAGCTAGCTCGCTCCTTCTCTTGACACATAGGGGCATCGATGTCATCTCGTCAGATATGTTGACGAGCGCGGTAAGTTTTGTCAGGGCATCAGCAAATTGATTTTCCTCTCGTGGCAAGTGGAAATAGTCGATTTGGTCGAAGAACTCGGCCTCTTGATTGATTTTTGCTCGGTAGGGAGCTAAACTGTCACTTCGTATTTTCCATGATACGGACACCTGATTGATGATGAGCGAGGAATCGCCGTGGACCCTCAGTCTTTTGATGCCAAGTGTGATGGCTGCATGTAGGCCGATGAGGCATGCTTCATATTCAGCGGCATTGTTGGTGACGACGCAGTCTAGCTTGACCGAGCTCGGAACGTGTTCTCCCTCCGGTGATATTAGAAGGATTCTTACCGCGAAGCCTCTCAGATTAGATGCACCGTCGAAGTATAGGTCCTATGCGTCGGAGTCGGCACAAAGGATGTCTTCGTCAGGAAGTGACCATGTGTCGGTCGTTGGATCCTAGTTGACGGGATTTTCTGCCAGGAAATCGGCGACTGCTCTTCCCTTGATAACCTTGAGGGGCACAAACTTGAGATCAAACTCGGACAACATGAGTGTCCACCTAGACAGCCTTCCGTTTAGTACGGGTTTTTCGAAGATGTATTTGATCGGGTCCATCTTGGAGTAGATATGGACCGTATAGCTGAGCATGTAATGCCGCAGCTTCTTTGTTGACCATATTAGGGCAAGGCATGTCTTTTCCAGTTGGGTGTACCTTGTCTCGTACTCGATGAACTTTTTTCTGATGTAGTAGATGGCTCGTTTTTCACCGTCAACTGTTTGTGCTAGCATAGCTCCCATGGCTGTGTTGGTAACAATCAGGTATAAGGATAGAGGAATCCCCGGTTGAGGTGGCATGAGTACAGGAGGTTTGGATAGGATTTCCTTTATCCGGTCGAAGGCCTTTTGACAATTGTCATCCCAATCGGTGTGATCGGAGGCGCAAAGTTTCTTGAATATCGGTTTGTAAATCATGGTGAGCTTGGCAATGAAGCGGCTGATGTATTGAACCTGACTGAGAAATCCCCGAATCTCCTTCTCGTTCCTAGGCCGAGGCATTTGTTGAAGTGCTTTGATTTTGGTTGGGTCAATCTCAATGCCTCTTTTGCTGACGACATGTCCCAAGATTTTTCCGGAGGTGACCCCGAATGCACACTTCTGAGGATTCAGTCTCATGTTATACTTCCGCAGATGAGCGAAGAATTTCCGAAGGGCACTGATGTGGTCATCCCGTTCTCTTGATTTGACAATCATGTCATCGACCTACACCTCTACCTCCTTGTGCATCATATCATGTAAGAGAGTGGTAGCGGTTCTTTGATAGGTAGCCCCGGCGTTGATGAGACCGAAAGGCATAATTGTGTAGCAATATGTACCCCACTGTGTAGTGAAAGCAGTCTTGTGCATGTCTTCCTCGACCATTTTGATCTGGTTGTACCCAGCATACCCATCAATAAATGATAGGAGAGCATGTTCAACAGTGTTGTCTACCAGAATGTCAACATGTGGCAAAGTGAAGTCGTCCTTTGGACTCGCCTTGTTCAGATCCCTGAAGTCGATGCAAAACCGAATTCTCCCGTCTTTCTTCGGCACAGGAACAATGTTGGCCACCCAGTCAGAGTATTCAGACACTTTGATGAAACCAGCCTTGAACTGTTTATCCACCTTTTCTTTGATTTTCAGGGCCCATTCAGGACTCATTCGGCGCAGCTTCTGCTTCACGGGTTTAGCTCCGGGTTTAATGGGTATCCAGTGCTCCGCAATTTCCCTGTCAATCCGAGGCATGTCTCTGTAGGACCAGGCGAATACGTCCTTGTATTCGTAGAGGAGGTCAATGAACTGTTGTCTTTCCGAGGGGTTCAGGGTTGTCTCTATCCTAAGTTCCTGAGGTGTGTTGTCGGTTCCTACGTTAATAGGTTCGGTCTCCTCAATAATTGGGGTTTTGGTTTCCCGTTTGTCAAGTTCTTTGGCTAAGTGAGGTGGGTAGTCACTCAAGTCAAATTCCTCATAGTCATTCAGAATTGCACTGCAGTTAAATTGAGACGAGTCATAAGCAAACTTAGCGTTCATTAAGTTGACAAAAGCGAAAAGCTCGGAGAGGACAGACATCTCGTGGTCGATCGAGAGACGACACAAAGACAGAGGTGGCCCCGGAATGTGCTCCAGGTTGTCACCTTTCATAGGAGTGGGGGTGACCCTAGTAGACTTAGCCTCTGAATCAGCCACGACCTTGTGATAAAATAGTGGGAAGGGGACCTTGACTGGGACATCAGGAGTGTTAGGGGCTACGACAGACTCTGACTCCGACTCAGACTCAGATTCAGATTCTCCTCCACTTACCTCTTTGAACATAGGGCCTTCTCCACTTGTGATCTTGAGAATGCGGCCTTGGCGATTTGTCCACTTGACGGTCTTCATCCAGCCTTGTGTAGCTTTCTCCGGGTCACTGTCGGAGATCAAGGCAGTTGGGTCAAACTGATTGTCCTTCAGGGCGATGTTGATGATGTCCTCATAGTCGAGGTGCTTGATGTTATCTTCTCCAAAGAGGAGAGTGACAACTTGTCCATCGAGGCATGACGACGGCTTAGACTCGGTTGATGCAGTTTCGGTGTTGTCAGGGATGAAGTAGCATTCCTAGAAGACTTCCAAACCCGGGTATCTGGCCTTGGCCACAGAGTCATAGATCGGCTCCGGAAAGCCATGGTAGAGCTCTGATTCTCCCTCGGGGACAAAGTATCCGTTGAGGGTCAGATGATAGGGACGGAGGATAACTCCGTGCTTCTTGCGTTTTCGAACTAGGAGGTTCATCTCTTGGATATCTTCATCGGTTGGCTCATATCCTAGCCCGAAGGGAATGTTGGGGATCTTAGCCTGTTTCAAGGGAGGTAAGGTTCTTTTCAGTGGATTGAGGGGCAAACCCGGGAAGTAGCCCTGGCGCATCATGATGCGGTTGACTGTGAGATTGGCAAACGGGTCACAATCAAAGGGTGTTGATTCATCAGTTATGGCATTCACAGCTTGGAATCCCCACATTTCATTATCATCTTCCTCAATGGTCTGGGAGGCTATTCCCTTTCTCATGGCAGCTTTGATCGGGGAAGCAGGAATCGTGATTGTTTTCCCGTTGAAGGGGACCCTGATTTTCTGGTGGAGAGTTGAGGTAACTGCCTTGACGGCGTGAATCCAGGGACGTCCCAGGAGCATATTGAAAGAGGCGTCAATGTCGACCACCGGAAAACTGGTTTGCCTTTCCAGTGGTCCGGTTGCGACAGTCAGAGTGATAAGCCCCGCGACCTTACAACGAGTGCCGTCGTAGGCGCGTACTCTTTGATTTGTCGGGACCAAATCAGCTTCCTTAATACCCAGTTTGTGAGCAGTCTTGAGGGGAATGACATTCACCGCGGATCCATCATCCACAAGGACCATGGGCACATTCTTCTTGAGACATTGTACGGTAATGTACAGGGCAAGGTTATGATTGGCTCCGAAGGGAGCGATATCTTCGTCAGAGAAGACGATTGGGTTGTTAAAGTCAGGGGCGTCCCTTGTCATATGTGCCACTATTTCTTCAGGGGAAGAGGTTGAGGGCACAGTTAATTTTCCGAAGGCCTGTAGCAAAGCCTGTCGATGTTCAAAGGACGTCGCGATCAGTTGCCAGATCGAGATCTCGACTTTTGCCTTCTGAAGCTGTTTGAGGATTGAATTCTCAGGGGCCTTCGGTTGAGTGTCTACTTCCGGGACAACTTGGTCGTTTGTTGTTGGAACGACCGTTGGATTGTTCGGGTTCTGATAGGGGCGTTCAGAGCGGGTAATGTGACCGATCTCTTTCGCCCGTTTCTCTTTTCCTGGGACAAGGTAGACATCTTCAACGTTGTCTCTCCAGATGCCGTTGATTTCTGGATCTCGAAGGCACCTTGGAGGGGTATTTCTTGGTGGACAATTTTTGTCAGGGATATTTTTGTGAGGGTAATTTTTGTGAGGGTAGTTTTTGTGGGTTTGATTATTGTGAGGGTGATTATTGTGAGGATAATTATTGCGAGGCGCTGTTGGAATATGTGTCCTACGACAATAATGCGATCACGACTGTTGATCATGATGATCACATGTTTAAGTCTCATTATAAAGAATACAATTGGGAAGTAATATTTTTACTGTCAACTGATCAACATATATCGGTAATGATTGGCTGACTAGAGTTTGACATTACTGTCGTGCGACGGTGGTGATCAGTTGATCCCCTAGGTCATACCTATAGGGAAACACTCTTAATTGATCATTTAATTAATCGTATAACGTTACGAGTTAATTAAATTACTTGAAAATTGACGGAGGATTTTGGAAGTAAAATTTACGTGTCTCATTGAAATTTGATTAAAATGAGATACGGTCTGAGTAATCGAATT
The DNA here is from genome assembly GCF_048544455.1 of Silene latifolia. Lineage (NCBI taxonomy): Eukaryota > Viridiplantae > Streptophyta > Magnoliopsida > Caryophyllales > Caryophyllaceae > Silene > Silene latifolia. Next base: position 140,256,081 of record NC_133536.1, read on the forward strand.
GTATCATTACTCAGATGAAATCATTGTTTAAGGAAACAATTAAATTGAATGAATTATTATAAATACAATTTGTTGCGATTTATAATTGGTAAAATATTTTGGTACAAGTAATTATGAATTACTAAGTCGATTTTTGTATATGACGTATTTTTGTTAATACGTTGATTTTTAATATGTTAAAAATACATAACAAATTTATGTTACATATGACATGTGACATATTGACAAATTTGACAAAAATAAAATAGGTTCCATTTTATGGAGGTGCCAAAATAAGGAGGAGGTTTAGGCTAATATTGTGTTTGTTTAATTAGTGGAGAACACAATCATTTAACCTAATTATCTAGCCATGCACACCTAGTTTATATTGTGAAGACAAACAAAGGCATGCATTGGCTCCCCTACCCGGTTTTCTTGACAAAGAAAGGCAAGGGTTTTTGCCTTATATTTTTGATAAAACAATACATAATTTTATTGTAAGATTCATTCATTTTTATTCACCAAAATAATTTTAGAGAGATAAAAATATTCCACTTCCTCTTCTCCTCTCCTAACCGGTTTTGGGAGATTAAAAACCAAATTATTTTGGGTCAATTTTCTACAAAGTTAATATTATCTAGTACTCATAATATTAATTTTAATTAAGAGTGAGCTTTGGGTATAAATCCTTGGGAGAGATCCTACACTTGGGTCTTTGTTCATCCAAAAGGAAAGCTCAAGAACAAGAGAGAAAGGTGATCTCTCTTGTGCCCATATTAACCAAATTTCCAATGTAAGAACAAAGTTTCTTCTTTATTTTGTTTAAAAGTTTGCATGCATAAGATCATTCTTTAATTTTATGACAAATAAAATTAAAACATATATGAATATGTAAGTATATAGATCTACTTTTCCTTCAATCGGTATCATGAGCCATGGTTGTTTGCATGCAAATCGGTTAAAAGTTTTTCCGAGTTATAAGAATAACATATAAAACTTGTAAACTTTGTGTTATTATGATATATCACGAAATTAATTTATGCATGTTAAAATTTCTGGTCCTAAAATATTTTTAGGATATTTTGGTTATTTTACGGATTTTTATTGTTCGTCTTATACAATAATGGCATTAAAATATGATTTTATGAGTAAAAATGTCATTTTTGGACTAAAATTAGCTAAACTTCGCATTTTCCAGTGATTTTTGGATATGTTGTCACATATATTATTTTGAGATGACCTGTAAATTTTCATAATTTTTGGACTTCTTATGCTCGAAAAATGGATTTTTCATTATTAAAATCGGATTTAAGTGAAAAATAGGTTAATATGAGATAAATTTCGAATATGGTCATAGAAATTTAGTATGTTGTCACATGCAATTTTACAAGATGTGTGTAAAATAATAGGCTATATTGAAGTCTTTGTGCATGATTTATGATTTTTTGAAGAAAAATAGCATAAATAGTGACATTATTAGTGAAAAATTAATAAAACATAATCTATGACTAAGGAAAAACGTCACATGTTGCATTTTATTGTCTTTTTCAGATCTAAAGTTGAAAAGTTAATGAATATATTTTTCTCATGTTTTTATGATTATTTTAGTTAAAACCGATAAACCGCAACAGTGTTTTTCCGGAAAAATTTCGAAATTTTTAACCTAAGTTTTAGAACATTATGAGTGTCATGGTATTTTTCCAGAATGTTCATGAGTTTAAATTTCAAAATTTGAATTTATTTGAAATTTTGTGATTTATTTGAAGTTTATAGCTTATTTTTGTAATTTTTGGTCCATTAATGAACAATTTTAGAAATATGAGTTAATTATGGTCAAATAATTGGTGAAGACTAAATTTTGAGTCCTAAGAGGTTAGGGTAATTAACTTATGCATAAATATGAATTTATGTAATTTTTGTGATTATAAAATGTTGAAATCACGCAAATCCGTAAAAACCGAGTAATATACGATATTGGCTATTTAAAGGCGATTTAGCATAAAATTGGGCATGTTCATACATATTATAATGCTGCATTTTCTTTATGATTGTCATAATTTTAATTTATGTAATTTTTGAATTATGTAATTTTTACTTTGTATGGCCTTAGTTTTAATTGGTATTTCCCGAAATGTATGGGAATATCGATTCGGTTGTAATTTATTGTGATCTCGTATCACCGTTTTGTAATTTAATAGATTTATTTTATTTTAGTTACAAATGTATAATAGGAAATTATGTAATTTGCTATGTAATTTAATTTATCTCGGAGTTCCCCAAGACGGATTTCTTCAAGATGGCGATACATAGAGACGGTGTTACCTCGAGATGCGTGCCACAACCGAAGTTCAAGGGACCAATGGAGTTGGTTTCCGAATATGTAATAGTTAAATAGTTTTTCTTTTTAGGAAGGCCATACTAGGATTTATTTTTATGTTTTGCATTTTATTTATATGTCACATGCATCGCTAAATCGCCATAACTAAAACATGCATTATCATCTAATCGAGTTCATCGACCGTGTCAATTACAATTATCGTAGTTCACCGCTTTAGTTCACTTAAAACGTGATAGATAATAAATTGACATGACCTCTCGCTAAAACAATTAATTGAGACATAGCCTTACCAAATAGTAGAAACCATGAAAACCTATTTCGCGAGGGAGTGCACTCGGCCATCCCGGGGTACAAACCTTGTTACGTAGGGGAAGTGGGTGATGAATGTCTATCCACCGAATTCGTGTTGATGAGGGTTTCATCGGCCATCCCGTGCCCAAATTAATGTGAATTTGGATCATGGACACATTTATTCGAAATTCAGATTGACCTCAACGGAAGTATTCGTGACCGTAGTCGCATGTGTTCCGGGCTATAGGTAAACATTAGAGTAATTTTATCGACCAAGAGTTCTAAAAGTAGAATCGATTAAACGTTAATCCACCGAGTTATATTAATAAGGGTTCCATCGGCTATCCCGTGCCTAAGTTGATATGAATTTGGGTCTTGGAATCATTTATCTAGTTGGGTAGAGGTCACTAGAAAAATGCATAAAACTTGTTTAAATTAAATTTTTATGAGTATTATTATTAAAACGACATTTGTTTTACTCCTTATATTTTGTTTTGTAGACCACTTCTTTTTTCTCATAACAAATGGCAACACCAACTCCAAATGCCACGCCTCTCGCTAATTCATCATGGCTCCGATCCTTCATGGATCGATGTAAACTTGAAAAGAATGGGTCAAATTTCTCCGATTGGGATGCCCAACTCAAATTAGCCGCCCAAGGTGACGACAAGCTTCGTTACCTTACCGAGGCCTCTCCTCCCGAACCTACTACTAAGTCCACCGCCGCCACTAGGGAAGCATATGAGGCTTACCAAAAGGAGTCCGCCGTAATGAAAAATGTCTTGATATTTGCAATGGAGGCGGATCTCCAAAGGAGAGCCTTTAAAATGGGCAATGCTAATGAGATTTACTCCAAGCAAGTTCAAGTGCCATAGAGTCATGTGAGATGACTAGTCGATCACATAGGCAGACTGTTAGGAACATTTTGTCGGGCCTAATGACCGCTTATAGAGTTCTGGCAAATTTATATAGCCTGGTCGTGGCGAGAGCTGCTATAGTATTCAAATGAGTCGATTCTTTTGACTAAAGACTATTCGCCTAAGATGACACATTTGATTAACTTTGATTTGTGTTACTACGACCTTCGTAAATGGGGTCAAATGGGCATATTTTGGGTTATGATGGCTGTGGCTAGTTGAAGGGAATGAGTGCGATAGGAATTGTCCACCCCTAGTCAGGGTTATAAACAATATCTCAGGGCCACTCGAGGAGTAATGAACTGGAAATACGTGGCCACGCTCGGAATGTATCCGTGGTGGATAAATCCGGTCAATCAGTTATTCTCCAGATCGAGGAACCCACTCTCGATATGATCACTTGCAAGTACGACTTGAAAGACACCTTGCATTGAGTGGGAGATAGTAATAGGACAAGAGAATTGGTGACGCACACTTGTCGAGGACAAGTAGGAGATTGTTGGAATATGTGTCCTCCGACAATAATGCGATCATGACTGTTGATCATGATGATCACATGTTTAAGTCTCATTATAAAGAATACAATTGTGAAGTAATATTTTTACTGTCAACTGATCAACATATATCGGTAATGATTGGCTGACTAGAATTTGACATTAATGTCGTGCGACGGTGGTGATCAGTTGATCCCCTAGGTCATACCTATAGGGCAACACTCTTAATTGATCATTTAATTAATCGTATAACGTTACGAGTTAATTAAATTACTTGAAAATTGACGGAGGATTTTGGAAGTAAAATTTACGTGTCTCATTGAAATTTGATTAAAATGAGATACGGTCTGAGTAATCGAATTGTATCATTACTCAGATGAAATCATTGTTTAAGGAAACAATTAAATTGAATGAATTATTATAAATACAATTTGTTGCGATTTATAATTGGTAAAATATTTTGGTACAAGTAATTATGAATTACTAAGTCGATTTTTGTATATGACGTATTTTTGTTAATACGTTGATTTTTAATATGTTAAAAATACATAACAAATTTATGTTACATATGACATGTGACATATTGACAAATTTGACAAAAATAAAATGGGTTCCATTTTATGGAGGTGCCGAAATAAGGAGGAGGTTTAGGCTAATATTGTGTTTGTTTAATTAGTGGAGAACACAATCATTTACCCTAATTATCTAGCCATGCACACCTAGTTTACATTGTGAAGACAAACAAAGGCATGCATTGGCTCCCCTACCCGGTTTTCTTGACAAAGAAAGGCAAGGGTTTTTGCCTTATATTTTTGATAAAACAATACATAATTTTATTGTAAGATTCATTCATTTTTATTCACCAAAATATTTTTAGAGAGATAAAAATATTCCACTTCCTCTTCTCCTCTCCTAACCGGTTTTGGGAGATTAAAAACCAAATTATTTTGGGTCAATTTTCTACAAAGTTAATATTAACTAGTACTCATAATATTAATTTTAATTAAGAGTGAGCTTTGGGTATAAATCCTTGGGAGAGATCCTACACTTGGGTCTTTGTTCATCCAAAAGGAAAGCTCAAGAACAAGAGAGAAAGGTGATCTCTCTTGTGCCCATATTAACCAAATTTCCAATGTAAGAACAAAGTTTCTTCTTTATTTTGTTTAAACGTTTGCATGCATAAGATCATTCTTTAATTTTATGACAAATTAAATTAAAACATATATGAATATGTAAGTATATAGATCTACTTTTCCTTCAGGCGCGTGCCAGAATGGTCGCGGGAGCAATCCGTCCTGGTGAGGGTAGTTTTGGGCGCTCGAGGGACTCTCCCTTGGACGTGGTGGTGGAGGATTGAAGATAAGCCGGCGGTAGGCATCATCAAGTCGGGTAATCCTCTCGGAAAGGCTGACTATGGCTTCCTCAATCTGTTGGAACATGGTGAGCATAGTCGCGGCACTGAACACAAATACCCCGTCCGAGGGATCTTTCTCCAAGGCATTCACCTCGTCATCAATTGGCAGGATGAGGTGAGAGCAGTCCAGAGTTGGTTCATCGTTGGAGATGGCGTGGATTCCCAGAGGATTTGTTTTGTTGTTTGGCTTAGTTGGTGGGGGTAAAGGCAAACCCCCTTTCTCAATCATGTCTTGGATGATGTGTTTGAGTTTGAAGCAGGTTTCTGTATCATGCCCTTTCCCTTGATGGTACTGACAGTAGGCATTGGGGTTCCAGAAGCGGGATTTCTTAGCATCGGTCGGATCCGGGGTGGGTCCGATTGGTTGTAGCTTTCCCTGGTCCATGAGCCTCTTCAGGGCACTTGCATAAGTTGACCCTATATTAGTGAACACTCTCTGGGGGCGTTCAGCTCTCTTAGCAGATGGTTCAATGAGGTTGACCTCATCGATATTGTTTGTTTGGCCGTAAGGGCGAGACCCGGTTGAGGTGGATCCTTGGTAGCCTCTGCCAGTAGTCTTGGCTAGGACACCATTCCGGAGGTCATCTTCAATACGTGTCCCCAGAATTTGCAGATCTTGGAAGGTCTTGATATTTTGGTACCTCAGTAAGTTGGCATACACTGGGCGGAGATTGTTGACGAACTTTTCCACGAAGGTTGACTCACTCGGCTTGCTGAACAGCTGAGTACTTACCCTCCTCCAACGGGTTAAGAACTCGGTGAATCCCTCCTTGTCGTTCTGGGTTAGGACCTCAAGGGTACGGGTATTGGCTTGGATTTCAACATTGTCAGCGTATTGTTTAGCAAATTCAACTGCGACCGCATCCCAGGTAGTAAGGTTTTTCGGATAAAGGGAGTAGTACCACTGACGAGGGATCGGTTCCAAGGACGACGGAAAGATCCAGGTGAAAAGTTCCTGTTTGACCCCTTTAATGGCCATGTAGTCTTTGAAGGCTCGGATATGATTGAGCGGGTCCTCTACTCCTTTGAACTTAGGTACGTCAGTCAGGGTAAAGTTGTCAGGTAATTGATCCCCAACAAGTTCAAACCTTCGGTTGTTCTCAAGATGGATATTGTTACCCCGGGCTAGGAGCTGTTCTTCCAAGAGCTTTAGCCTCTTCTCAGTTTCAGTCAGAGGTGGAGGATTATGTTCTCTAGCTTCCTTGTATTCCAGGGCGTCGATACGGGTCTCGACGCGATCCAGGGTGACCTTAAGAGCGGTGAGCAGGCTGGCTAACTGATCAGTCGTGACATCTCTGTTGTTATCATTGTTGTTGTTGTTGATAGACGAAGTTGAAGACGGGGCCATGGCTCTAAGGCATAAAAATGGCTCACATTACAACTCCATTCGACACGGTTCAGAGACTGAACGCAGACAACACAAGGACGAGACAAAGACCAGACTCAGCAGGACGAGGAGGACTGTGCGTGGTACCTCGGTGCTGACTCGATTTATGATGTGACGGTGTTGACCAAACTTTCAACACGTATCCAATGTAACGGCGTGACGCCATTGGACGAGTCTCGTGGTGAGACGACTCATAAGTAAAGACCCATAAGTACGTTTACTTCGACTCGATAGACACGAGGCGGAATTGGAATGGTGAACTGAAGTTTTCGAAAATAGAAATTTTCAAAAGATTCATTTGTCACTTTGAGGACGGCTTACGAAGATAGAAACTTCCGCAAGTCGGTCGGTTCAAAGGGTTGTCTTAAGTTTATTTGCAAAAGACGGTTTTGAGTTTGAATCGGCTCGAAAAACAGTGTATTGCCTCCCAAGACGGTTTTGAAATTCAAAATTGTATGTTTTAAAAATCGAGTTTGAAAAGTTTGAAGAGGTCTCGGGGATGGTGCATGGTCCTCGGAATCTCGAAAGTGTCTCGAGAAAAGGGTGTGTGCTTTTCTCGGGTTTTGAAAGAGCCATTATCGGCGTGAAACGGGTCAAAATCCGTGTCTAGACGCGGCGATTATAACGGCGTAAAAAGGTGATTTGAAATGGTTGTAGAAAACCGAGTTTGAAAATCGTCATTACGACGGCCTAGAAAGGTGTGTTGAAATGGTTATAAAAAACCGGGTTTGAGAATCGTCATTACGACGGCCTAGAAAGGCGCATTAAAATGGTTGTAAAAACCGGATTTGAAAATCGTCATTACGACGGCCTAGAAAAGCGTGTTAAAATGGTTGTAAAAACCGGGTTTGAAAATCGTCATTACGACGGCCTAGAAAGGCGTGTTGAAATGGTTGTAAAAACCGGGTTTGAAAATCGTCATTACGACGGCCTAGAAAGGCGTGTTAAAATGGTTGTAAAAAATCGGATTTGAAAATCGTCATTACGACGGCCTAGAAAGGCGTGCAACGGTCGGCGAAAGACCGAGGTCTGAAATGGCCATTATAACGGCGCAAAAAGTTGTTTTTTGAAAGTTTTGAAAAAAGACACGGAAGGACTTATGATCAACTAGCACATAAGCACTCACATTTTCATTATATTATGCATTATGCTGACATGGACTTTGGCTTAGAAGGGTGGGTTACACACAAAGCAATCAAACCTCGATTTGCGAGAGGGATATCAATCCAAACAAAATGTGTAAGGAGGGTGCCCTAGCCTCGTGCTCGAAAGTGATGAAAGCTCTTTGACGAAATAGAAACGTGTAACGTCAACGGTATGCTTGACTCAATCGGGATTCAAAACGTGGGGATGAGAAAACTCACGCCGACGAGACGAGCCAATTGGTCGATGAAGGTTAGGTTGTGGGCCTGGACAAGGAACCCGACCGTGACCGTAATATCAATTAATGCATTTTAACCAAGACCTCGTTCGAGTCTCACCATCTAGGGATCACAAAGACACAAGTGTCCTAGTTCTCCCCAGCAGAGTCGCCAATCTGTGGACATGGCCCACCTGCAGGTCCGGTTCGATCTGCGGACGTGCTGCGGTCTTTTTGAAAGCCACGCTCGGCGGCGTAAAAATGCTTTCGACCGGATCGTTTTAGATCGGTCGGTTTCTTCTCGGTAAGGGTCTCGAAACGATTAGAGATGTTCGAAGTCGTCACCAAGTATTTGTGGGATGCTTGGAACCCGTTCGAAATCCACTTTATACCTCGGTCAAATCGAAGCACAAAGCATCATTTGACATAGGCACTAAAGATAAGGAAATCGTCCCTCTTTAGCATCCTATCTCTAGAATGACTCTCGTACGCCCTGGATAAGGTCGTCCACTATCCAAAGTTTCTGAGTAAGAGGTGAAGGTACGTATTGGGAAGCCCTTTAATCAGACACCCAATCCCGCCCGCGGTAGCGGCCTCTACAGATCGATCTTGGTTGGTTGAATGCAAAAGTTGATAAAACGGTTTAAATGTATGAATGCGCATCCAATAATTTAAACCTAACATGTGAGAGCTTTCTAAGTCGGTTGATTTAATCCAAGTATCAAGTATAAGATGTCGAGTTGGATTTATGGTTAATTTGCATGCAAGACGGAAATTAAACATCCATTTACCGTTTTAGGTTTATGGTGCATAACGTTTTAGGTTAACGTGGATAACGGAAATTAAACATCCATTTTGAATGAGCAAATAGTCATCTGATCCGTCCTATATCCGGGCTAACCGGAGTCTAGGTCGTCCTGGACTAATGCTGGAAAGGGAACAGACCCTGCACCAAGGAGCCGTATGAGGCGCGAGCCTGTTGGCGATGCAAGGGGGTCTCCCCTGGTTTTGAAAATATGAAAGAAAAGGCCTGTTTAGGCGCGGGTCAGTCAACGGTTATATGCTGTGCTCTGACCTTTTGAAAAACGTTTATAAAACGTATTGAAAAGTGGGTATTTGACCCGATTTGATTTGAAAGGGTCGTTTAGACCGCATTTGTTGATTTGAGGAACGAGACTCGAATAATCATCATTATTTTGATGATATTCGGTGTCGGGTTCGATTTTGACAAACTTGACATGAATAGTTTTGAAAATGATTATGAACTAATTGTATTAAGTTCATTTGAATGTAATTAGTCAATACTCATCATCGTACCCGGGTTAAAATCCGGCATGGTATGTAGAACCAAGGATGACTTTGTGTTGGTGACTAATATGCTTCTTTTGAAAATGTAAAGAAATGATGAAAGGCTTTAAAATACCTCCCAAAAATGAAATAAAAGGTTTTAAAATACCTTTTAAATATTATTAACCAAATATTATCACCGAAACACGGATTTAACAGTCATGGTATTAGGAACCAAGGGTGAAAAATGTTTTATGGTTAAAACAAATAAAATAAAAAGGGTTTGATAATATTTGAAATGGTAAAAACCGATTACAAATATGAAAATGAGTTAAAGGGAAATGACGAGAACAAACATGGTTGGTCTCTGACCTGGACACCCCATTGAGGCGCGGGCAAACCGGCGAACCAAGGGGCTTCTGTCTCAGGCCAAAAATCAGTTTTGGCTCGTTTATTCCATGTTTTGGTTCATGTTATGCATGTTTTAGCATGTTTTAGTCATGAAACAAATAAAAACATGATAAAAGAAGGATTTTTACACCCTGATACTTACATGTTTGGTTATGGCGAGTGATCGACGTAAGTGTAACAACTCGTTTGGTCGGAAAAAACTCGGTTTAAAACCGTTTTGGTAAGTAAAAAAGAGTGTTTTAAGATTAGTGACGGTGTAGTGGTCGAAGTGGTCGGTCAAGTGATTTAATGCACGATGACGGTACCAAACAATGTGTAAGGCTTGTATTTACGATCGGTAGGTCGTAAATACACGTCGGATTGTGACTTAAGAAGTCGAGTCGAGAATTTTAAGGGAGAAAAGAGGGGGCGGACACTCGCGTAAGTTCTCAAATGGGGGCATTTGAGGGGTATTTATAGGAGAATGAGTGGTTGTGTGAGTTTTGAGCGACGTGGCCACCTGGGCTGCTCAAAGAGGCGCGAGCCACGTCGCGGGTCTTCGAGTTGTCTTGTCGCTTTCACACAAGAGCAATCATGATTTGTTCTATCCTAGGATTTGTAGTCATATGTTTGGTACTTGACCATTCATAAATCCGGGAAATATTAGCATAGAAGGTTTGAAATGGTTTGTTTTTTTTGTGGTTGACTCGGTTTGACTCGTTGTTGGAGTCGGGATTTGAATTTTTGAGTCGGTTTTTGGTCCGGTGTCGGTTTTGACTCTAGTTAGTGTCATTGCGACCCCGTCGTCGTGCATTAAACACTCCAGGTATTTTTGAAATGTTTTATTTTCGAAATCGTTTTAAGTTTTCCGACGTAAAGTTGTACACAAACTGTCGATCAAACGCCGCGATTCCAAAGCATGTTATAGTCCGATAATCATCGGGTGTTTGTTGGAGTCTCAGCAGATACTGGGTATCTACACTCATCACTTCGTCCCTTCACCCTTAAGGCCTTAACTCTTCATCCAACTACCAACCAAAAACTAAAAAACCACCACCACACCAGCGACATGCTATTGCCACCGCCACCACACCCTCATCTCACCATACCAGTATACCACCACTTAACTTTTATCCCCCACAACTCACCGGAAATTTGCCCTTCTTTCCTGAAAACGATGTCGCGCTATCGGAAATTGACGCTATTAATTTGCTAGAAATCTCCCCTGGAATCGACCATTACCCTTGAAAACACCATCTATCTCGCCTGAAGTCAGTCTCTCAAGTTGTCGGCTTCGACAGGCTTGATGATGGTGGATCAAAGTTGCCCATTAAAGAAAGCAACTTGGATTCGGGGATGATGATGTCGATGCTGATAGAAGTGCAGTAGAAGATAAGTAAAATCACCATATGAATATCGTTTAATTAATAAATTAATTATTTATTTGAATGGTGGGGATTAAGATGCATCTATTCTTTTCCCAGATTTCTTCTGTTCATGATTCACTTGATTCTAATTAATCGTTAGAGTGCTTCTTTTTAGGAGAAACAAAAATTGTGGTTTTTATTTGGTATAAGTTACAAAAACAAAGAAAGAAGGGCAGAAGATAACTAAATGAGGGTAACAGTTTTCTAAGATGGGAGGTAATGTATCATAGGTGGGTTTTTGTTTTTTATGTTCGCCGGAGTGGGTGTGGTGTTCGGCAAGAGCGGTGCGGAATGGGCTTTCTGGTGGGTCAGGGGGATTGTGTTGGGTTGGCGCTAGGTGGGTAACATGGATGATTGGCAGGGGTGGTGGTAGGGCAGATGGTGGTGTTACTGGCGTGAATGATTAGCGGGAGTGGATGGCGGTGTGATTTATTATCTTTATTATTATTATTTGTGCCACGCCATCAACCAGTCATCTACAGCCTGATATAAAAGGTCAAGTTTAAGCGGGTCTATTTTGAGAAGAGTGTATACAAAGTTGGGTTTATTTTAGGTTAAAATGTAGTTCGGATTATTTTGAGAAGATGGGTAATAATTTGGATTATTCTTATCAATTAACCCTTTTTTTTATAACTGCTACCATAGATAATATACTTTTTGAGAATTGCTATTAAGGTAAAAAAAAAATTAAAACTGCTACCTTAATATTGGTTTGGTTAAAAATCAGTACCAATTAACACCGAAACTCAAATTTTCAATTGAAAAGACTAAAATGCCCCTTATAACCTTCCCCTTCTAACCCAGTCATAAAACATATTTAACCTAACTTTTCAACTTAGTACTCGTACTCACTCTATCAAATTCACCTTCATCACTCCACTTTTCACCTTCATCACTCATACTCAATCAAATTAACCTACTCATTTGAAGAATTTAACCTAACAAAATTCACCTCCATCACTTAACTTGATTTACCTGGAAAAGCCCTTTGTCGGCACTTTCTATTGATTGTCATGTTTGTTGTCCATCCTTATTTACTCTTTATTCTTTATTCTTAATTTACCTTTAATTTAGTAGTGCAGATTTCAGAAAGTTCATTGATTTCCTGAGTTTTTTTTTATTAGATTGCCTGATTGAATTGTTTATTAGATTCCATAAACTCTAATTTTCGAATTTTTAATTTCATTGAAAGTTTTTCCATTGATTTGTTTACTTAACTCCCTTGTAATTGGACCAAGAATAGGAGCCCGAAGACATTGCTGCACGATTCAAATAACCAAAACCAAGATTTCACCACCCTAATTTGAAAACAAAAGAGATTTAACATAAATTAATGGAGTATAAGGAGAGACAATGAATGAATTGAAGGCAATGTTACCTGATATGATAGATTCAAAGAGAGGGGAATGAATGAATAGATTCAAAGAGAGGGAATGAATGAAGAGATTTGAAGAGGGATTAATGGAGTAGAAGGGTGTAAGAAATTAGGATGAGTGTAATGTTATAAAGAGGAGGGGAAGGGTAAAATAGGAATAAAAATTATGATTTAATCTAAGGATTTGAAATAAATGACTGAGATTCATTTTAACCGAGATTCGGTGTTAATTGGTACTGATTTTTAACCGAACCAAGGATTAAGGTAGCAGTTTTTAAACTTTGTTTTTTTATACACTACTACAAATCCAGGCAACTACAACGCCCCTTTAACAACGATTATTCACGAAAATCACAATAGACGTTGTAGAATGTATGGCGCGAATTTTACTAAAATAAATTACAACGGGTATGGTTATAAAAACCGTTGTTATTAGTTTTAACAACGGGTCACACATGCACAACCGTTGTTAATAATTTGGTGCAAAATTGGCGCAAAGTTAGTGAAAAGTAATCACAACGGTTATTTTTGAAACCCGTTGTTAAAACTTATTTAACAACGGGTGTTTTTTACAACCGTTGTTAAAACATATTTCACAACGGTTGTTGTTTAATAACCGTTGTCAATACCTTCCATACTATAAACCACACAAACACAAGTCTGCTGCAGCCACAAAACACAACCCTTAATACACAAACACAAACACAAACACAGGAGACAAACAAACACAAAACACACACTCTCTTTCTCTCTTTCTCTCTTTCTCTCTTTCTCATCGTCGCTTTATCTTCTCGCCGTCACTTTGTTGATTTCATCGTCTATTACGTTCGTATTTATCGGGTAAATCTCGCCAATCCTTTGTTAGTTTCATCGTCATTATTTTCTTTTTCTATTTATTTCTTTTGCATGTATGTGTTTTTATCGGCCATTATGTTATTTGTTTAAGTATTGTTCGCATAATTAGTTAGTAAAACAATGAAGAAGCAAGATGAAGAAGTAAGATAAACATAATTAATATATATATATATATATATATATATATATATATTTATAAAAACATAAATTAAAAAAAAATTACATATGTAAAAATGCAATTCTTATATTTTCATAGAGGATCTTATTCTTCTCTATCGTATCCGTCCTCTCCTCCTTGGCTATTTGGAGGTTCCGTTCAGCGATTGCTATATCGTCATATAGCCGCAATCGCTTTCTTTCTCCGTCAAGCCATCTTCTTTGGCGTGCTTCAGTGCGGATCGAGCATCCGCAAGGTAGCTCCTGAAACTTTCCTCAATATGGAGGAACCGGCGGATGAAGTTGTTGTTGTTCTCGATCATGGTAAGAGTCTTAAGGATGAAATCATTCATTTTGTTGGAGTTTTTTGAGTTTGTTTTGAAAGATTAAGTAGAGTTTGTTTTAGCAGTTAGGGTTTGGAGATGAATATATTGAGATAATGGAAATGTTAGTTGAGATAATGCAATGTATTTATACTAAGCAATGTGTGGGTTGAGTTGCTTTTTAATTAATATATATGTTAGGAAGTTGTGCCATAATCATCATCATATCTCTCAATAATGCTGCTTCAAATCTTATTACTAACCCTTCTCATTCCATATTATCCGTTCATATGTACAGTGATGTCAGTAATAATGCATGCATCGGAATTCTAACGGGCCGTAATTATGCATGCATCTAGTAATATTTAATTTAATTTTTTTTTATTTTTTAAGAACAAACAACGGTTATTTTCAAACAACCCGTTGTCTTTAGTTATAACAACGGTTTTGTATATTAAAACCCGTTGTTATAACTTTCCCCCCAAAATTGAGTCACACTTTCCACAACGGGTTTTTATACATAAAACCGTGGTTAATAGTTTTAACAACGGTTTCCTTAAGAAAACCAACCGTTGTTAAAACCTTCTACAACGGACGCTTTAACAACGTCCGCTTTTTTATATAACAACGGTTTTTGACCGTTGTTATAGCTTGTATCTGTAGTAGTGATACATTGGTAGCAGTTTTCAAAAAGTGGGTTACCTGTGGTAGTGGTTATCAAAAAACCCTACTCTTTAAAACAAGCGATTACTCTTCCAAGCCGAACCATTTTGTTCTTTTAAAAAGGGTTTTTCCATGATATACGTCATATACCTATATGTTTTTTCATTTTCTATCATATACCTCTCATTTTTGAAAAACCTCTTCTATACCCTTAAACTTAGTTAGTTATTATAAACCGTGACCTTAGTATAATGCTTCTGTCAAATGCTCAATTAACTGCTCATGTGGACTGATGACATGGCTCACTGGACTGATAACATGGCTCCAAATAGATTATGATTACAATCCTTAAAAACAGCATTACCCCTATCTTTTAACAGATTGACAGCGGAGAAAGATGGCTCCCCTAATTCCATGAGACACTTAGCAAGAACGTCGTCATCGGTACCATTATCATACAAAGAAAATAAATCGCAAAGATTGAAAAGGATAATCCATGAAGAGGAAGACTACTACAGCCAACCCATCCCCATGCCACCGACAGCAAACCACCGACGCAAGAACTTAATCATGGGAGAAGAAGAATATGAAAGATAGCACAAGCAAACAACAGGGGCCTTCAACCAATGTCCAAGTCAATTTAAACTAAGGAACCAAATGACATACTTTAAATGAATCGAATAAGGGCAACTGAAAAATCCATTGCAGAGTAAAAGACGGCAACAAACTAATCCATAGAAAACTACTTTGGAAATCTGAAATGCTAAGTAGAAAAAGGCAGCAAACCACAACAGAAAGATATGGGATTAAGGAACAAATTTCCCCATTGAATAAAAGAAAATGAACAACTTAAGCAAATATGATACATATAGAAATTAAAGCCCCAATTATAATGATGGTATAGACAGCGCACACATAAGATTAGGGATGAAAACACTTCAGATGTAGACATAAAGAGAATCGATCGAACTTTAAATGGCCCCTAGACAAGATCGACAGACTAAGACGGAACAAAGGTTAGAGGGAGGATGGAAAAACCCATGATCAAGCTAAGGAGCCGCCGGAGATCGGGCTCAGAGCGGCCACATCTCCGGCGGGGTCGGTGGGGAGCAGCGGTGGACGGAGGGGATGGTGGCTGTAGTAGGCAAGGAAAACTTAGGGGTTAGGAAAAGGGGGGAAAGTCGGTTTATCTCTCTTATGATCTAGTTTGATAGATTTTAATAAAGATATTTTGACGTCAGCTTTAAAGTTTTTATGTTTTCTTGAACTTCCATCATCATCATCATCATTCGATCAGCACATGGCTTCCTCCCTTGCCTTTTCCCTTATTCTAAACTTAGCTTTTTGTGAACTAAAGCTTTTGAATTATTCTAAGGCTCTGGTATACTGCAACTTTGTCCTATCCTTTGAAGCAGGTAATGTTAAAGCCCCTTATCGTCGTGGCTTAGCTTTCAAGAATTTGAATTCCCTAACTACAGCTCTTGAAGACTTTGAGTCTGCCTTGAAAATTGACCCGAGTAATAAGGATGTCAACCGTGAGCTCAATTCTTTAGTTGACCTTTTAGCACTCAATATTAATGGGAAGCGGGCCGCTTTACAATTCGACCCTCTGGCCATTAACAAGAGAAGTAAGCATCACGTCTCTTGTCCTGAAGTGACAGACACATGTGTTCTTCCTCATGAGTCACATAACTCTTCTTCCAGTATAACTAAGTCATCTTCCGTTGAGCTAGGTGATGACCAAGTCAGAGTTGCCACTAGCTCTGAAGTGATGGACTCCATGAATAAAAAAAACCCTTCGTTGGCAGTTGAAGCTGAAGGTCGTGATGATACTACACAGTCTTCTGCTCCTACCTCGGAACATTCCCAATTTTTCTTCACCAATAAAAAGCAAGACCACAAGAGGCTGAAACTTTCGACTCACGCCTACAATAATTTGTTGCTCAGAAAAAATGTAGAGTTTTTTCTCCCCAAATCTGGAGCAGTCTTGAGGGTTCGCCCCCCTCACTCACAAAACATCTATCCAGCCGGGGACTCTCCATGATGTTATGTCATGGGAAGCAGCAGTTCCCACTTCAATGGAATTTGGAACTTCAAAGGAACTTAGCCAGTCAAAGGAGGCAACGGTTCCCGAGGTTTGTCATATGAAATCTGACACTGTTTATGCCGAAGAAGAATTAGCTCACGAGGAATGCTTTGTCCGAACCGATAAAAAGAAACGCATTTCTTCAAACACTTCTTATGCTAGTAAGACCTCTATTTTTCGGTTTAAATTTGAAGCGGTTAGGGGGCATTCGGGTGAACAAGTTTGCCGTAAAGACAGCCGTTCCGTTGCTTGGAATCAAGTGACTCGGCCCACTATTAATTTGAAGAAAAGAGTTTCAGTTTCTGTCACCCTTTTATCTTCTTTTTGCAGGTATACCAAGACTACTACCGTCGTAAGGAAGACCAAAAGGTGCGAAGATTACCTGTTTCAATTTGATGATTACTTCCCGCCGTTCAAGAAATGTCGTCTAGCTGGTTCTCTTTGTTCTTTTTCGATGGTTAGTTTAACTAACTGGATGTCGAGTATTTTAGGGGTTTCCCTTGCCAACCCATTTGAAAATGGGTAATATGTAATTAATTATTATGTCGACTTCCTTTTATCTATTTCAGTTTATCGTTGTTAAAAAAAAAAAAAGATTATGATGTGGCTGAGAAATTTAATTGAATTAATTTGACCCTACATTAAACCGTAAATCATATACTCTCAACACTCACAACCAAAAGTCTATTCCTCTTCCTCTGTTAAACACCCTTACTCGCTACTTCCTTTTCCCTAAATCAAACCCTAAATTAATCGCCAAATCAACTGCTACTACTCCGTCCGTCTCTCACCTCTAAATTTCATGGTATGTACATGCATTTACCTCTATAATCTTATCAATTTCTTTTTTAATTTTTGATTTTTAAAATTCATTGTTGTTGGATGATCATGGATTCTTATAATATACTCCCACTGTTAAATGTTTGTAGTCTTAAATGTGGCAAAGATTTTAGGGTTATTTCATGGGAATAATCCAACCTAAGCCCCATCTTCTCATATTAATCTATTCTAGTGTTTAACTAAGTAAAATCTCATCTTTGACGTCATTTAACTTGTACTAAACTCAGACCGTAATTGACCTGTTAATACAGGTTTTCCAACCGATCATTGTATTTTTTTTTTCCTGATTCCTTCTTCCTCCTTACTTTCTTCTCTTTATTCTTTTCTTCTTAATTAGCTGTAAATCCCCAAAACTTAGTATTTTTACTTTTTCTTTATCTTTTCTTCACTTTTCTTTATAACTTAAAACTTGGATTTGTTAATTTTAGTACTTTCAAAAAGTTTTAACTAAATTAATTAAAATCCCCAAAAATTAGGGTTCTTCCTCCTCTAAATCCTTAATTTCCCATCTTCTACCTTCTCTCACTTCAATCAGTGTTCAACAATGGAGGTCGAAGTAGTAGATCGACACGCGATGTTATTTGACGACGACGCAACACTTGAGTTCGAGACGCTAAGCAAGATAATTCCTCTTCTGAAATAGGGCTTAGTAGATTTAGAAGGAGGAAAATCCCATTCTCGCGTCTAAGCTGCCGCCTTTGCCTCAGAAAGCTGCCCACCAACAGTAGAAGATAGACCAGTAGAAGATGGTCTAATCCTTCCGCTCACTCAGCTCGTTCCTAGTTTGCTAAAAAAGGAACCCATTTCCCTTTGATTTGGCTTTATTTTTTCGTGTTAAAACTTTTATTGATCAGACTTCTTATATTGAGATTTAATTCTAAAGAAGCCTTAATTGAATGGAATTCTCTTTTTATCGATCGATTAATTTGATTTGATGTTCCAAGCTCATTGACGTCACTCCTCCGTCGCTCCGACGTCTTCTGGCGGCGTTTTGTGGTGGCAGATTCTTTTCCGGTGTGCTACCTAACGACGTTTGGGGCGTGATTCCTGATGACATTTTTTGGGTTTTGTTTTTTTCATTTAATTAAGGAGGTAAATGAGTTTTGTTTTTGTTTAGAGTTGGGGATGAGTTTTGTTTCTGTTTAGAGTGAGGAGAGATGTGTGATTTTAGATTCATAAGGAGAAGTAACCGGTTTGACAAGTCTCCCTTTCACAAGTTCACTATAAGTTAAATGGTGTTAAAGATGAAATTTTTGTCAGTTAAACATTAGGATGAATTAATATGGAAAGAGGGGGTTTAGGTTGAATTATTCTCGTGAAATAAGCCAAGTTTTTAATAGTTGGTTGGATATAGTATGATAATCAATTTATTTGCATGATAGCACAAATGTGGGTGCGTGGATGTTAGGATAGATGACTAAGTTTTTAGTGTATTTATTGTGTAAGACGGTTTCACACTGTAAGACGGTTTCATTGTGTAAAAAGATAACCCATTTATTAGCAATAAATGAACAATCTTTTTACAAAAGTGGATCGTCTTACGATATGAGACCGTCTTACACTATAATTTGGAAAGTTTTTAACTTGTCCGCGTGATTGTTTGGATGTGCGTATCACTCATTTTGAACAAAATTTGTATTAGCTCTTGGGAATTTGACCAACCCATTCGTTAGCTTTGGTCCCCCTTTTGCTTACACCAAGATTCCATTTTAGTGTCTCACTAAAATGTTTATACAGAATGGAGAATATCTTGTTAAAATTGCATTACAGGGGTGGAAATGTATATGTTAGGATAGAGGACACTGATAAGTGTTTATTAATTGATGTGATCAATGATTTCTACGACGAAGCGGCGAAGTGTGCGTTTACCTTGCCTAAGCACCCTTCATTTAGCTATGTTTACCAAATTATTGATATTTGGATTGGCGCTGATGTAAACCCTTCTAATGTCTTACTATTGTCAAGACAATTAAAGGCAAACAATTCAAATTTAAACAAAGAAATCATATCATCCATTGTGGCAGATAATCCTGCTCCTAAAACTACTCCTATATCTCCTTTTCAGAGGCATAAGTTACAAGTTAGAGGGGGTTTTAAACCTGCTCTAATTCTCCTACTGAACCAGCTAAGAATATTGATGTGTCCCCGATAAGATAAGAGCTTTACCTGGATCACATTTACCTAGCATAAATGATGTTATAATTTCGCCAAGGAGAAGTCTTATACTTATCCAACCTTCAGTGTCTCCTCAATCCATACCAACTCAATCCTCTCCAATTGTACCTCATACTTGTAAAAAACAATCCACTCGAATTGTACCTAAAAAACAATCTCATGTGAAACTTCCAAAATCAACTGCCATGAGAGAGAGTTATATATTCCTAAGAGTAACAAAGATAGTATTGTTGGTGTTACTGAAGGAAGTTCAAGGATGGTCATAAGAGGGAAGAAAGAAGATTTTGATAATGTTCATGACGAATCTGACACAGACGATGATCCTTACATGCCACTACCAGAAGATTTGTGTGATGATGAAGAGGATGTATCTGATTTAGAGGTAGAGGACAATATGCTCATTTCCACACTTGAGTACATAAATGATGGGCATGTCCCCTTCTAACAGCCTGTTTGGTCAAGTGGTGAAGAAGGGTTTGATGCTCAAGTTTGGGAGAATGGAGAACTGTATGATGATAAAGCATTTGGTGCTATTAGGTTGAAGCCGTGGATGTTCTTTATGGATAAAGAACACTAAAAGGATGCACTAAGAGATTACTGCATTCAAGAGGGGTTTTATGTCATTATGGTGAAGGCTGATAGCAAGAGATATACTGCTGAGTGTGCTACATTAAATTTCGGGTGGAGGATTCATGCAAGTGTACTCTATGATGAGAAAACATGGGCAATAAAATCAATTAGGAATGTTGATCATGGTTGTAGGGGGATCAAGACACACAACCCTATGGCTAATTCTCTTTGGGTAGCAAAAATAATGTTGGAGGATATAAGAGCCAACCCTACTATTAGGCCTGATATTTCTGCACTATGTTCAAGATAAAATCCCTACCCAAGCCTGACGATCAGGACATAACCGTCAGGGTAGCTCAAGATTGGCACCAGGCTGGAGAGGACAACGGTCAAGTACAAGGATAATATTTGACCAAGTCAACAATAATCATGGGAAATATTTCAGCATTATTACACCAATTAAGAGCACAATTATGGAGAATATTTGGTCATTAAGGAGTAGCATTTATCTGGGTAATTATGCACAATAAAAGAGCAATTAATGGCGACATTAAGAGGGAATATCACGCCATTAAGAGGAAGATCTTGCAGCCGTTCAAGGTAGACTATATAACGAAGACCCAAGATCATTTGAGGACACATTCTATCATACTACAAGCAACACTACCACAATACTTTAGAGAAAATACAATATATTTTGCTAATTACATAGTAAAATTCTCTCCTGGCTTGGTGCCCGTGGTTTTTTTCCCATTCATGGGTTTTCCACGTATAAATCTTGTTGTCTTGTCTATTTATTTATTTAGTTTTATATTACATACGTTTTACCATGCCCTGAAGTCATAGCAAAGATAGTCGAGCTAGTTAACCCTACACTTACTCTACCCTGACCTGATTCAGCCTTGCGCAGAATCCACCCAAAACAATTGGCGCCCACCGTGGGGTATCTAGCTCAATAAAATCTTTTTTTTCTTTTTCACAAAAAATCCAAAAACTAGCGAAAAATGGCACAACCCACCGTTGAAGAACAATTAACTACTACTTTACGACAGACCTTCATCTTAGCCAATCTTATTTGGCTCTCAAGTTTGAAGAGGGGTTGACCGTGAAAATCTTGGAAAAACTTCCACCGCGTGAGTTGTCTAGCGTGAAGGAAGTATATGCTAGGGCCAGGAATACGAAGAGGCTTCTCAACATGATTAAGGAGGCTAAAGAAATGTTCGGAGAAAAAAGGTAGACCGAGAATAAAGGCGGGGGAAACCAATCAAAGAAATTTACCTACAATCAAGCTAAGTCTTATTTCGGAGGATCTCAAGTGAGTGGCTTTGGGAAGTCGGGCGACTATGGAGGAAGGGCCGCTAGTGAGGGTGGTGGTTTGACATGCTATAATTGTGGTGGCCTTGGCCGCAAGAGGAATAAGTGTACTAGCACTCCAAAGGGCTCCAACCGGAGGTTTGGGCAAGAAAATTCTTACCACATCCCTTTCTAAAGTGGAGCTAGCAACCGGAACTCAGAAGTATTGAGCAACCAAAGGAATGCCAACTCAACTTACAATGGTGGAAACAACCGTGGAATCTTCAACCGGGGAGCACCATCAAGGGCAACAAGCTACATTAGAGGCAACACTTCGGGGGCTAGACCAACCAACTCGGCAAGTACGGTGCAAGGAGAGCCCAAGGCTAGTGGTAAGCTCTTTGCCATGGACAAGAAAAGCACTGAGGAGGATGCTCTTGTGGTCTCTGGTACATTTTTTTATTAATTCTCATCCTTGTTTTGTTTTATTTAACTCGGGAGCCATACATTCTTTCGTGTCTAAGAGTCGTGTGTCGACCCTAGGTTTGGGAGACGGTGACTTAGCTAATGATGATGTGTCCTTACCTTCAGAAGAGTCCATTGTGTGTTCAAAGGTGTATAAAGAGGTGTCGGTTTTAGTACATGAAACAAATTTTCCGGTAAACCCTTTTGAATGGATTGGCTAAGTAAGCACAAAGCCAATATAGATTTTCATAAAAATAAAATAGCTTTGAAAGGACCCAAAGATGCTAGGGTGTCATACAAGGGTCACTTGGTCAAGCCCAAGGTGAAACTCGTTTCGGTGATGACCTTAAAGACGTGTTTGAAGAAGGGTTGTCCTATGCTTTTTTGTCATGTGTGAGACACTAGTATGGAAAGACCGCGAGCTAAAAAAATACCGGTAGTGGGAGAATTTGAGGGTGTATTTCTAGAGGAGTTGCCCTGATTACCTCCACCAAGGGAAGTAGAGTTCGGGGTGAACTTGAAACCGGGAGCGGGACCAATCTCTAAGGCCCCGTACCGAATGGGTCCAAAGGAGTTAGAGGAATTGAAGAAGAAACTTTGGGAATTGGCGGATAAGGGGTACATTAGACCTAGTGTTTTACCATGGGGAGCACCGGTTCTATTTGTGAAGAAGGACGGGACTTTGAGGTTATGTATCGACTATCGGGAGTTAAAAAGTGTCACCGTCAAGAATAAGTATCCTTTACCAAGAATCGACGACCTATTTGACCGACTTAGTAGAGCCGGAGTATTTTCAACGATTGACTTAAGGTCGGGCTATCATAAGTTGAAGACTAAGGATGAGGACATTCCAAAACCCGCATTTAGATCAAGTGGGCATTATGAGTTCGTAGTGATGCTAATTAGGTTGACGAATGTCCCAGCCGCATTCATGGATCTCATGAATATGGTGTTTAGTCCGACTTGGACAAGTTCGTAGTGGTGTTCATAGACGATATTTTGGTCTACTCTAAGACGAAAGAGGAGCATGGAGAGCACTTAATAATCGTGTTACAAACCTTAAGGGAGCACAACCTTTATACAAAGCTTAGAAAGTGTGAGTTTTAGTTGGACAAGGTAGCTTTCCTAGGCCTTGTGATATCAAGGGAAGGAGTTGTCGTGGATCCTACAAAGATGAGGCCGTGTCATAGTGGGTAGCACCCAAGAATGTGGCGGAAATTCGAATTTTCCTAGGTCAGTCGGGTATTATCAACGATTCGTGAAAGACTTCTCTAAGATTGCTAGGACTTTGACATCATTGATGGGAAAATATAACCGTTTTAAGTGGGACAGGAGTTGTGAAACGACATTCTTGACCCTAAAAGAGCGCCTAACCATGGCCTCGATGTTAGCCTTGCCGGAAGGGAGTGAAAATTTTGAAGTGTATACGGACGCTTCAAAGAATGGCTTGAGATGTGTACTTATGCAAAATGGTAGAGTCATTGCTTATGCATCACGAAAATTAAAGTCCTATGAGGAGAATTACCCAACACATGATCTAGAGTTGGGAGCCGTCGTCTTTGCCTTGAAGATTTGGAGGCATTACTTGTATGGGGCGCCCTTTAAGATGTTTTCCGATCACAAAAGTTTGAAATACATCTACACCCAAAAGGAGTTGAACATGAGACAAAGAAGATAGATGAGCTCATTGGGGATTATGATATGGAGATAGTGTACCATGAAGGGAAAGCCAACGTGGTGGCCGATGCCTTGAGTAAGAAGTCGGTGCACTCCTTGTGTACCGCCTTGTCCATGCTAAGATTAAAGAAAGAAGTGAAGAAGAGGGACGTTTATATGATAAGAAAAGGGGAGGCAATCGGGGACTTAACTTTAGAACCCGAGCGGTACGATGAAATTCGGGAGAAGCAAGAAAGTGATGTGAAGATCCAAGAGTGGAAAGGAGTGCTAGAGAGGGATGTGCCCTCAAGGTTTGAGTTGCATGAGGACGGAAGACTTAGATTCAAAGGGAGGTTGTGCATACCAAATGATGAAGGACTTAAGAAACAGATCATGAATGAAGCTCATAACACACCTTACTCGGTGCACCCGGGTGGTGATAAGTTGGACAAGGAGCTTAAGAAGACCTTTTGGTGGTCAAACATGAAGAGGAATGTGGTGGAATTTGTGGCAAGATGTTTGACTTGCCAAAGGGTGAAAGGAGAACACAAGAGACCAAAAGGGAAAGTTCAACCACTAGAGGTGCCGAAATAGAAGTGGGAGTCAATATCTATGGATTTCGTAGTGGGGTTACCAAAAATTCAAAAGGGGAACAACATGATTTGGGTCATTGTAGATAGGTTAACCAAATCGGCTCATTTTATTGCAATGAAAGTGTAACACCCCCTCATACCAAGGTGCCTTACCAGGACCACCCTACCATGAAAGTGTGTTACCATCTCGGTTGCCCGAGGTGGACCACCCTACCATGAAAGTGTGTTACCATCTCGGTTGCCCGAGGTTAGTACATACCAAAAGCGTCTGAACTGAGCACAATTATTAAAGTACTGTGAAATGTAAAGTTTACAATCCCAAAACCAAATACTATTTAACAAATACAACTGCAAAGTCTTAACAATAAAGGAAATCCAACTAGGACTCAGACGGTGATGCTATGACACGAGGTGGCAACTCTCCCGAGACAATCCCCAAGCTCTCACTAGCAATACCTGTCAAGCCTGCTCACCATCCCCGAATGGATCACAAAGAGATTCCACAAACAACAACGGGTCGATATTACTCAACTAATAAGACAAACAAATACAATAGTCGTCCGATCATCACCAATTCCCAATCATCCAATCTCACACAAGAACCGACTACACACCAAAGTGTGTAGCCCCCGCTGATTACCCATCGCAACAGGTAATCCTCGCCGCCAGTGGGTGACCGCAGCCGATCCCACCTAGTCCAGCTCCTCAACGAGCGACAACAATCCCTGTCCCTTAATGTGCACATCCCCTCCCGTGGCGGATTCCACGGAGGGCGAACTAGGGCGTGAAGCCACTCCCGCAAGTGACTCCACCACAATCACAACCACAAGACATCACAGTCGTCTCAATCCCCTCACACCAACATCGTCACAACAATCTCCATATTCCGATGATCAACAGACAACAATAATTACAACATGTCATATAAAACACAGTAACTGAGTAGGAAAACCCTACCTTAGCAATCACAGTAGTATGCAACACGGACAATAAAAAAGGCTCCTCTACGAAGTCTTCTCCTATACAATGATCATACAACACGATTACACTTTGCACAATTCCCAAAATCCCCTTCCCATATAAATGTACAGTAACCCAAAAAGGTACAATAATCATAAAGATAGAACTTACCCACAGTGCAACAAGAACTTATACGCAAGAATCACAACGATTACCCACACAATGACGCTACGAAATGCTTAAGAGAAGGATTAGGGAATGATTTGGGTGTGATTAGGGTAACGTAGAAATGATAAAGCTTTGAAAATGATATTAGAAACTGACGCGGAAATATAAAATACCCTAAACATTCCCTAATCAAACCGTCGAAATAACACTTCGCCAAACCGGACACTCGGTCGAGTAAGTGCATACTCGGCCGAGTGTCCAATACTCGGTCGAGTATTCACTATACTCGGCCGAGTATTCCTCGGCAGAACCAAAATAACACACAACCATAGCACTACTCGGCCGAGTAGGCTCTACTCGGTCGAGTAGTCGCCAAGGAAAATCCGTAGTGTTACAATCTTCCCCCCTTAAAAAGAACTTCGTCCCGAAGTTCACACTCTACTATACAACCAAGCGCAACACTACATCACAAGACTATACCAACTACATAAGATAACTCCAAGGAACTATACAAGTCACCACAACAAGTCACCACAAAACATTTCCGGACTCGAAGCAAAAGAAAAACAAAACAAAAACACTATCGCGACCATCTCCTACCCCCCTAAAAAGGCAACGGTTACGTCCCCGTAACCAAACATACCTGATCAAAAAGATTAGGAAAACGTTCTCGCATAGCTTCCTCGGGTTCCCATGTGGCTTCCTCCACATTATGATTAGACCAAAGGACCTTGAGTAAGACCGTCTCACCATTCCGGGTCTTACGAACCTTGCGGTCAAGAATCTCCTTAGGAATCTCGGCATAGGACAAGGATTCATCAAGCTCGATGTTCTCCATCTCAAGGATATGCGACGGATCGCTCACATACTTCCGGAGTTGAGATACGTGAAAAACATTGTGCACTCTATCCAAAGCTGGTGGTAAAGCTAACCTGTAGGCTACCTCGCCAACACGATCCAAAATATCATAAGGACCTATAAACTTTTGGCTTAGCTTACCCTTCTTCCCAAACCTCATAACACCTCGCATAGGTGACACTTTCAAAAGAACCTTGTCACCTACCGAAAACTCAATGTCCTTGCGGTGTAAGTCGGCGTAGCTCTTCGATCTTGAGTCGCTCTCATCTTTTGTCGAATCAACTGGATTTGCTCAACCATATCTTGAACCAGTTGTGGTCCTAAAACCACTGCCTCGGAACTATCATCCCAACAAACTGGACTTCGGCATTTCCGGCCATACAAAGCTTCAAAAGGTGCCATCCCAATGCTTGTATGATAACTATTATTGTATGAAAACTCGATCAGATCAAGTCTGTCTTCCCAACTGCCCCCAAAGTCCATAACACATGTCCTTAGCATGTCTTCTAAGGTCTTGATGGTCCGTTCTGTCTGACCATCGGTTGCCGGATGAAAGGCTGTACTCATCTTCAACGTTGTACCCATCAACTCTTGCAGTTCTTGCCAAAACATGGATATGAATCTCGCATCACGATCAGAAACGATATCTTTCGGTATACCATGTAACCGAACCACATGTCTCCTGTAACCCAATGCCAGCTGCATCTTAGACCAAGTATCTTTCATTGGAACAAAATGGGCTGACTTGGTTAACCGATCAACAATCACCCAAATCATGTTGTTACCTTGTTGTGACCTAGGTAACCCCACAATGAAGTCCATGGATATCGACTCCCACTTCCATTCAGGTACTGCCAAAGACTGAATCTTACCCTGTGGTCTCCTTTGTTCACCCTTGACCCTTTGGCAGGTCAAACATCTAGCCACAAACTCAGCTACATCTCTCTTTAAGTTTGGCCACCAAAAAGTCTTCTTAAGATCTCTATAAAGCTTGTCACCACCCGGGTGAACTGAATAGGGAGTGCAATGAGCCTCTGACAAGATCATTCTCCTTAACTCTGCATCGTCAGGAACACACCATCTCCCATCAAAACGAACACTCCCATCTGGGTGTATAGAAAACCTTGAAACCGTTCCACTCTCTACCTTTGACTTCCACTCCTGAATCTTAGGATCAAGCTCTTGCTTGCTCTTGATGTTCTCGTATAACTCGGACTCGATCGTCAGATCCCCGATGGTATCCCCCTCTCGAATCATAAAGATTCCCAAGCTAGACATCTCATCTCTCAACTTCAATAAGGACATAGCTGTACATAGCGAATGAACGCTCTTCCTACTCAATGCATCTGCAACAACATTAGCTTTACCCTCGTGATAGATGATCTCCATATCATAATCTCCAATCAGCTCCATCCACCGTCTCTGTCGCATGTTAAGCTCCTTCTGAGTGTAGATATACTTTAGACTCTTATGATCAGAGAACACCTTAAAAGTTGCGCCATAAAGGTAGTGCCTCCAAATCTTAAGAGCGAACACAACTGCACCCAGCTCCAGATCATGAGTAGGGTAGTTCTCCTCATATTGCTTCAGCTGCCTCGAAGCATAGGCTATCACTTTCCCTCCCTGCATCAAGACACAACCAAGACCATTCTTTGAAGCATCGGTATAGACCTCAAAGTTCTCACAACCCTCTGGGAAAGCTAGGATAGGAGTTGTGGTCAAGCGTTCCTTTAAGGTCTGAAACGCCGTTTCACAACTCTCATCCCAAACAAATCTAACTTCCTTCCTCATCAAGGATGTCATAGGCCGCGCTATGGTAGAGAAATCTTTCACAAATCTCCTGTAGTAGCCGGCAAGGCCTAAGAAACTCCGAATCTCAGCAACATTCTTCGGCGATTCCCACTTGGTAACGGCCTCAATCTTACTAGGATCCACAGATACCCCCTTCTTAGATATTACATGCCCAGAAAAGCCACTTCCTCTAACCAGAATTCACACTTGGATAGCTTGGCATAGAGCTGATTTTCTCTCAAGGTCTGCAGAACTATCCTCAAATGCTCTTCATGCTCTTCCTTAGTCTTAGAATAAACTAAGATATCGTCGATGAAAACAACCACAAACCTATCCAAAAACGGTGTAAAGATCCGGTTCATCAAATCCATAAAAGCTGCTGGTGCATTGGTCAATCCAAAAGGCATTACCACGTACTCGTAATGACCATATCGAGATCGGAACGCTGTTTTAGGAATATCCTCGTCTGCTATCCTCAGCTGGTGATACCCCGACCTCAGATCAATCTTGGAAAACACACCTGCTTCACTTAGCTGATCAAACAAGTCATCAATCCTCGGCAACGGATACTTGTTCTTCACTGTGACCCGATTGAGCTCTCTGTAATCAATGCACAATCTCATACTCCCATCCTTCTTCTTTACAAAAAGAACTGGAGCTCCCCACGGTGACACACTAGGCCTGATGTAACCCTTGCCTAACAACTCATGTATCTGCTTTTTCAATTCTGCCAACTCTTTAGGTGC
This sequence comes from Silene latifolia, assembly GCF_048544455.1. Lineage (NCBI taxonomy): Eukaryota > Viridiplantae > Streptophyta > Magnoliopsida > Caryophyllales > Caryophyllaceae > Silene > Silene latifolia. Next base: position 140,284,938 of record NC_133536.1, read on the forward strand.
CATACGGTAAGGTGCTTTAGATATAGGACCCGTTCCCAGCTTAAGCTCCACGCTAAAATCAATATCTCTCTTGGGAGGCAGACTCGGTATCTCCTCAGGAAAAACATCTTCGAACTCTCTCACCACCGATATCTCAGAAGCTGTCGGCGGCTCTACTCGGTGATCTCTCACATGACAAAGAATCAAGGGACACTTCTTCCTTAAACATGACTTTAAGGTCATCACCGCTATGAACCTACACTTAGGCTTTACCACAAACCCTCTATAGGACACCCTAACACCCTTGGGACCCTTTAAAGACACTTTCTTTTGTCGACAATCTATCCTGGCATCATACTTACCTAGCCAATCCATCCCGACAATCACCTCAAACCCATCCATAGGAAATTCTAACAGGTCTACTGGTAAATCTACCCCTCCAATCACCATGGATATACCCTTATATAACTTGAGACACGACACAGACTCCCCTGAAGGTATGAACACATCATCTTTTACAACCTCGAACTTCCCCAAACCCATAGACACAGCATGACTCTTAGATACAAAAGAATGTGTAGCCCCGAAATCAAACAAAACAAAGGACGGTACATTATGAACAAGAAAGGTACCGGTAACTACATGAGCATCATCCTGCGCCTCTTGCTTGTCCATCATGAAAAGCTTCCCACTGTTTTTCTGTCCTCCACCATGAACTGAAGCATTGGAGGTACTTGGCTTGGCTGTTGAATCCTGTGTGGTGTTGTTGTTCTGGCGCTGATAAGATCCACCACCACCGCGGTTGTAACCGCCCTGGTTACCCTGTCCACCTTTGTTGCCCCATGAATCTCCCGGTCGGTTGCTAGCAAAACTCTGAGTCGGCCCCTGAGAAAAATTCCCTGATCGAGCTCCTGAACCATTGCCGGGCTTGTAGCTCGTGCATTCCCGCCTTTTGTGGCCTACCCCACCACAGTTGAAGCACGTAAGGTTGTTGTTGTCACTTACAGCCCGACCCCCATTCTTTCCCCAGCCACGAGAACCTCCAGAGAAACCAGCTCCACTAGAAAAAGCTTTAGCATGGTTGAAATTCTCTTTCTTGTTGGTTGGCTGACTGTTGTTCCCGCCATCAGCCTTCCTCTTTTCTGTAGCAGTCCTCTCCTCGATCTCTCTTGAGAGATCCACCATTCTCTCAGCTTGACCCGCTCTCAGATACACTTCCTTGAGGTCAGTAGCAACCCAAGCTGGCATACGACTCACGATCTTAGCAGATAAACCCTTCTCAAAACGGAGAGCCAAACCTCTTTGCCCGAGCTGCATATCTTCAACATAACGAGATAGCTCCAAAAACCGATGATAGTAATCGTGATCGTCATCTCCTCGGTCATGGTGAAAGAATCAAAGTCGGATCTCATCTTGTGTCGGATATGTTCCGCACAAATCGCTTCTCTCATAGCACTCTTCAACCCAGACCACGGAATAGCCCCTTCCGCCTGGTAGTAAGCTCTAGCATCATCCTTGACATTCTGCCACCAAACTGCAGCTTCTCCTCTTAGGTAGTACACTACCTGCTCAACAATCATGTCCTCGGGGCACTTAACCATTTCCATGAGAGCTTCAATCTCACGGTGCCACTTCTCGGGCAGCTTTGGTTCACCTACCCCGTCATATGTGGGAGGGTGGAAACGAGCAATGTTGATGCTAAGCTGGGTTGCATCCATCGTCTTCTCGTTCCCTTTTCCCACATTTTTGAGAGCTTCAAGGAGAGCCTCTTGTTGCTCAATCATGCGAGCAATCTCATCAAGAGTCATCTCCGAAGCTTGGATCTGCGCAGGAGTTCTTTTGGGCGGCATTTTGAGCTGATAAGAATTAAAGAAACGTAAACACATGCTCAAAATTTAACACTCTTCCGCCATAAGAACACTCGGCCGAGTATACCTCATACTCGGTCGAGTAAAGCCAACTCGGTCGAGTATCCCCCCCAGATACTCGGTCGAGTATCGACTCCAGAAGCAAACGTCAAAACACAAAAAAAACACTCGGTCGAGTGAAACAATACTCGGTCGAGTGGACACTACTCGGTCGAGTATACGTTCATACTCGGTCGAGTTATCACAAACAGTAGCGACTGCTACTTTCCATCAAACAACACTCGGTCGAGTGCTTGGTTACTCGGCCGAGTACTCCATACTCGGTCGAGTACCTGCCCTGCTCGGCCGAGTTACGCTATATACGGGTTTACAGATTACAATTCCCCTATCATGCTCACTATTCCCGTAGCACACACATAGTCTTAAGAACTTAAAAGCCATGTTATAATCACATCAGCATACAATGCATATATCAAAACTTTAATGCCACATTGTAATCATATCAGCATACAATTCATGTTTATTCGAGTTCTAACATGACAACCATTCACAATCCGTCTCATCTACCATTTCTCCCATCATCGCATTCACAACTTTAACACATATATTTTCAACTATCAACTTTTACCAACCTTCATCATCACATACATGTACATACAAAACCTACTCTCACCACTTTTCCCATGTTACCGGCTTGAGTTAGTGAGGGCCAATTTGCGACTCCGGGACGTCTCCCGAGTCTTTGCGGTAGCTCCAAACAACTCTCCCCGGGTTCATTTTATTTAGACTCCCTAGGTTCATTAAATTCATTTGTTTAGTTGCCGGAATCTTCGGCTCTGATACCACTTTGTAACACCCCCTCATACCAAGGTGCCTTACCAGGACCACCCTACCATGAAAGTGTGTTACCATCTCGGTTGCCCGAGGTTAGTACATACCAAAAGCGTCTGAACTGAGCACAATTATTAAAGTACTGTGAAATGTAAAGTTTACAATCCCAAAACCAAATACTGTTTAACAAATACAACTGCAAAGTCTTAACAATAAAGGAAATCCAACTAGGACTCAGACGGTGATGCTATGACACGAGGTGGCAACTCTCCCGAGACAATCCCCAAGCTCTCACTAGCAATACCTGTCAAGCCTGCTCACCATCCCCGAATGGATCACAGCAGATTCCACAAACAACAACGGGGTCCGTATTACTCAACTAATAAGACAAACAAATGCAATAGTCGTCTGATCATCACCAATTCCCAATCATCCAATCTCACACAGTAACCGACTACACACCAAAGTGTGTAGCCCTGCCAGATTACCCATCGCAACAGGTAATCCTCGCCGCCAGTGGGTGACCGCAGCCGATCCCACCTAGTCCAGCTCCTCAACGAGCGACAACAATCCCTGTCCCTTAATGTGCAAATCCCCTCCCTGGGCGGGTTCCACGGAGAGCGAACTAGGGTGTGAAGCCACTCCCGCAAGTGACTCCACCACAATCACAACCACAAGACATCACAGTCGTCTCAATCCCCTCACACCAACATCGTCACAACAATCTCCATATTCCGATGATCAACAGACAACAATAATTACAACAACATGTCATATAAAACACAGTAACTGAGTAGGGAAACCCTACCTTAGCAATCACAGTAGTATGCAACACGGACAATCAAAAAGGCTCCTCTACGAAGTCTTCTCCTATACAATGATCATACAACACGATTACACTTTGCACAATTCCCAAAATCCCCTTCCCATATAAATGTACAGTAACCCAAAAAGGTACAATAATCATAAAGATAGAACTTACCCACAGTGCAACAAGAACTTATACGCAAGAATCACAGCGAGTACCCACACAATGACGCTACGAAATGCTTAAGAGAAGGATTAGGGAATGATTTGGGTGTGATTAGGGTAACGTAGAAATGATAAAGCTTTGAAAATGATATTAGAAACTGACGCGGAAATATAAAATACCCTAAACATTCCCTAATCAAACCGTCGAAATAACAATTCGCCAAACCGGACACTCGGTCGAGTAAGTGCATACTCGGCCGAGTGTCCAATACTCGGTCGAGTATTCACTATACTCGGCCGAGTATTCCTCGGCAGAACCAAAATAACACACAACCATAGCACTACTCGGCCGAGTAGGCTCTACTCGGTCGAGTAGTCGCCAAGGAAAATCCGTAGTGTTACAGAAAGACACTTGGAGCAAGGTGGAATTAGAAAATGCATATTGCAAATATGTGGTCAAGCTTCATGGATTTCCAACGGATATTGTGTCGAACCGTGATTCGCGATTCATTTCAAGGTTTTGGCAAGAGCTTCAAAGCTCTTTGGGTACTCAATTGAAGATGAGTACGGCCTTCCACCCGACAACGGATGGGCAAACGGAGATAACCATCCAAACCATGGAAGACAAATTGAGAGCTTGCATCTTGAAATTTGGGGGCTCTTGTGAAGATAGGCTACATTTGATCAAATTTTCTTACAACAATAGCTACCATGCTAGCATTGACATGGCCCCGTTTGAAGCGTTGTATGGGAGGAAGTTTCGAAGTCCAATATGTTGGGATGATAGCAACGAAGCCGTTTTGTTGGGTCCTCAAATGATCTAAGACATGATTGATCAAGTCCATATAATCCGAGAGAGGATGAGGGCGGCACAAAATAAACAAAAGAGTTATGCCGACTTGAGGAGAAGTAACATTGAATTTGCGGTGGGAGATAAAGTGTTACTCAAGGTTTCACCTATGCAGGGAGTAAAGAGATTTGGTAAAAGAGGCTAGTTGAGCCTAAAGTTCATTGGGTCTTATGAGACACTGAGTAGAGTCGGAGAAGTGGCCTACCGTTTAGCACTTCCCCCCCGGCCTTGGACCGAGTTCAAAACGTTTTTCATGTGTCTCAATTGCGTAAATACATAATTGACCCTTCACATGTACTTGATACGGAAATATTCGAGTTAGATGATGCTTTAACATATGTGGAAACGCCCAAGGAAATCCTAGACCGGAAAGTAAGAAAGACAAGACGTGGTGAGATGGTCTAATCATCTAGTAGAGGACGCCACGTGGGAGACCGAGGAAACCATGAAAGAACGATACCCTCACCTTTTCGCACAGGTATGAGTTTGGTTATGAGGTCGTAAATGTGTTTCTAGAGGGGTAGGGCGTATTACGCAAGTACAAGAAGCACCCGTTTTCCTTCTTTCTTCTCCTTAGTTTGTCATCACCTCACGTAATAGAAATCTAGTTAGTCATTCCATACTAGTCGCGTGTTGTTTCGACTTACCACCATGCACCCTTAGGACAATAAGGGACATAAAATTTTTGGTAATTATAGTGTCGGGTGTGAACTTCGGGGACGAAGTTCTTTTTAAGGAGGAAAATTGTAATACCTCGCATTTATAAGACCGTACTCGACCGAGTAGACCGTCCACTCGACCGAGTGGAGGGCCGAATGAAATTTGGAATGTGGTTGGAAGTTGCTGAAACAGAGTCACTTGACCGAGATACTGTTCACTCGACCGAGTGGACCAGACACTCGACCGAGTGCCCTGTCGTGTCCAGTTTTACGCGAGATTTGGTTGGTGGTGTGTCGCTTTCGACCCTTATCATTTTAAGATTCTTGATACCTGTCGATGTGAGTATCAAAAATAATATTTATAATTTCCAAACTACAACTAGCAAGCGGTAGTAAGGGTCGATCCGCAGGGAGGTAGGGAGTTCTAATTGTCTTAATTTTAGTCTAAGATTGAGGGGTTTTGATTGAATTATAACTAAGTCTAAATGCAAAAATAAATAAGCAAGCAATAAGAAATTGGTGTAAACAAATGATAAAAAGTAGCTAAGATGGTCGGTTCACTATAGCTATGATGGTACATAATCCTAGGTAAGTCCAAAATACAGTCGTGTAGGATGGGTATAACATGTCCTCTCGGTCCAGGTTAACTAGTAGCTCCTTTCGGCCTATGCTACTAGTCCCTATGTCTCACTAATACTAGCTCTCGCCCTGAAAAGTGATTCCTAAAGCCTAAATTACTTATCTTTCGATCTTAGAGATTTAGTCGTCTTAATTCATTAATTAATGCCCTCCCCTATCTCTCGATCTACGGGTTGGTCAAAACTAAGCATCTAACAAGTCTCCTCTCGGTCTCATTGTTAAATATTGCACTTAACGAAACGAACGATGCTAATCAGACACGGGTCTGGTCGATCGACCAACTACCTCAGTCGACCGACCACACGGCATAGTCGATCGACCAGTTAAGCCAGTCGATTGACCATGCCCTAATTCGGGGTCACCTATTCTACGCCATCTACGCTATAGCTCCCCTACATCTTAGCAAAGGGTACTTAGCTATTCATGTGAATGATAATAACAACAACGAATTTGATGAAAACTATACAGGAAAACATGATTAAAAACAATAATAACGCAATAAAGCAATTAATGTTTCGGGATCTAACTAGCAATTTCTAGACTAAACAAAGCAAATAAAGGTGAACTGTAAATTAAAGAACAAGAATTACCGAAGACTAGGAAAGATAAATAAGATCCGGAAGCAATGAACTTTATTAAGAATGCTAAAACTATGAATGTAAAGTATCCAATTATTGTAAACTAATCTACCGTTCTTCTCTCATGCGAGAGAGACCTCCTCCAAACTGATGAATGATGTTTTGTTTTTATAGAGAAGTCCTGTAACTTATTCCTAAAACCTAATTACAAGTGGGCTTCGGAATTCTAATTTTAATTTGCGCGTCAGAGTCGTGGGGTGGTTGATCGACCACTGAGACCAGTCGATCGACCAAGGGTGCTGTACAGTAATGCATTTTCACGAATTCTGCAGCGCGCACCGATCTTAAAAAAGCTACCATTTCTTCGTTACTTGGCCAAATCAGGCGTTCTACGCGGCGTTGGAAAGCTAAGAGGATAAGCTTTAACTTCCAATTAGAATCACTCGATTATCATATCTAGAACTCAAGATATAGCCATTTTAAGCAGCCTGCAGTAAACTGTTCAGCATTCTGACAGTGTATAGACCATGTAGGTCAGTCTATAGACCAAGTCAGCTGGTAATCCGCTTCTGAAACTCTCGTAAATCTATCTTTCAGGCCTTGCTACGCGCACCGAGTTCATCTCTCGAGTCACTACTTCATGTCAAATCCTATGCCAAGCACTCGGGGACGGATTCGGCTCGATTTCCCCTGAATTCTTCACATTTTTGCAATATTACACAAAACACGAAAGTAGACGGAAATAGGGAAAATAGTAGCATAAACTACATAATTGAGCTCTGAAATGCGTGTGAAATAGGGTGTAAAACATCATATTTAGGACACGCATCAAACTTCCCCAAACCAAACCCTTGCTTGTCCCCAAGCAAGAACTAGACTCGATCTTAAAACCTAGTGGAACGATTTCATCCTCAGAGCGAAATGCAAACCGAATAGCCTAAACCAGTTTAATGCTAAAAATCAACAATCAATTAATAATATGAATCATGCAAACGAGTTATGTAGTCGTTAAAAACTGCGGAAGCGTAAACTATAAAGACTTATCAATTCGGACTCTCGCGGGTCGCTCATATCACACATAAGCACAGGTGAATATATGTAAAAGATAGAAAGAAGTAATTTTTTAATGACACTCACCTAACTACGACCTATAAGAACATGCCTGCAGTCTAATATGAAAATAATCTCTACAACCGTACATATGCATTCCAACCAAACAAATGACCATGACACATGCCGAGGTAATTTTGGATATGTGAGTTATGGGTAAGAAGGGGCTAAAATGAATTTGGGAAAGCAGAGTTATAGCCAAGCTAGTAATTACTAAAAACCAAATTATAACAACATCCCAACTTCATAGTCAAAATAAATCAAAACGGTGCTTATACTAGCACAATTCTCACAATCTCCATAAAATATTAATTCCCCAATTGATATAAATAATACATGGGAATAAAATCACTATCTAATAATAATAATTTCCATGTGATTTTTCGAATTTTCTTTCGCTACTGCAGCAAGCAGTCGATCGACCAAGTGGGACTGTCGATCGAGTGACCTCTTTTTTTTCCGAATCATTTTTTTCCTTTTTTTTTTTTTTCTTTTTTTTTTCCCTTCAATCATTTCACCAACATTCTAAATAAGAGCAAATATAACCAAAATGATAAGAACACTCCCAAAGACTAATACTACTAGCTTGACAAAGGCAGGCTGAATATAGGATGTAGTTAAAGGGACAAAAGGCTATTTTTGGCTATGTGAAGCTTATGGGCAAAATGAATAAAGGAGACCTCTTCCACATATGTCAACATACTACAAACCGAATGCATACAGGTATTAAGCAGATTAAGTTCATAAGCAGATTAAGTTCATATTTATGCATATTGATGTAACATGTCTTACAAGGAGTAACTACTCACAATCCTAAATGAACTGGTCATGAATGACACCAGTTATAGGCTCTAAATCTCAGAAAATGATGTAGTTTGCCAAAAATTCAAGTCAAGTTTAAAGTTCAGCAAGATATTTAACGAAAACTCGTAGACTATGCATATATGATTCTACTAATAACATGTCAATTAAGCACGGCTTAGGCATAAACAGCTGAAAAGGCAATGTCATCATTGAAATACTACCGTTCCGACTCGACCTACATGCTAGAATAAACGTGAAATTTATTAAATTTTTGAAATTTTTTCAATTTTTTGGATTTTAATTTTTGTATATATAGGAAAAATAAATAACAATGCAAGACATAAAATGCAGTAAACGTGAATGCAAAAGAGAATGAATGCGACGCAAAACCCTTCCCCAAACCAAATCACACAATGTTTCCATTGTGCAAAATTATATAATGAAATAGCAAAGGAAATGGGATTTGCGGTAAATTAAGCAAACAAAACATGAAGCTAAACTCGGAATACTCACAAGATTTTAAGCGCTTTAAAGGAAACCTCCCCAAACCCACGTGAGCTAGGAGATTTCGGTAGCCAGCAGTGCTACCGTAAGGTACCTGAAAAGACAAACAATACCGTGCATAATCCGAGAAAAACAAAAATGGGACGGAAATTACGTGCAAAGAATAAAAATAGAAGAAAAGGAACAGCGGCAATACTGGTCGATCGACCCATGGCACCTGTCGATCGACCAGTGCTCGATGAACAAAAGCTACTGTACTGCATATGGCAGTCGATCGACCAACTAGGTCAGTCGATCAACTGGCCTACCTGACGAAACAGATCTCTTCTTCGAATTAATTCAATGAATTGAGTTAATTTGGTCTAAATACCTGCAAGTGCACATAAATTCGCGCCCAAAATTTACGCTAAACCCAATTGTAAAGTCTAAAGACAGAAAAAAAAACTAAACTAAACAAGAAACACACTCCGGGTTGCCTTCCGGCTAGTGCTGGTTTCAGTCAGGTCTCGCTCGACCTCTTTTTCAGCCAACTACTCTAATTGAACCCAATCAAAGCAGCTCAAAGGTCGCAGCAACCTGTCAAATAGTTGCGCATGTGCCACACAAAACTGTAAGTAGCACCATAATATAGTAATAGCATAGGAAATTGAAATGAAAAATCGTTTAAGCCTAACGAATTTCCTATGACAGCTCCCAAAATCATTCACAAAATAATTCTGCCCTCCAGCTAAGGGCGGAATATAAAAGCTCAAATTATCAGCAGGTGGAGAACAAGAGAGCTCAACAGCATTCAACCCAAAAACAATGCGAGTAGAATTTAAATGCTCAGACGGGTAAGAACTGTGAGGTGAAGGAGTCTGGTCACCTAAAGGTGAAGGTGGATAATCGTCCCAAATTCATGGGGATGTAAAGTCAAATGGGTCAATGGGGTCTCCTAATATAGGCTCATCATCTATATCATCATAGGTATCCCATTTGACCTCAAGACTGTCTAAATCTACCTCCTCACTCTCCGTGTAAGAATCATAAAGGGGTTGTTGACTATCCCCATAAAAAGGATTGTCAACCACGCTAGTGGTCTCCTCTATGTCTCCGTCAGCATTTCCTAGATTGGTTTCTAAGGTCTCACCCACCCCCTCATTCAAGTTAACATGAAGAGAAAAGTCAGGTTTATGAGTTTCAGCAGCAAACCAATCAAAAAATTCTAATACCTCATTCACGGGGACTCCTTCGAAATCCCACTTACCAATAGATTCAAGGTATGCTCGCGTCGGGTCATTCACTCCATGGATGATAGTCCAGCATATTTGGAGTCCAGTATGAATTCCCCGTCTGGGTTCGAGCCACTCCAAAAACCTGGCTAAATAAGCACCAAAAATCGTCTTCTCCCTGCGGAAATCTCAGAAGGAACGACATGAGAACAGTCTCAAGGAACCGAAGCTCTTTGAGATAAGAAATAAACTAAATAAAAACAAATAAAACTATGCTGCCTCCCCGGCAACGGCGCCAAAATTTGATACCTGTCGATGTGAGTATCAAAAATAATATTTATAATTTCCAAACTACAACTAGCAAGCGGTAGTAAGGGTCGATCCGCAGGGAGGTAGGGAGTTCTAATTGTCTTAATTTTAGTCTAAGATTGAGGGGTTTTGATTGAATTATAACTAAGTCTAAATGCAAAAATAAATAAGCAAGCAATAAGAAATGGGTGTAAACAAATGATAAAAAGGAGCTAAGATGGTCGGTTCACTATAACTATGATGGCACATAATCCTAGGTAAGTCCGAAATACAGTCGTGTAGGATGGGTATAACATGTCCTCTCAGTCCAAGTTAACTAGTAGCTCCTTTCGGCCTATGCTACTAGTCCCTAGGTCTCACTAATACTAGCTCTCGCCCTGAAAAGTGATTCCTAAAGCCTAAATTACTTATCTTTCGATCTTAGACATTTAGTCGTCTTAATTCAATAATTAATGCCCTCCCCTATCTCTCGATCTACCGGTTGGTCAAAACTAAGCATCTAACAAGTCTCCTCTCGGTCTCATTGTTAAATATTGCACTTAACGAAACCAACGATGCTAATCAGACACGGGTCTGGTCGATCGACCAACTCCCTCGGTCGACCGACCACACGGCATAGTCGATCGTCCAGTTAAGCCAGTCGATCGACCATGCCCTAATTCGGGGTCACCTATTCTACGCCATCTACGCTATAGCTCCCCTACATTTTAGCAAAGGGTACTTAGCTATTCATGTGAATGATAATAACAACAACGAATTTGATGAACTATAAAGGAAAACATGATTAAAAACAATAATAACGCAATAAAGAAAATAAGGTTTCAGGATCTAACTAGCAATTTCTAGACTAAACAAAGCAAATAAAGGTAAACTGTAAATTAAAGAACAAGAATTACCGAAGACAAGGAAAGATAAATAAGATCCGGAAGCAATGAACTTTATTAAGAATGCTAAAACTATGATTGTAAAGTATCCAATTATTGTAAACTAATCTACCGTTCTTCTCTCATGCGAGAGACACCTCCTCCAAACTGATGAATGATGTTTTGTTTTTATAGAGAAGTCCTGTAACTTATTCCTAAAACCTAATTACAAGTGGGCTTCGGAATTCTAGTTTTAATTTGCGCGTCAGAGTCGTGGGGTGGTCGATCGACAACTGAGACCAGTCGATCGACCAAGGGTGCTGTACAGTAATGCATTCTGACGAATTCTGCTGCGCGCACCGATCTTAAAACATCTGCCATTTCTTCGTTACTTGGCCAAATCAGGCGTTATACGCGGAGTTGGAAAGCTAAGAGGATAAGCTTTCACCTCCAATTAGAATCACTCGATTATCAGATCTAGAACTCGAGATATAGCCATTTTAAGCAGCCTGCAGTAAACTATTCAGCATTCTGACAGTCTATAGACCATGTAGGTCAGTCTATAGACCAAGTCAGCTGGTAATCCGCTTCTGAAACTCTCGCAAATCTATCTTTCAGGCCTTGCTACGCGCACCAAGTTCATCTCTCGAGTCACTACTTCATGTCAAATCCTATGTCAAGCACTCGGGGACGGATTCGGCTCGATTTCCGCTGAATTCTTCACATTTCTGCAATATTACACAAAAACACGAAAGTAGACGGAAATAGGGAAAATAGTAGCATAAACTACATAATTGAGCTCTGAAATGCGTGTGAAATAAATAGGGTGTAAAACATCATATTTAGGACACGCATCAATTCTCCCCACCTAAAATGTAACGCCCCCTTTTTACCCGGCCAAGGTAATTGGGAGATGTTACCATCTCGGTTTTCCAAGGCGGTAAATCGGAGATACAATAAAAAAACATTTATTATAAATAACAAGTTTAGTTATTACAATATAAACTAATGAATAAATGAAATACAACTCGTTTATGACTATGTCATCCATGCTACACTACTCGACTCCGAGTCCAAGGCGCGGCCCAAATCCCGATCACGTCAACAAGCAAAACCTGTACTTAACCTACTCCCATATGATCGAAAATATCATATGGATCGACACAGGCCACTCCGAAAATAGGTGACAATTACACAGACACAGAAACGTCAGTTTCAATAAAAAAATAAAGTGTAACACGACTCAAAGTGTGTGAGTGTGCAACATGACTATGATATGAATGACACGCAATCAAACAACCACCACCACGGTACCGGGACATGCCCAGACATACCGACAACCAAACTGGTATTGGGCGACGCCCAGACATACCAACAACCAAAACCAGGTACTGGGACACGCCCAGACGTACCGGATCCGGAAGCCAACCGGATCCCCTGCCAGACGTCGTGTCTCAACCACACGAGTCTCTTCGTAACTCAAGCCATTAATGTGCACATCCCTCATGGAGTGGGAAGCTCCAAGAGGCGACTCAAGCGTAAACCGGTCTCCCAACCGCCATACGTCTCCATAACTAAAAGTAAACCACCAAGTCCTCCGACACACAAGGCAATACAATAAATGCAAGAAATCGTATAACATGCCAGTTACCGACTCATTCAATGAAATTAACCAATATTATGTTGTAATGCAATGACCATTCAAATATATATTAAAACTGAGTAGGATTAACCTACCTTTTAGCAAATCCCGCTAAACAATAAAGCTACCGGATACAAATATACTCCTCATAAAGTCGGTACCTAATTATAATAATTAAATATAATTACTGACTAATCTATTTACAAATTAATCTAATTAAATTAAATACGTAATTAAATAAACAAAACCCGTCTGAAAGCTACCCAAAACCGGTCACAAAACTACTGAAACCGCCACTATGACCCTACACCTGGCCACGGTGGTCAGCAGTCCCTGACAACCACCACAGGTGCCTCCCCAACAACACCAACCATTACCAACGACAATAACACACACACACACACATACACACACCCAAACCCGACACCCATCAAACTCCACTAAACCACCACAGAAACGCACCAATCGTGGCCACGACCGGCTACGGCCGGCACGCCAGCACCCCCACCGTGTCCATTAACCTTAGTCGACACCATCCCCTATCGACAACCACCAGCACACCAACGACACTAGCAACAACGAAGAACAACAATAACAACAATAAACAGGCCATACAACACTCTTTGGCCCTCGATTCCACCACCTACAGCCACCCTACCCACCACCCAAGACCACTACTAGCTTCTACTCACTACCTTCGATACAACCACCACAAAACTAACCTTAGTCAGTCACGGTAAGAGGGTTAAAAATCCGTCTTAAGACGGTCACACAACAACTACAAATAACCAAATAAAACTCGGTCAAACCCATATGGGGTGGTCAACGGCGGTCTAGGGTGGTCAAGTTCGAGGCGGTCAAATAAAATAATATATAAGCTAGTGAGACGGTCTTACCTTACGAACTCGGGGCGGAGGGACATGATCTCATAATGTCCTCTTTCTCTCTTCTCCCTTATCTTTTATGTGGATTTTGGTGGATATTATGAGATTATGTTAGGATAAGGGTGGGGTGGATAAGGTAGGGTGGAGTATATAAAGTGGGTGGAAATGCAACCATCACAATTATTACCGTCTCGAGTTAATTATCATCGTATATCATTATTGCCAATATTAATATTATTATCATTACTATTATATTATTCCGTCTCATACATAATTCGTATAAAATAAAACATAATATTATTTATATAATTATAAAATATGGGGTATTACATAAAATCACTTCCAACCTAATCTCTACCACTCTTTAAACACTCACAAACAACCACAAACTTATCCTCTAAAAATCTAGTCTCCATATTTGAAGAGTTCTTGCTTTCTTTTCAATAGTTCATCCATAACAGTTTTGTAAGTCGATTTCCACTTTTATTTCCTTAATCTTATCTAAGTAAACCTTTAATTTTTCCTAGTAAATTATCTCATAATTAATTACGGTTATGGGTAATTAAGATGGGTAATTAAGGGGATTAGTTAGTATGTTAATGGTAGTGAATTATGGTGACGAATGAAGTAATTAATTTGTGTGGGAAGCTTCAATGAGGAGCATTTCAAGCTCTTAGTTTGAGACTTTGTGAAGATAAGCTTGAAACAGGGTTTTACCTACTTAGCTCTAATAATTTGAATGTTTAATTATGCATTTATTATCATTAATTGTACTTATCTCATGGTAGTTTCATTATAACATGATTATTTGAAATTAGGTTTTGTGACAAGATATTGTCTTGTGTTAATGATGTATATGGTGAAGGGAGTAAGCATGGTTAAATGTTACATAAATTGTTAGAATGCATTATAACATGTTTAGGGAGCAATTACTTGAGGAAAGGGTGAATTAAGGAGGAATTGTGCATTTGTGACATATTATGCCTTGTGTGGTTGAATGATTGTTCTTGTTGGTAATTAATTATATTGTGGTTGTGATATTTGGTGTTGGAGGATTGTGTAGTATACTTAGTTGTCGTTGTGGAGACAGAAGGCGGTTGGGAGACCGTCTTCCGCTTGAGTCACCTCTTGGAGCTTCTCACTCCAAGGAGGATGTGCACATTTAGTATTTGAGTTTTGGAGGGACTCGTGTGGTTGAGACACGATGTCTGGCAGGGGACTCGAGTCGCTCTAGGGCCTGGTACCACAGACGTGTTCCGAGTACCTAGTGTTGGTATGTAGTGTCGTGGCCGTGTCCCTAGCACCGGTGAAGTGGAGGTAAGTACTTGGAGGATGATCTTATGCATTTCATATATATGTTAGAATCATGGTTGGTTATCGTAGCATCCATCATATGATCATTTAGTCTTTGTTAGTAGCATTTATTGAGCATTTATATTATTAAGCTAACACTTGGGTTTTCAAATATTTTTGGTGAACTATATGGTGATTTCCGCCCTTATAGGGAGCAGTGTCTGACAGGTAGCATGCATATACGTGGTTGGAGGCTTTTGGGGAGGGTCTCACTTTTAGATTGTCGACACATTAGCTTACCTAGTTTTTGACTTTATGACTCATTTTATTCTTATGGTTGTATTAATTGGGAGAGCTTGGTGCCTCCCTTAAACTTGTGGTATTTGTATCTTTTAACTTAGCCACTTATCTATGTCAGGTTATCGTTAAATAAGTATTGCTTTAAAGTACTCTATTTCGTTTGTTCGCACTACAAACTTGGGAAACCAAGTCATGTGACGCTCTCATGCATTAGAATTGCATTGAGGAAGAATCCCGATTTATGGGGGTGTTACACCACATGGGCAGTTAACTGAGCATTTGACGGAAGCATTACACTAAGGTCACAATATATAATAACTTACTAAGTTTAGAGGTATAGGAGAGGTTTTCCAGAAATGAGGAGTATATGATAGAAAATGAAAAAACACATGTGTATATCATAGAAAATTCCTTTTTAAAAAGATGTGATTTTGAAATCATTTTACGAATAAATGTGACTATTTTTGGAAAATAAGTTGCCATAACTTGTAAAAATTGTTGGACCCTTGTGGTTATATCCAAATGGTCCGTTTAAAATAAAAAATTGTTTAAAACAAGGGAGTGATAGGGTGTCATACCGTGAACTTTTTTTTTCAAAGTAAAGCTATTAACCAAACTAATTCACGCTTTATTATCCTTTTCAAACTAATTCCACCCAATGGGTCCATTCACCACTTTTTTTTGGATGATTTAACACATTTTAGAATAAACCGCTACTACAAGTAGCGAATTGACATTTTTATATCAAAACTATGATAATGGAATGGACAATTGGCAAAATCACTAGTTGGTGTAGCAATTTCGCTCTTCACAAACATATTTGTCTTTCAACCTCTCAACTTTGATTCAATCGTTCTCTTCATCTCTCCTCCATTTCGTGTGATTCAACGCATTTAGATTCCTCTCGCGGTAAGCTACACAAGTGTTGTGAGTAGGTATGCGAATGAGCAATACCATGATAGTGTTCTCGTTTCAAATCATGGTAGTTTAGCATCCATTCCAGGGTGGTGTTGAGGCTTGATTTCACAGGTGGCAACTTTTTTTTTTGTTTACGAGTACTATTTTCTACGGCACCGCTCTATTTACACATTTAAACATTTAATCAAACCCATATAAATGTGTATTTTAAATTATATACTGAGCTACGATAATGATTTTGGTATACTGCAATTAAATTAAAACAGAACATGGGAGAAGTCATAGAAGTACTAGTTAGGAATACATTTTTTTTAGCTCCAAAGTGCCTTGTTAGAACTTTTAATACTCCCTTCATTCAAATCTAAGCTTCCTTTTTGCGTTTTGCACAAGTTTTAAGAGTAGAATAGAAAAGTATTACAAGTGCATGTTGGTGGACCAAAATAATAGTTAGTATAATAGAATAGTATTATAACCATGACATTCTGTGTAAATAGACAAACTTAATAAGAATAATTACTCCCTCCTATTCTAAAAAAAATTCCTCATTTCCCTTATGCATAAAATTTAAGGAAATACAATACTCCACCATACAATTAATGTTGGACCACACAAACACACTACCCCGCCATATAATTAAATTTGGACCACACAAACACCTACAAAAAATAGAAATAGGAAAGTTATTGTGAATAGACGAAAAAAGAAATAAAGAAGTTTATTTAGAATAGGAGGGAGTATGTCTCAAAAATGACCTAAAAATGAAAAGGGAATGTTGGATTTGAATGGATCGAAAAGGAATAAGGGAAGGTTGAATTTTAATGGATGGTGTATAAAGTAATAACTTGAATACACGTTTTCCAATGAGAGTGATAGTTTGATAGCTATATAACCAATAAGCCAGCAGAATTGGAGTAATGATCCTCTCCATTTTCTTATCTCCATTTTCTTCTTTATTTATTCTCTCATTCTTATATTATATTATTATTCCTCATTTATCTCATCAACCACTTGCACCATTGAATCATTCTAAAATATGATTCAGATTGTTGAAAGGAAATGGATGGAAATGAAGAGAACAGGAAATGGAGATAATCCAAATTGGCAAAATTGTTAGCCCAATTCCGCTAAGAGTATTTTGTTTTATGAAAAATGATCGTAACTTTATTGTCATCGTCCTGCATTTTAATGTAATTTTCATAAATTTTAATTGTGTAAAACTGAAATTAAACAAAACACTTCACTACCCACCTAATAAAAGAAAAAAAAATGTAAAAAAGCGAAAATGGGAAAAAATGGGGTTTAACGGGAGGGCTTTCCAAGAGATCACCCATCCTAGTATTACTCTTCGTCTCTTTCTGAAGAACACTTAATTACGGAGTTCTGATTGGATCTACTGCAATAGTGCAGGTATGATCGCACCCATACACTTTCATCGCTAATTTGCTTTTATTACTTCATGTTTAGCCTTTGTTCGACATAAACTGTGCTCCCTGATCCTCTTAATATCTTGTCACGTTTTCGTGTCTTCGACCAGCCGTAACATGCTCCCGGTGAGTCCGATTGGGGCAATGTTTTTATTTCAAATTTATTATATCCACGAGAGCTATGCATTGAATTTGTTAATAACGGCAAAAAACAAAAAAATGTAAAAAAACGAAAATTAGAAAAAAAGGGGTGTAACACGACGCTTTCATAGGAGGTCACCCATCCTAGTATTACTCTTGCCAAAGCACCCTTAATTGAAGAGTATGGGATCTGGTGCAATACTTCAGGTTGATCGCAGTAGACCTGGCAAACGGGTTAATCGGGTCGAGTTCGGGTCAGATCAGTTCCAGTCCAGTCACTTCGGGTCTCTCATTATTTTCGGGTTAATTCGGGTCGGCTCATTTTGGGTTTCGGGTTTGTTTGATATGTTGGCCAGGTCAAACGGGTCGGTCTCTTTCGGGTCGGGTCATTTACAGGTCAATGAATTAGTGAGAAAAATTTATTTCAAGTCTTTTCGGTTCAACTAGAGTTATGTTTGGTCGAGTCTTTTTCGGGTTGGCTCGTATCAGATAGGTTCATTTTCGCGTCGGATTAGTTGCGGGTCAAGAAAGTTTGGGCCATATCAGGGCCGGTCGTGTTAATTCGGGCTTCGGGTCATATTCAGGTGATGTAATTCGGGTCAATTTCTGGTCTCGGCTCAGCCTTTTGGGGTCGGGTCAATCGGATTGGGTTGCTTTTGTAAGGTGTAATCGCATCCATATACTTTCATCACTAATTTGTTTTTATTACCTCATGTCTTGCCTTTGTTCAACATAAATTGTGCTTTGTGATCCTCTCAACATCCCGTCATATTTTCGTGTCTTCGACCGGCTGTAACATGCTCCCAGTGAATCCGATTGGGGAATTTTTGTTTTAAAATTTATTATATCAACGAGTGACAAATCAAACTTATATTTATAAACTAGACAAACTACCAGTAAAGGAGTAAGTAGAGGCCGGATCCCAAGGGACGGTTTAGCAAATGGTTATCTAATGCAAGTAACTATGTCTTTGTGTCACAATTTGGATTTTAGTGTATGCTAAACTACAACAAATAAGATGTAAACAAATGAAGAACAAGGCAAGCAAATGTAAATAGGGATGTAAACAAATGATTAAAACACTAGGATGTCATGGGATTATAGGGGAAACATGGTATAATCGCAATAAGGAGTCAAACAAATGGTTATAGTTGTGTTAGAATCGAGTTGATTTATGTCTCACAATTCCTTGAGAGACTTAGGTCTCGGAGTCGAGTTGATTTATAGCTTACGACACCTAAAACGACTTAGATCTCCCTATTCAACTATATGCATGGTCTAACAAGCCTTGGGTTAATTTATGTCTTACAAGTCTTCTGAAAAGATTAAAGAATCATGATAGGTTGTCAATCAAACATTTCATCAAGCATAACATGTGCAAAAGTTGAAAACACAACATACAATAATTCATATGATCTCATTAAGCATAGATCTAACTCATGATTACTCCCCTAATCCTTTACTAATCCTAGCTAGAAGACTACTCATACATCATCATAGTAATCATGTCATTAATGGTGTCAAACATTTTAACAAGCATAAACATGATGATTAAGTAGAGAAATTAACAAAAGATTAAGTAAAGGATTAAGTAAAGGGTAAAAGAATTATACCAACTTAAGATGAACAAAGAAAATGGAAGAATAGTAGAAGAAAGCCTTTATTAGTGATGAAGAGTTGTCAATTCTCCAATACAAAACCCAAGTAATCTTCAATTACCAAGCTCAATCTAAGATTGTTTGAGCAATAATTAAGGATGATTAATATGTAATTAAGTTAACTAAAGTAGTCTAAAATAATCTAAACTATCCTCCTCTCTAGTTCTAATTACTGATAAGTAGGATTTTAGTCGCGTTTTACCCCTCATTTATACCTTACTCCAACTCGATTTTTGTGCGCTTAAATGATTAAATAGCTCATTTAATTACTAATTTATAATAATTAGTCATCTTAGCTAGAATTAATAATTATTCGGATTCTTGTTTAATATTAGTATTAGTATTACTTTATTATAATAATGTCTAGGTAAGGAGGAATAATGAAACGAAAATAAGACGGGTCGAGACGAATCTAACAAAGTGGGTCAAGTGAAATAAAATTGACCTTGACCAATGTGCATCATCAACTTTTCTAATTTACCCAGGAAACTCAATTCAATCACAAAAAAAACACACCAAAATCTAATTAACAAAACCAATTCCCCTGCCACTCTCTTTGCCTTTGCCTTTTATTTAGATCATCACCATTCAATTTATTATACGTCATCATCATTCATCACTACTCGAAGCTCAGACTACTTCCGTACCTGTTTCACCTCTTCTCCTTCGAACAACGGTCAACAATCAACCAGCTCTATTCTCGCACCTCGACGCCGATTCCGACAAGCCCCGTCACCATCTTGCTCGGCCTGCATTTCCGCCTATTATTATTATTATTATTATTATTATTATTGTTATTATTATTATTGTTATTATTATTGTTATTATTATTATTATTATTATTATTATTATTATTATTATTATTATTATTATTATTATTATTATTATTATTATTATTATTATTATTATTATTATTATTATTATTATTATTATTATTATTATTATTATTATTATTATTATTATTATTATTATTATTATTATTATTATTATTATTATTATTATTATTATTATTATTATTATTATTATTATTATTATTATTATTATTATTATTATTATTATTATTATTATTATTATTATTATTATTATTATTATTATTATAAGATGCGCGCAGCTTTCATTAAAATAAAAGTAAAAGTTTACACGAAATTGGTGGGGAGCCGAGAGACAATCTGGGCTCCCACACCCTTATCAATAGCAAAGCTAAGTCTAGTAAAAGTGTAAGCGGCTACCCGAGCCCCCGCATCCTGAGATACCGAGAATTTCTGGATCCGCTTATTATTATTATTATTATTATTATTATTATTATTATTATTATTATTATTATTATTATTATTATTATTATTATTATTATTATTATTATTATTATTATTATTATTATTATTATTATTATTATTATTATTATTATTATTATTATTATTATTATTATTATTATTATTATTATTATTATTATTATTACTATTATTGAGTATGAGGGGATATTAGGATGGACCCTCTCATTCACTCATATTACACTCTCATTTTTCTAGTCTTTTATTCTCTCACCCAAGAACACCCTTCTCTTAATTTTTCCTTAATAAAAGTTGTAATCTTTTCTTAATATTAGTTTAACTACTCTTTAATTTATGCAAGATCTACAATCTCTCATTAATTTACATCTAGTTTTAGGTTGTAATTTGAAGATTAGAAGAGATTCCTCTTCCAATTTGAATCCAAGTTTCAATCTTTTTCATCCTAGTTGGTATAACTTTCTTCCCTTGTTCAATTGTTTACATTCGTTTTCCTCTAGTTTTCATTTGCAAGTAATTGTTGGGATTTGTTGTTTGTTGCTAGAATAGTCATAATATATCTCTTGCTTTGTTTGTTCATGCCTTTAATTGATGTTCTTCCCATATAAAGTTTACACCTTTGATTAGTTAGGATAACGTTTATTCCTTTTTCCATTATTTCACCTTATTCTTAGTTTAATTAGTCAATTTCCTTATTTCCTATAGTTAATTGCATGTTTAATTGTAGAAATCAAATTATTATAATGTTTATTGTCAAAGCATCTACCTTTATTAATTGTTTGGCAATTCCCAACATGAATAGTGAGTAGTCTTCTTACTAGGGTGTGATTAGGCATTAACATGCGTGATTAACATAATTGAGTCCATTTAAATTGGTTGTTAAGGGGAGATTAGTGGGGTTTTCCAAGGGAATTTATTTGATTATGTTTTAATTGGGAGTTTGGTTTGTTGGGTACCCTCGTCCACCAATGGGAATTGGTTAGGTACTTAGTTGACCACCCTTTTACATTCATTGCCAATCTAGGTTGAACCCAGGAGTTGGAACCTTAAATGGGTGCCTTTAGGGAACCGGATTGACTTTCACCTTTGGGAAAAGGGTTAAAAAACTCGGGAATTTATCGCGTACATAGTGCCTCCTAGCATCGAGTCAGGGATCTTGGGAATGGCGCGCGTTTTCGGGTCCTAGAACCTTTCATAGGACGAATCCGAGTCATGGACCCGGGAGAGAAGTGAGTCGGGAATCCTAGTGTCCTATTATGAGCCCGGGAGGGAGTTAATAGGCGAGTTAGAGGCGTTTTCCCCTAACTAATTACCCCATGTTGACTAGCTGACGGAATTAATATGTTAATCATGATTGTTTGCCGCTTAATCACACCCTAGGCTTTTTAATCAGTCATGTAAAACCACACTAATTTGCTTGCTTCTTTATTTTAGAATTCAATTAGTTATTTTATATCTTGCTCTTTAGTCTAGCCCATAGTTAATCAACTCATCTTTGTTTTATTCGACTTAGCTAAGCATAAGAGTCAAAACAATTAGTTTTCACCCATGCTCCTTGTGGTTCGACCTCGACTACCCTTTACTAGTTGAGAATTTGTTTGATCGGGTACGACGACCTCTACTAGCATATCAAAAATGGCGCCGTTGCCGGGGAGCATTTGCTTGATATTAATTGTTTTGTTCTAGTTTAGACTAAGTTATTGTCACTTTTGCACACCTTGGCGTGCCATCTATCTTCCTAACCTATTCACTTGAGTGTGTAGTGGCTTTTGAAAATCCATTTGCAAATCCGAAAAATACAACAATGGGTGAATCGGTTCCGATTCGGGATTACATGGCCCCAAGCATATTGTGAATTCTAGTATCCAAAGGCCTAGGATTCAAGCCAACAATTTTGAGATCAAGAATGCCTTGTTCAACCTAGTCAAAGACAATCAATTTGGGGGAGGTCCCTTGGAGAACCCTAATGACCACTTCAATGAGTTTCTTGAGAATTGCGATATGTACAAGATGATTGGCGTCTCCGATGATGAGGTCCGCCTTAGGTTGTTCCCCCATTAACTTTGGGGATCGACCAAGGATTGGCATAAGAATTGTGATGACGACTCCTTCAAGACATGGGACGAGCTATCTTTGGCATTTTTGAACAAGTATTTCCCATCGTCGAGAACGGCGAAGGTTAAAAGTGAATTACAAAGCTTCACTCAAGGAGAGGATGAAACATTATATGAAGCATAGGAAAGGTATAAGAGGCTACAAAGGCTATGGCCCGATCATGGCATATCTGAAGCCGAATTGGTGAACAACTTCTATAAGTGATTGACTCAAGACCTTAGACTATCACTTGATGCTGTTGGAATATGTCCTCCGACAATAATGCGATCACGACTGTTGATCATGATGATCACATGTTTAAGTCTCATTAAAATGAATACAATTGGGAAGTAATATTGTTACTGTCAACTGGTCAACATATATCGGTAATGATTGGCTGACTAGAGTTTGACATTACTGTCGTGTGACGGTGGTGATCGATTGACCCCTAGGTCATACCTAAAGGGCAATACTCTTAATTGATTATTTAATTAATCGTATAATGTTACGAGTTAATTAAATTACTTGAAAATTGACGGACGATTTTGGAAGTAAAATTTACGTATCAAATTAAAATGTGATTAAATGAGATACGGTCTGAGTAATTGAATTGTATCATTACTCGGATGAAATAATTGTTTAATGAAACAATTGAATTTGAATGAATTGTTATAAATACAATCCGTTGTGATTTATAAATGGTAAAATATTTTGGCACAGGTAATTATGAGATTACTAAGTAAATTTTTGTATGTGACGTATTTTTATTAATACGTTGATTTTTAATATGTTAAAAATACATAACAATTTTATGTTACATGTGACATGTTACATATTGAGAAATTGACAAAAATAATATGGACACCATATTATGATTGTGCCGAAATTAATGGGGTATTAGGTTAATATTGTGTTGATTAATTTATTAAGTAAACACAATCATTACCTAATTCTCTAGCCATGCATACCTATGAACTTTGTTAAGAGCAACAACTTCATGCATTGGCTCCCCAAAAACCCCTCCTCTTACCCGGTTTTGAGAAGGCAAATGCCATAATGGCTTTTGTTTTATTTTACCTAATAATATACAAAATGTTGTATATTGTTATTCATTCTATTCCATCATCAAATATAGAGATTTCTAGTGAGATAAAATCCTCTCTTCCTATCTCATAATAACCGAAATATATAAGAGTTTTATATTTATTTTTGGTTCAATTTTCTACCTTGATTAATATTATAACTAGTATTTGTAATATTAATTATATTAAGAGGAGCCTTGGGTATAAATCATAGGGAGAGATCTTACACTTAGATCTTTATTCTTGCATTGGAAAAGCTCAAGAACAAGGGAGATAGGTGATCTCTCTTGTGCCCTAATAGCCGAAATTTACAATGTAAGGACATGATTTCTCCTCTATTTATTTTATTGTTTGCATGCATAAGATCCGTTTTAATTTTATGAAAAATTAGTTTAGACATATATGAGTATGTTAACATGTATATGAATCTACATTTCCATCAATCGGTATCAAGAGCCACGGTTGTTTGCATGCAAATTGGTTAAAAGTTTTTCCGAGTTATATGAATAACAAAATAAAACTTGTAAAATTTGTGTTATTATGATATATCACGAAATTATTACATGCATGTTAATATTTCTGGTCCTAAAGTGTTTTAGGATATTTTGGTTAATTTTTCGGATTTTTATTGTTCATAATTTACAATAATGGCATTTAAATGTGATTTTATGAGTAAAAATGTCATTTTTGGTCTAAAAATAGCTATACTTCGAATTTTAACTTGGTTTTTGGATATGTTGTCACATATATTATTTTGAGATAACCTGCAAATTTTCATAATTTTTGGACTTGTTATGCTCGAAAAATGAATTTTTCATCATTAAATTCGGATTTAAGAGAAAAATAGGTTAATATGAGTTAAATTTCGAATCTGGTCATATAAAATTAATATGTTGTCACATGCAATTTTACAAGATGTGTGTAAAATAATTGGCTATAAAGAAGTCTTTTAGCGTGATTTATGAATTTTTGAAGAAAAATTAGCATAAATAGTGACATTATTAGTGTAAAATTAATAAAACATAATCTATGACTTAGGAAAAACGTCTAATGTTGCATTTTATTATATTTTTCAGATCTAAAATTGAAAAGTTAATGAAAATATTTTTCCATGTTTTTATGATTATTTTATTAAATATCGATAAACCGCAACATTGTTTTTCCGGAAAAAATTTCGAAATTTTTAACCTAAGATTTTGAACATTATGAGTGTCATGGAATTTTTCCAGAATGTTCATAAATTTAAATTTCAAATTTTGAATTTATTTGAAATTTTTCGATTTATTTGAAGTTTAATAGCTTATTTTTGTAATTTTGGTCCATTTATGAACAATTTTTATAAAATAAAAGTTAATTATGGTCAAATTACTAGTGGAGACTATATTTTGAGTCCTAAGAGGTTAGGGTAATTAACTTATGCATAAATATGAGTTTATGCATTTTTGTGATTATAAAATGTTGAAATCACGCAAATCCGTAAAACCCGAGTAATATACGATATTGGCTAATTAAAAGGCGATTTAGCATAAAAAATTGAGCATGTTTATACATATTATAATGCTGCATTTTCTTTATGATTGTCATAATTTTAATTTATGTAATTTTGAATTATGTAATTTTACTTAGTGTGGCCTTAGATTTTAATTGGTATTTCCCGAAATGTATGGGAATATCGATTCGGTTGTAATTTTTATTGTGATCTCGTATCACCGTTTTGTAATTTAATAGATTTATTTTATTTTAGTTACAAATGTATAATAGGAAATTATGTAATTTATTATGTAATTTTATTCATTCCGGAGTTCAAAAAGACGGATTTCTTCAAGAATGGCGATACATAAAGACGGTGTTACCTCGAGATGCGTACCACAACCGAAGTTCAAGGGACCAATGGAGTTGGTTTCCGAATATGTAATAGATTAATAGTTTTTCTATTTTAGGAAAGGCCATACTAGGATTTATTTACTTTTATGCTTGCATTTTATTTCATGTCACATGCATCGCTAAATCGCCATAACTAAACATGCATTGTTATTTTATCGAGTATATCGACCGTGTCAATTCGAATTATCGTAGTTCACCGCTTTAGTTCACTTAAAACGTGATAGATAATAAATTGACATGACCTCTCGCTAAAACAATTAATTGAGACATAGCCTTACCAAAGAGTAGAAACCATGAAAACCTATTTCGTGAGGGAGTGCACTCGGCCACACCGGGGTACAAACCTTGTTACGTAGGGGAAGTGGGTGATAAATGTCTATCCACCGAATTCATGTTGATGAGGGTTTCATCGGCCACACCGTGCCCAAGTTAATGTGGGTTTGGATCATGGACACATTTATTCGAAATTTGGATTGGACTCAACAAAAGTTTTTCGATAAGGGTTTTATCGGCCACACCGTCCCCTTGTTGAATGTGTTTTGGGCTATAGATAAATGTTAATGTAATATTATCGACCAAGAGTTCTAAAAGTAGAATCGATTAAAACGTTAATCCACCGAGTTATATTGATGAGGGTTTCATCGGCCACACCGTGCCCAAATTAATATGAATTTGGGTCTTGGAATCATTTATCTAGTTGGGTAGAGGTCACTAGAAAAATGCATAAAACTTGTTTAAATCATACATTTTCACGAGTATTATTAAAACGACAATTGTTTTACTCCTTATATTTTGTTTTGTAGACCACTTCTTTTTCATAACAAATGGCAACACCAACTCCTAATGCTACACCACTCGCTACTTCATCTTGGCTCCGATCCTTTATGGATCGATGTAAACTTGAAAAGAATGGGTCAAATTTCTCCGAGTGGGATGCCCAACTCAAATTAGCCGCCGAGGGTGACGACAAGCTTCGTTACCTTACCGAGGCCTCTCCACCCGAACCCTCCACTAGGTCCACCGCGGCCACTAGGGAAGCCTATGCGGCTTACCAAAAGGAGTCCGCCGCAATGAAAAATGTATTGATATTTGCGATGGAGGCGGAACTCCAAAGGAGAGCCTTCAAAATGGGCAATGCTAATGAGATTTACTCCAAACTTGTGACCATGTTTTCACAAACTCCGCGGATCGTCCAATATGAGGCGGCCGCGGCATTCTTTGATCTCGACTTCAAAGAGGGCCAAAAGGTTAGCCCTCATGTGCTCAAACTCATGGAGCTTGTCGAGACCTTGAAAATTCAAAAGGTTGAAATCCCCAAAGAACTCATCGTAGATAGGATTCTACACTCCTTGTCTAAGGTTAAGGCATATGTGCAATTCCGGGTGAATTTCAACATGCAAGACAAGGATGTGTCTCTTGAGGAGTTGCACAAGTTACTTGTGCAAGCCGAGAGGAACATGGGGTTAAATGTAAACCCTCCCAAGGATGTGCTTAACATAAGCACAAAGAGTAAGGGAAAGTTCAAGAAGAATGGGAGAAAGGGCAAGAAGCTAGCTCCCACATTCACCAAAGCTAAGTCTTGTGAAGCTAGCACATCCAAAGTCAAGAAGGGTCCTCTTGACAAGTGCCATTATTGTAATGGCATGGGACATTGGAAAAGAAATTGTTCCAAGTACCTTGGTGATATCAAAGCTGGAAAGATCACTCCAAAGAGGTAAATGACTAACCTTCTTTTATGTTTCTAAATTCAACTATGGTATTATGATGCAAAGTTGTGATAATGTATCTCCCTTTTTATTGTAAATAGGGCCTCCACCAAGCAAAGACAAAGGAAAGGAAAAACAAGCATGAGAAACCATGGAGAAGCTTAGGATAGCTTTTATGGAGCTTTGTTTTCAATTGTCTTATTTTAAGTAATGTTTTGGATTTTAGAACTTTAAGTTTCCGTGTTCGACATGGAAAAGTATTTTGGATAATGAATTGTATTTTGGATGATGGTGACTTGGTTTGCAACCCGAGTCACCCGTTTTATCATTTATCCTTTTAATGTTCTAAATTTCATCTTTAAAATGCTTGTGTTTTGAAACATAAGATTATTCACTTAAAGGTGATCTAATAGACAAATATAATGACGAGTTTCATTATATGTCCACATGCTTAAGGCTTGTGTATAATCATTTATAAAGTGATTTTGAGTCTATGAACTCTCTTAAAGGTATGTCAATCACCAAGTACACATATGAAATAAAAACTATTAGTCTATCTATGAGATAGTTCTCCTTATACTTCAACATCATTAATTTGTGTCTCATATGCTATCTTTGAATGTTTAGTGTATTTATTCTAAAGATAGAGTGGGAGAAAAATGAGGACACAACACATAAGGCAAAATTAAAATTATGTACTTGTGTAAATGAAGATCTACGCAAGAGAAAATGATTTGAATGAAGGTATATCTATTTGTATAGTATGCCAAATAGATGAGATCTATGGTCTCAAGATTAGTTCTATATAACTTAAGAGACCAAGTGTAGTAATCATAAGAATATATTCTCAAGATAACTACACGAGGAGACCAAAAGAAGTTTTGGATGAAAATGACTAATGTAAAGTCTTAACAAGTTTTGACTAAGTTCTATATGATAAATTTTGACCAAATAGTTTCAATCATGAGTTTTACTTAAGAGCCTAAATGAATCAAAGTAACATACTAGTTATGATCAAGATTAAGTTGCAAAGATTGATATTCCGATATCTTCAATAGCCAACGTTTTAACCACGCAAATGTCATTGCTTAACCTCGCTAGGAAATGGTTAATCCTCCTTCCGAAAGAGTATTCCGAAGGACGTATTCTAGATATTGTTTATATTTGAATAATGACATTACTATACACATCATTATGACATGAGTGTGTTAGAGATTTAAAAATCTCTTTCCGAAAGGTTAAAAAGAGACCACTTCAAAATAGGCATTTTGAAGGGAACATATATGGTTCTATCTAAGTAACTTGGCAAATGCAATTCTTTATAAGTTCCGATTGAGAAGTCAATTTCGAATTGAGTGGGAGTTAAGAAATTCTCATGTGAAGACATGGAATTTAGTGGGAGCTATCATCCTTGAATGTATAAAACTCATTACTCATTAAAGAATGACGAGCTAATACCTTCTTTCATAAAGAAGCTTTTGAGTTTTCAATTCTGGATAAAAATGGACAATGATGAATCCAATTACATCATGGGATGTTGGATTAGTATTAAAGAGATACACATCGTATCAACATATACATAGGTTATTCATATGAATGAAAATGGAATTACCATTAGCAGTCATGGTAGTTCATTGAACCTGAGAACGGTTGATCTCATGATTATCAATAACTAATGTTTCCGCCATTGGAATAATCATGTACATGTCAAATTTTGAATCATATGCATAAGAGCATAATGATTGGTTGGTGAGCCATAATAGAAACGTCATGAATTCTCAAGTAGAATCCGATGAGTGATTTCGGTGTGTGACGGAATACTCGATTATGTGACAATAGGTTGCACATATATATGAAATCCGAACACAGGTAAGGATTTATGAGAATCCTAAAACTTTCGAGCTAGAAAGAGAAATGAGAAGCTTTGGAAAGATGCTTGGTTGAATAAGAAGTTATTCAAAAACAATCTTTCCTAGTAAAGCTAGGACTTGTGAGAAGTGCTAAGCTGAATAATCTTGTAAATTGTTACAAGATTCTACAAAACATATACCTAGTGCATTGTGTGTGGATGGAACACTTGATCGACAAGTTGTATTATTCATCGCAAATTCGTTCGTTATGAGATGAGCAATAAGAAAGTTCTTTCAAATTAAAGAACCAAAACCAAGGTCGAGAACCTAGATGTGCACTTGGTAAGATTCATGCTATGAGAGAAAACATGAATGTGAAGGAAAATGCAAGTGTAAGAAGTTTGAACACATGGACACATGGGATGTTAAACTTCTATTGCAATCAATAAGTGTTTACACTTATGATAAACATCACAAGGTTGCAATATGATATTGACTACCCAAGTGTGATATCGACATTTGTCGTATGAGTTATTCTTAACTCACCCTGTACATTGTTATATCCAAACGGGTTGTAGAGACAATTGAACCCCGTTAAAGTGAACATGGATTAACATTGTTTTTGCCCATAGTTACTTATATGAGGTGACGTCTCGAAGTGACTAGAGTGTGAGGCGATTGATGGCAAGTTCAAGTGCCATACAATCATGTGAGATGACTAGTCGATCACATAGGCAGATTATTAGGAACATTTTGTCGGGCCTAATGACCGCTTATAGAGTTCTGGCAAATTTATATAGCCTGGTCGTGGCGAGAGCTACTATAGTATTCAAATGAGTCGATTCTTTTGACTAAAGACTATTCGCCTAAGATGGCACAGTTTTAGATTAACTTTGATTTGTGTTACTACGACCTTCGTAAATGGGGTCAAATGGGCATATTTTGGGTTATGATGGCTGTGGCTAGTCGAAGGGAATGAGTGCGATAGGAATTGTCCACCCCTAGTCGGGGTTATAACAATATCTCGGGGCCACTCGAGGAGTAATGAATCGAAAATGCGTGGCCACGCTCGGAAAGTATCTATGACAGATAAGTCCGGTCAATCAGTTATTCTCCAGATCGAGGAAACCACTCTCGATATGATCACTTGCAAGTACGACCTGAAAGACACCTTGCATTGAGTTTGAGATAGTAATAGGACAAGAGAATTGGTGACGCACACTTGTCGAGGACAAGTGGGAGATTGTTGGAATATGTCCTCCGACAATAATGCGATCACGACTGTTGATCATGATGATCACATGTTTAAGTCTCATTAAAATGAATACAATTGGGAAGTAATATTGTTACTGTCAACTGGTCAACATATATCGGTAATGATTGGCTGACTAGAGTTTGACATTACTGTCGTGTGACGGTGGTGATCAGTTGACCCCCTAGGTCATACCTAAAGGGCAATACTCTTAATTGATTATTTAATTAATCGTATAATGTTACGAGTTAATTAAATTACTTGAAAATTGACGGACGATTTTGGAAGTAAAATTTACGTATCAAATTGAAATGTGATTAAATGAGATACGGTCTGAGTAATTGAATTGTATCATTACTCGGATGAAATAATTGTTTAATGAAACAATTGAATTTGAATGAATTGTTATAAATACAATCCGTTGTGATTTATAAATGGTAAAATATTTTGGCACAGGTAATTATGAGATTACTAAGTAAATTTTTGTATGTGACGTATTTTTATTAATACGTTGATTTTTAATATGTTAAAAATACATAACAATTTTATGTTACATGTGACATGTTACATATTGAGAAATTGACAAAAATAATATGGACACCATATTATGATTGTGCCGAAATTAATGGGGTATTAGGTTAATATTGTGTTGATTAATTTATTAAGTAAACACAATCATTACCTAATTCTCTAGCCATGCATACCTATGAACTTTGTTAAGAGCAACAACTTCATGCATTGGCTCCCCAAAAACCCCTCCTCTTACCCGGTTTTGAGAAGGCAAATGCCATCATGGCTTTTGTTTTATTTTACCTAATAATATACAAAATGTTGTATATTGTTATTCATTCTATTCCATCATCAAATATAGAGATTTCTAGTGAGATAAAATCCTCTCTTCCTATCTCATAATAACCGAAATATATAAGAGTTTTATATTTATTTTTGGTTCAATTTTCTACCTTGATTAATATTATAACTAGTATTTGTAATATTAATTATATTAAGAGGAGCCTTGGGTATAAAGCATAGGGAGAGATCTTACACTTAGATCTTTATTCTTCCATTGGAAAAGCTCAAGAACAAGGGAGATAGGTGATCTCTCTTGTGCCCTAATAGCCGAAATTTACAATGTAAGGACATGATTTCTCCTCTATTTATTTTATTGTTTGCATGCATAAGATCCGTTTTAATTTTATGACAAATTAGTTTAGACATATATGAGTATGTTAACATGTATATGAATCTACATTTCCATCAGATGCGGCGTCGGGAAAAGGTGGTTTGGATATTTTGGGTCATAAAGCGGCCAAAGAACTAATCGAGGAGATGACATCAAGAACCATGGATTGGGGAGGATAGGCAAGTGAGGAAGGGCAAGAACAAGGACCCAAGTGCGGTGTTAAATGTTGAGGTTAAAGGGATGCTCAATGAATTAACTCAACAATTGGCATTGTTGAATTCTAAGCCTTCTAACTCTGACATGAGACAAATTTTGTCATGTGAACTTTGTGGAGAGCAAGGCCATACTCCAATCGGGTGTCCTCTGATTGCACCCATTCAAGAAGAGTGTTATTCGGAGGAAGTCAATGGGGCTTGGGAGTCTACAAATGCGAGGTAAGGGTTCAACAACAACCAATTTGTTAATTGGAAGAGGGTTCACCCTCTCTTGTCATATACCTCACAAAATGTTCAAAATCCACCTTCTTCATCCATACCTCAACCACAAACATTCAACCAAAACCAACAATTACAAGGGTTTAACCAAAACTTTCAAAATCAACAAATACCACCATTTGGGGGATTCCAAAGCTGAAATTAAAACCAAGACTTTAACCCAAAACCAAAATTTCGAAGTCCAACAAAACCAAAAACCATCTTGGGAGCAAGCCTTTGAGCAATTGGAGATTGCCAACCAAAAATCCGGCTCCATACTTGACAACCACATTGCTTCTCAAGGTCGGGTTAATGATGAGATAAGAGCATCTCTAAAGACCACGGAACTCATGTTGCCCAGATTTCACAACAATTGAGTCAAATGGCTCAAAATCCGCGAAAGTTTCCGGGTAACACGGTGAATTCAAAGCAAATGAATGCGGTATTCTTGAGAAGTGGAAGGAAATTTGAGGAGGTTGTAAAGACTCCAAAGTGGAAAAGGAAGAGGGTTTCTAGTGGAGCAATGAAAGAGCAACCGGTTGAAGTGGAAAAATCAAAGGAAGTTGAAATGGTTGACCCACCAAAGGAAGATAAACCGATTCCAACAAAAGTCAAAGAACCTACTCCACCTGTAAGGGAGTATGTTGCACCAATTCCCTTTCCACAAAGGCTTGCAAGGCCAAGACTTGAGAAGAAGTATGAGAAGTTCATTAATATTTTGAAGAGCATGAATGTTACCATACCATTTCTTGACATAATAACCGAAATCCCTAATTATGGAAAGTTTTTAAAGGAACTTGTCACTATGAAAAGAAAGAGTGAAGGAGTACAATCCGTTAACCTCTCTAGGGATGTAGTGCAATCCTCACTCACAAACTTCCTTGCAAACTTGAAGACCCGGAAAACTTTTCTATTCCTTGTTCTATCTAAGGGGTGAAGATAAAGAGAGCTTTGTGTGATTTGGGAGCTAGTGTTAGCTTAATGCCTCTTTCCTTGTTTAAGAAGCTACACTTAGAAGATTTGAAGCCTTCAAAGATCTCCCTACAACTAGCCGATAGTTTGGTTAAGTATCCCTTGGGTGTGATTGAAGATGTTCCTTTGAAGGTTGGAAAACTTATGATCCAATGCGAATTATTTGTCATGGACATGCCCGAAGATAGTTATGTGCCAATCATTTTGGGTAGGCATTGCTTGGCCACGGGAGGTGCTATGATGGATTTCAAGAGTGGAAAACTGTCGCTCCAAGTGGGTAATGAGAAGATTGAGTTTGAACTCAACAATTCTATGAAGTCTCCTCCTATGGCAAACTCTTGTTATAGGTTGGATAT
Source organism: Silene latifolia (assembly GCF_048544455.1). NCBI lineage: Eukaryota > Viridiplantae > Streptophyta > Magnoliopsida > Caryophyllales > Caryophyllaceae > Silene > Silene latifolia. Next base: position 140,318,513 of record NC_133536.1, read on the forward strand.
GGTGGAAGATAACTTGGATGAACCTAATCTAGAGCCTTCATTTTTTGACCCATTGGAAGTTTGCCTAACCAAGAAAGGGAATGAAGTTGATGATGTGTTGAGAGTTGACGTGAAAGGAGATTTGGGTGAATATGACTCAAGAGAAGATGAATTTGAAGACCAAATTAATGATGAGATTGAATCGTTCTTGAACTCTCCGGATTCTTTTGATCTAGGCTCTCTTGAAGGTAAACCTTGGTTGGATAACTCTTCAAGTGATTGGGAAGCTCAAAGTGATGCCTTGAAGACGGCTGTCAATGGAAATGGCCCGGTTCAAAAGGAGGCCGGTCAAGAAATTGGGATATGAATGATAGCAATATGAACCTCAATGTTGAGAAGTTGATGTAAGAAATCTATATCTCATTACTAGACATATTCATATATGTTATAATTTTAATTTAGTCATAAAATTAAAAGATGATCTTATGCATGCAAACAATAAAAGAATAAGAAAGAAATCATCATCTTACATTGAAGATTTCGGATTATTTGGGCACAAGTGAGTTCTCCTACTCACTTGTTCTTGAGCTTCCTTAAATGGATGAACAAGGATTCAAGTAGAGAATCCCTCCCAAGGAATAATATCCAAAGTAACAACTTAATAAAACTAATATTATTATTACTAGAACAATATTAATTTTGTATAAAATTGACCAAAATATTATTTTGTTCTCTCAATATATCGGTTAAGAGAAAGGGAGAATAATGAAGAATTTTTCTCTCTAAAACTCTTATTTTAGATGTATAGAATGAATGATGATACACTAGTTTTTAATGTAGTGTATAAGGTAAATTATATAGCAAAAGACCCTTGGCCTTGCTCTTGAAAAACCGGGTAAGGGGGGGTGGAAATAGCCAATGCATGATCAAGGTTCTCTTCACAAAGACAAGTAGGTTTGCATGGCTATTCCTTAGGTTAATGATTGTGTTTTCCATATAAAATAATCAACACAATATTTTGCCTAATACACCCTAAATTTCGGTACATATGGTGTAAAATGTAAAATCCATTTTACACATTATTTTGTCAATTTGTCACATGTAACATGTTTCATGACATTAGGTATATAAAATGTATTTTTAACATTTAAAAATCAACATATTAATAAAATATGTCATTTATTTAATTAACCCAGTAATTCATAATTACTTGTACCGTAATGGATTCCCGAGTCATAAAATACAACATTTTGTATTTATAATAATCAATTCATTCCGTTTCAATTCTTTCCGTAAACAATAATTTTATCTAAGTAATAAAACAATTCGATTACTTAGACCGTATCTAATTTAATCAAATTACAATGAGACACGTAAATATTACTTCAAAAATCGTCCGTCAATTTTAAGTATTTTAATTAACTCGTATTGTCATACGATTAATTAAATAATCAATTAAGAGTGTTAACCTTTAGGTATGACCTAAGGGGATCAACTGATCACCACCGTCGCATGACAGTAATGTCAAACTCTAGTCAGCCAATCATTACCGATATGTGTGGACCAGTTGACAGTAAAATATTACTTCCCAATTTGTATTCTTTAAAATGAGACTTAAACATGTGATCATCATGATCGACAGTTGTGATCGCATTATTGTCGGAGGACACATATTCTAACAATCTCCCACTTGTCCTCGACAAGTGTGCGTCACCAATTCTCTTGTCCTATTACTATCTCTCACTCAATACAAGGTGTCTTTCGGGTCGTACTTGCAAGTGATCATATCGAGAGTGGTTTCCTCGATCTGGAGAATAACTGATTGACCGGAATTTATCCACCATGGATACCTTCCGAGCGTGGCCACGCATTTCTAGTTCATTACTCCTCGAGTGGCCCTGAGATATTTTTATAACCCTGACTAGGGGTGGACAATTCCTATCGCACTTATTCCCTTCGACTAGCCACAGCCATCAAAACCCAAAATATGCCCATTTGACCCCATTTACGAAGGTCGTAGTAACACAAATCAAAGTTAATCTGAAACTGTGCCATCTTAGGCGAACAGTCTTTAGTCAAAAGAATCGACTCATTAGAATACTGTAGTAGCTCTCGCCACGACCAGGCTATATAAATTTTCCAGAACTCTATAAGCGGTCATAAGGCTCGACACAGTGTTCCTAACAGTCTGCCTATGTGATCGACTAGTCATTCTCATATGACTCCATGGCACTTGAACTTGCCATCAATCGCATCACACTCTAGTTACTTCGAGACGTCACCTCATACAAGTGACTATGGGCGAATACTATGTTAATCCGTGTTCACTTTAACGGAGTTCAATTGTCTCTACAACCCGTTTGGATGTAACAAGGTATAAAGTGAGTTAATAATAACTCAAACGACAAATGTCGACATCACATTCGGGTAGTCAATGCCGTATCACAACCTTGTGATGTATATCGTAAGTGTATAAACACTAGTCGATTGCAATAGAAGTTTAACATACCATGTGTCCATGTGTTCAAACTTCTTTTATCGCATTTTCCTTTGCATTCATGTTATCTCTCATAGCATGAACCTCACCAAGTACACATACAGGTTCCCAACCTCGGTTTGGGGTTCTTTATCTTGAAAGAATTTTCTGATTGTTTATACATAACCAACGAATTTGTGGTGAATGATATAACTTGCACTGATCAAGTACTCCACCCACACACAATGCACTAGGTATATGTTTTGTAGAGTCTTGCAACAATTGTCAAGATGATTAGCTTAGCACTTCTCACAAGTCCTAGCATATTAGAAAATATTAGTTTGAGTAACTTCTTACTACAACTAAGTATCTTTCAAACTTCTTATTTCTACTTTTAGCTTGAAAAGCTTAGAATTTTCATAAATCCTTACGCGTGTTCGAACTTTAATATGTGCAACCTCTTGACACATAACAGAGTGTTCTGTCCAACACTGAAATCGCTCATCGGATTCTCCTCGAGAATTCATGACAATTCTCCTATGGCTGGCCTATGAATCATCATGCTCTCATGCATATGATTCATTATTATTGGACATGAGCATGATTATTCTAATGGCGGAAACATTAGTAACTAACAATCATATGATCAACCATTCTTAGGTTCAATGAACGACCATGACTGCTAATGGCAATTCTATTTTCATTGACATGAATAACCTACGTTTCTTGTTGATACGATGTGTATATCTCAATACCTATCCAACATCTCATGATGTGATCGGATTCATCATAGTCCATTTTCATCCAGAATTGAAAACTCAAATACTTCTTTGTGAAAGAAGGTATTAGCTCGTCATTCTCAATGAGTAATGAGTTATAAACTTTTACAAGATGATTTCTCCCACTAAGTCCCATGTCTTTACAGGATAATTTCCAAACTCCCACTTAATTCCACATGTTTCAAAATTGACTACTCAATCGAAACATTTCAAGAATTGAAAAATATTTTGCTTTGCTAAGTTATTAAGATAAAACCATATATGTTCCCATCATATCCTTTCAAAATACCTATCTTGAAAATGTTTCAATCTTAACCTTATGGAAAGAGATTTTAATCTCTAACTCATTCATTTTATAATGATGTGTAGCAATGTCATTGTTAAAATATGAATTATATCTAATACACATCCTTCTCAAAATACCCTTTTCGAAAGGAGGTTTCACCATTTTATTTTCATAATGAGGTTAAGTAATGACATTAGCGTGGTTTAATACTTAACTCAGCTCTTGTGGATATCGTCATATCAACATTTGCAACTTTTAGTCATAAATCTCATTTATTTCTAGAATGCAACTTTGATTCATTTAGGCTCTTAAGTAAATATCAATATTGAAACTATTGGTCAATTAATGTACATAAACTTAGTCAAAACTCTTTCGTTAAGACTTTACATTAGTCATTCTCCCTCCAAAACATTTTTTTGGTCTCCTCACGTAGTGATCTTGAGAACATATTCTTTTGATTACTTCACTTGGTCTCTTTTGTCATGTAGATCTCATCTATTCGAGAAACAATAGATCTCATCTTCTTTAAGTATGCTCCTTAGATAAGTATATCAATCATTCTTACTTATGTACACAAATTTGCATTGTGTTTTTCTTTGTGTCTTCATTTTTCTCCCACTCTATCTTTAGAATAAATACACTAGAGATTCAAAAATAGCTTATAAGACACAAATGATGATTTTTAAGTATAAGTAGGAATATCTCATAGGTTGACTAATTGTTTTAGATTTGGTAAGTGTACTTGGTGATTGACATTCCTTTTAGGAGAGTTCATCGACTCATTTTCACTTTATAATTGATCATACACAAGCCTTAAGCTTGTGGACATATAATGAATCCCATCATTATAGTTGTATATTAGATCACTTTAAGTGAATGATCATATGTTTCTATGAGCAAGCGTATAAAGACGAATTTTAGAACAAGGATAAAATACGATAAAACGGGTGACTTAGGTTGCAAACCAAGCCACCATTATCCAAAATACATTTCCATGTTGAACACGGAAATCAAAAGGTTCTAAAATCTGAAACATAAATTAAAATAAGACAATAAAAAGCCAAGCTTCATGGAAGCTACTCCTAGCTTCTCGATGATTTCTCAAGCTGGCTTTTCTTTTCCCTTGTCCTTGCTTGGTGGAGGCCCTATTTACAATAAAAAGGGGATACATTATCACAACTTTGTATCACAATACCATAGTTGAATTAGAAACATAAAAAAAAGGATAGTCATTTACCTACTGGAGTGATCTTTCCAGCTTTGATGTCACCAAGATATTTGGAACAATTTCTTTTCCAATGTCCAACACCATTACAATAATGGCATTTATCAAGAGGACCCTTCTTGATCTTGGAAGTGCTAGCTTCATAAGTCTTAGCTTTGGTGAAAGTGGGAGCTTGCTTCTTACCCTTCTTCCCATTCTTTTTGAACTTCCCCTTACTCTTGGTGCTTATGTTAAGCACATCCTTGGGTGGGTTAACATTTAACCCCATGTCTCTTTCGGCTTGCACAAGTAACTTGTACAACTCTTCAAGAGACACGTCCTTGTCTTGCATGTTAAAATTCACCCGGAATTGAACATATGCCTTGACTTTGGATAAGGAGTGTAGAATCCTATCTACAATGAGTTCTTTGAGGATTTCAACTTTTTGAATCTTCAAAGTCTCGACTAGCTCCATTAATTTGAGCACATGAGGGCTAACCTTTTGGCCCTCTTTAAAGTCGAGATCAAAGAATGCCGCGGCCGCCTCATATTGGACGATCCGTGGAGTTTGTGAAAACATTGTCACAAGCTTGGAATAGATTTCATTAGCGGTGCCCATTTTAAAGGCTCTCCTTTGGAGATCCGCCTCCATCGCAAAGATCATCACATTTTTCATTGCGGCGGACTCCTTGTGGTAAGCCTCATATGCTTCCTTAGTGGCGGCGGTCGACCTAGCATTAGGTTCGGGTGGGGAGGCCTCGGTAAGGTAACGAAGCTTGTCGTCACCTTGGGCGGCTAGTTTGAGTTGGGCATCCCAATCGGAGAAATTTGACCCATTATTTTCAAGTTTACAACGATCCATGAAGGATCGGAGTCATGAAGTATTAGCGAGAGGTGTGGCGTTGCTGTTGTTTGGAGTGACCATTTGTTATGAGAAATAAAAGCGGTCTACAAAATAAAATAGAAGGAATAAAACATATGTCGTTTTCAAAATAATAATAATACACGTAAAAAATTAATTTAAACAAGTTTTATTACATTTATCTAGTGACCTCTACCCAACTTGATAAATGATTCCAAGACCCAAATTCATATTAACTTGGGCACGGTGTGGCCGATATATCCCTTATCAATATAACTCGGTGGATTAACTCTTTAATCGATTCTACTTTTAGAACTCTTGGTCGATAAAATTACATTAAAATTTATCTTTAGCCAAAAACACATCCGACAAGGGCACGGTGTGGCCGATACATCCCTTATCAAAAACTTTTGTTGAGTTCAACCCAAATTTCGAATAAATGTGTCCATGATCCAAATCCACATCAACTTGGGCACGGTGTGGCCGATACATCCCTTATCAACATGAATTCGGTGGATAGACATTTATCACCCACTTCCCCTACGTAACAAGGTTTGTACCCCGGTGTGGCCGAGCGCACTCCCTCACGAAATAGGTTTTCATGGTTTCTACTCTTTGGTAAGGCTAAGTCTCAATTGTTTATTTTAGCGAGGGGTCATGTCAATTTATTATCTATCACGTTTTAAGTGAACTAAAGCAGTGAACTACGATAATTGTAATTGACACAGTCGATAAACTCGATAAAAGATGATGCATGTTTTAGTTATGGCGATTTAGCGATGCATGCGACATATAAATAAAATGCAAAGCATAAATTTAAATCCTAGTATGGCCTTCCTAAAATAGAAAATCTAATTAACTATTACATGTTCGGAAACCAACTCCATTGGTCCCTTGAACTTCGGTTTTGGCACGCATCTCGAGGTAACACCGTCTTTATGTATCGCCTTCTTGAGTGACACCGTTTTCAAGGAACTCCGGAATAAATAAATTACATAACAAATTACATAATTTCCTATTATACATTTGTAATTAAAATAAAATAAATCTATTAAATTACAAAACGGTGATACGAGATCACAATAAATTACAACCGAATCGATATTCCCATACATTTCGGGAAATACCAATTAAAAAACTAAGGCCATACTAAGTAAAAATTACATAATTCAAAAATTACATAAAATGAAATTATGACAATCATAAATAAAATGCAGCATTATAATATGTATGAACATGCCCAATTTTATGCTAAATCGCCTTTAAGGAGCCAATATCGTATATTAAACGGTTTTTACGGATTTGCGTGATTCAACCTTTTAAAATAACAATAATATACATAAATTCATATTTATGCACAAGTTAATTACCCTAACCAACTTAGGACTCAAAATTAGTCTCCACTAACCATTTGACTATAATTAACTTATATATTTCTTAAAATTGTTCATTAATGGACTCAAAATTACAATAAAATACTATAAACTCCAAATAAATCATAAAAATTTCAAAAAAATTCAAAATTCAAAATTTAAACTCATGAACATTCTGGAAAAATACCATGACACTCATAATGTTCAAAAACTTAGGTTAAAAATTTCGAAATTTATCGGGAAAAACAATGTTGCGGTTTATCGGATTTATCAATTATAATCATAAAAACATGAGAAAAATTATATTCATCAACTTTTCAATTTTAGATCTGAAAAAGATAATAAAATGCAACATGTGACGTTTTTCCTTAGTCATGAAGTATGTTTTAGCAATTATTCACTAATTAAGTCACTATTTATGCTATTTTTCATCAAAAATTCATAAATCATGCATAAAGACTTCATTATAGCCTATTATCTTACACACATCTTGTAAAATTGCATGTGACAACATACTAAATTTATATGACCAGATTCGAAATATTTCTCATATTAACCTATTTTTCATTTAAATACGATTTATATCATGAAAAATCCATATTTCGAGCATAAAAACTCATAAAATTCTGAAAATTTACAGGTTATCTAAAATTAATATATGTGATAACATATCCAAAAATCACTGGAAAATTCGAAGTTTAGCTAATTTTAGTCCGAAAATGACATTTTAATCATAAAATCAAATTTTTAATGCCATTATTATATAAGATGAACAATAAAAATTCATAAATTAACCAAAATATCCTAAATACATTTTAGGATCAGAAACTTTAACATGCATAATTTATTTCGTGATATATCATAATAACACAAATTTACAAGTTTTATATGTTAATCGTATAACTCGGAAAAACTATAACCGATTTGCATGCAAATAACCAAAGGCTCATGATACCGCTTGTTAGAAATCTATATCTCATTACTAGACATATTCATATATGTTTTAATTTTAATTTAGTCATAAAATTAAAAGATGATCTTATGCGTGCAAACAATAAAAGAATAAGAAAGAAATCATCATCTTACATTGAAGATTTCGGATTATTTGGGCACAAGTGAGTTCTCCTACTCACTTGTTCTTGAGCTTCCTTAAATGGATGAACAAGGATTCAAGTAGAGAATCCCTCCCAATGAATAATACCCAAAGTAACAACTTAATAAAATTAATATTATTATTACTAGTACAATATTAATTTTGTATAAAATTGACCAAAATATTATTTTGTTCTCTCAATATATCGGTTAAGAGAAAGGGAGAATAATGAAGAATTTTTCTCTCTAAAACTCTTATTTTAGATGTATAGAATGAATGATGATAAACTAGTTTTTCATGTAGTGTATAAGGTAAATTATATAGCAAAAGACCCTTGGCCTTGCTCTTGAAAAACCGGGTAAGGGGGGGTGGAAATAGCCAATGCATGATCAAGGTTCTCTTCACAAAGACAAGTAGGTTTGCATGGCTATTCCTTTGGTTAATGATTATGTTTTCCATATATAATAATCAACACAATATTTTGCCTAATACACCCTAAATTTCGGTACATATGGCGTAAAATGGAAAATCCATTTTATACATTATTTTGTCAATTTGTCACATGTAACATGTTTCATGACATTAGGTATATAAAATGTAATTTTAACAATTAAAAATCAACATATTAATAAAATATGTCATTTATTAAATTAGTCCAGTAATTCATAATTACTTGTACCGTAATGGATTCCCGAGTCATAAAATACAACATTTTGTATTTATAATAATCAATTCATTCCGTTTCAATTGTTTCCGTAAACAATAATTTCATTAAAGTAATAAAACAATTCGATTACTTAGATCGTATCTAATTTAATCAAATTACAATGAGACACGTAAATATTACTTCAAAAATCGTCCGTCAATTTTAAGTATTTTAATTAACTCGTATCGTCATACGATTAATTAAATAATCAATTAAGAGTGTTACCCTTTAGGTATGACCTAAGGGGATCAACTGATCACCACCGTCGCACGATAGTAATGTCAAACTCTAGTCAGCCAATCATTACCGATATGTGTGGACCAGTTGACAGTAAAATATTACTTCCCAATTTGTATTCTTTAAAATGAGACTTAAACATGTGATCATCATGATCGACAGTAGTGATCGCATTATTGTCGGAGGACACATATTACAACAGTTGACCCCTCCATCTACTATTCCTTACCGATCTCCTTGCCTTTATGACCACGAAGAGATTCCAAAGAGGGAAACTGATGAGTCATAATTATTTACATATTTTTGCATCCCTTTAATGGCTTTTGATACTGTTTTCGTGCTAAATTATATTATTTACATGCCTTTTATGTTAGAATGTCGATACTTCCACTATTTGATGTTTAATGCAGGAATGATGCATTTGAGGAGCAAAGGAATGAAATGGGCATCGCGGAATATGCATGAAGGAATACACGAAGCATGACATGAGAATCCATAAGAATAAAGGAAGAGAAGTTAAGAAGACAACATGAAGAAAGGAGCTGAAACAGAGTGATTCCTCGATCAACTAGCACAGAGCCCGATCGAGGAAGTTTGTGACTCCATCGAGTACATTGGGGCTCGATCGAGGAACCATCAAATTCTATATTTTCCGTAATTTTTCTTAAGTCGGTTATGTTTTATTATAAATACCTAATATTGTACCTTAGTTTATTTACGCTTTATTTTACTTCGAAAAACTCTAAAACTCTTAGTTTAGTTTAGTTTAGTTTAGTTTATTGTTCGGATCTTCTAAGCTTGTTCTTCATTATCACGGTACTCTTTAATCTTTCCTCAGTTATTATTATTATTCAATCGTTATTCATCTTTTATTGTTCATCATGTTTCTCATTATTGCTATTATTGTTCTTCCCTTTAGTATGAGTAGCTAAATCTTTTATCTAGGGTAAAAGGGGATCTAGGTTGTTAGAAAAGGGGTAACTTATGCATTGATTGTTAAATTGCTTTTAATTGTTGTTTAATTATCGTCTTAAATCTAGTTGAATAATTACTGATCAGAATTGATTAATTAGTCTTGCATAAACTAGGATTATCACCGACATAGTTAAGACTAGTATAGGCCACGATAATTGAATTAGACCGACTTAATAATAGTGATTGCATGTTAAGTTAGATCTAAGAAGACATATTAGAATCGACCGTTCATATGACTTTCAATAATATAAATTGCTCAATCAATGAATTAAATCTTACCCTTTGATGATTACCTCGTGAACCCGATCTCTAGACTCTTTAATATTATTGTTATTCATCCTTTATTTCCTTTGCAATTAGCTGGTATAAATCAAACCAAACAAACCCTCTAAAATTGGTTACTTAAAGACAGACTTCAATATTAACAAACTAGAATAATTACCTCGCCTCTATGTGGATTCGACCCTTCTTATCGCTAGCTATCATTTGGTAGTAATTTAAGTTTATTTTGATTAAGGCCAAACGACTGAAAACAACCTTATAAGAAACTTATGAGATTCCATTCCTCCTACCGCCTAGCTACCATTCCAAAATGAAGGGTTCTAGCCATAAAAAGGACCCAATAAAAGGAGACAACGAGGGTAAGAGGAACCATGACAAGAAGTGTTGGAAAAGAAGTTGGTTGTGGTATGCTATAGCTTGGTGCTATTTGTGCTTGTTTGAAGCTTTTGCTAAAGCTTTTGATCGATTACTATGTGCCTTGTGTGACCTGGATCACATCACCAAAGGAGTCAAGAAGCAAAATTTTGAATGAGAGGTTTTGTGGAGTCCCTCAAGAACCACCAAATTGTATATATTCTCTTCCCTTACTTACTTATACTTTACTTGCATTTTAGTTCACTCCCTACATTTTTTCCTTTGAGGACAATGTCACGTTTTAAGTGTGGGGAGGAGATTCATTATATAAAAACCATAAAAATTTTATAAATTTCAAAAATTTAAAAAACATGTATTTCAATTTCAAAAATTCAAAATCCAAAAACACGAATTTAAGTTTTGAAAATATTAAAAATACAAAAACATGTTTTTAATTTTGAAAATTTTGAAAAATACAAAAATATGTTCTTTAATTTTCCATTCTCTCCCTACTTTAGTTCCATCGAGTACGATGTGCATCTTAAGCGTGGGGAAGGAAATATCCACCTTGTGAATATATGTAAATGTTTGTTTATACTTGTTAATTTGATAAAATTACAAAAAATGCTTAAAAATTGAAAAATTTATAAAATTTATAAAAATTACATTGTTTATATTATATATATTGCATTTGTCCTAACCTTTTTTATTGACAACACATGCGAGCATCGAAGAAGACATTTGGTAAAATTCTTCTAATCCTTTCTCTTTTATCCTTCCTTTCCTTTTTGTATATATAAGCATGGAGGAGGACGAGATATGTGATGTCGGTGTTCCCTTTAGGAACCGTTTTGGATATGCTTGTGTTGTTGCTGTGCTGTTAGGACTAGATATTGTGTGCATTTAGACAAGAAATGTTGGAGCTAGTGTCCTCCACAGTTAGTATGATAACGTGCATAAACCTCTTATAGGTTCACAGGGTATACTTAGTATTTTATAAGTTGATTAACGTTTATTAATAACGGTTGGCTTGCTAGAAGTTTGACGTTATTATCATACTGATGGCAGTGATCAACTGGTCCCTAAAAGTCACACCTAAAGGATGTGTTTGAGAGATGTGATTGTATGAAAATATAATCACATTGATGCCTTATATGACTAAAAGGTTAGTCCATGTATTTGACTAAACGGTTAGTCAATGTGATGATGAGTCGATTATTTAATACAATTAAATAATATCAGCTGAGACGAATTAATTGTTAATTCGTAAATTGAATATAAACTGTTATATTTAATTAATGTATATAATGTTAGCTTAAACGAATTAAGATGTTAATTCGTAATTAAACGTAAACGGTTATATTTAATAAGCAAATTATAAATATGCGATATTTATAGTTAATGTATATATTATACGATTTTATCATAATAAATGTTGACAGACCGGTATTAATAAATCGACTACAAATTGTTGTGTGTGGACTTATTATATACGTGACGACATAAATGACGTTAGATATATATATACACATTTTATACATATTGATAACAACCGAAAATAAGAAGATATTCTCCTTATTTTTTTCTGTTGTTACACGAAAAAAAAGGTAGAAAATATCTTCCCCTTATTCTCCTCCTTTTACACGGTTAAGAGTAGATAAAAGGGATCATTTTTCTTTACTTGTTTTTGACCTAATTCTCACATCACAAAAAATCCTAAAATCATTAACAATTAGGGATCTCTTTCTAGCAAGAACAAGGCCATTTCTCAAAGCATTTTGGGTGCAACGATTAGGAGAATATCGATCTCGATATTTGTTCTTAGGCCAAATTGCTAGGACTGAAGGTTAATTCTAATCTCTATTCTTTTGTTTATGCAATTCGTTTATGACTAGCAATTTCATATTTCATAATTTTGTTATAATCCGAAATTTTCTTGATGAAATATACCGATATTTCCTACAAGTGGTATCAGAGCATAGGGCACGAAATTATTTTATATGATTTTCATAAATGAATTAAAACAAAAACAAATCTTTTTTTTGAAAAAAAATTTTTCAGCCGAAACCAATTTTTTTGCCGAGAGTTTTTCTGTTTTTTGATGTTTTGTTTCCATTTGATTTATTGATATTATTGTTTTAATATGTTAAGATGATAATATGATAAATTTGTAGATGTTTTGATTTAATAAGAATTAAATTAAAATGTAAATGGAAATCGTTTTGATTGATGATGTTCATTTGTTTTTGCTATATAGTTTTGGCATACAAGTTAATTTAATAATGTTCAAATCAATTGTGATGATCGTTTTAATCATAATTTGGATATTCTTTTTATGAGGTTAAATTGAATCATCTAGTTTGGATCTATGTTTAAATTAAACATTAATGATTATGCCAATCTTGTTATTATAGCAACATTAAACAAGTTTGTTCACATTAATAAATTTTTTTTGTGAAAAGCAATAAAAAAAAACTGTTTTTTTGTTTTTAGGGCTAAATGCCGAGAAGAGTAAAAAAAAAACTGTTTTTTTGTTTTTAGGGCTAAATGCCGAGAAAAGAAAAAAAAAACCTGTTTTTTTTGTTTTTAGGGCTAAATGCCGAGAAAAGAAAAAAAAAACTGTTTTTTTTTGTTTTTTGGAAATGCCGAGAGTCATTATAAAAAAAAAAATTTTTTGTTTGTTTTGGCCAATAATTATTATACATTATTTCTATAATGCATGATTGTTTGTTGTGAAAAAGTTCACAAATTTAAGATACCCAATTATTTTAAAGAGGTTTAAAATAATGTTGGATTAATTCATATCACTAGTTAATGTGAATTAAGATTGGAATTATTGTGAGTAATTGAGGAATTGTCACATAATTTGATCATTTTAAAATAGGTGGTTTGGATAAATTACTCTACATAATTAAGGAATTATGTCTTGAATGATTAATTTATTGTTGATGCATTTTTATTTAGTTGAATGAATTGTTGAATGGTTTATTTACGTATTTTTGCAATCGGTTGTAATTTTTGTATTACCTAGTGTGGCCTTAGTTGATTATGTTTTCGTAATGATGGAAACATAGTCTTGATGTAATTTTGAGATCTCGAATCTCCTTTGGTTTTCTTTAGTATTATGGTTTTGAAATTAGAATGTACGGAGTAAATAGGTTTATTTTGTAATTTATTAATTGTATTTTTGAGAAGACTAAAGATGGAGATTGGATTGCTCACTCCCGCTACATGGACCAAGATGGAACATCAAGACAAGCTATTTATTTTGGTAGATAGGCCACACTAGGACTTTGTTTTTATTTTACGTTTTTCCTTTCATGATTGCTTTTCATCGCATGATAATTAGTGCATCATATTCCGCCTAAAACAAACCACCTACTTAAATGCATGAAAATTGACTCATATAGATTGGATGTTAGTTATCATGGACATAAAGATGTCACACAATTTTAAGCCATCATCTTAGTTTATTCATTCTCGCATGCTAGATATTAGTTCACTTAAAATGAATTGAAATAAAGTTGATGGGATCTTCCTCTAAAACTAAAATTGAGACTAGTCTTTATAAGGGCAAACAACTATGAATCCCTTCTTCGTCGGTAGGCATATAGGACCTTACTCTCCATGTGACCCCTTCTACGTTGGGTAAGTAGTTTGTGTTGACTTATTTTACCTCAACATTATAATCCGAAAAGTTTCTCGTGATTATGATGGACTATAGATAGAATTTACAGAAATTTATCAACCAAGAATTCTAACAGTAGAATTAGCCAAGAGGTTGGCTTATCAATTTACCGATAATTGAGTCTTGGAATCATTTATATAATTCTTGAGGGAGGTTAATTGTATAAATGCTTGAGTCTTCGCTTATAACAGTTTTGCATTAGACTTAAATCATAACGATGAGTATGCTTATTATGTTTTATTTTTCTTTTCGCAGTGTAGAATTCGTTTTATATTGATAATACTGCTTACAACAAATGGCTGGAAATAACGAAATCCCTATGCCAAGTGCCACACTTGCACGCGAGTCCTGGCTCAAAACTTTCATGGACCACATGAATCAGTCCACACGACTGAAGAATGACGGGTCCAACTTTGCGGACTGGGAGGCATCATTAAGGAATGCTGCCATTGCTGACGGTAAGCTCAAGTACTTAACTGAGCCAATACCGCCAAACCCAGGCCCCAATGCAAGAGCTAATGAGTCACTTGCTTATAGTGACTTCGTCATGGAAGCGGGTGCGATAAAGAACGTACTCATTTTTGCAATGGAAACCAATTTGCAAAGATGCTTCATTGCCCAAGGTGCAAACAAGATTTTCACCACGCTCACTAAGGAGTTCTCAAAAGCACCGAGAATCGTTACTTATGAGCATACCTGTCGCTTCTTTTATGCGAAACTCCAGAAGGGCCAACCGGTTAGCCCACACATTCTTAACATGATTGAGAATGTCGAGAAACTGGAGGCACTTGATTGCAAAATCAGTGAGAGCATAGTCATTGACCGTATGCTTCATTCACTTCATGATGGTTTTGCTCTCTTCAGGGCAAATTACTACATGAATGACATGAAGAAAAGTCCTCATGAGCTACACTCACTTCTCGTACAGACCGAGAAGGATATGAAATTGAGTGGGAGCATGAAGCAAGATGTTCTCATGATTTCCAACAAGAATAAGGGTAAGGGCAAAGCTCACGGTGACCTAACTGTAGGAAAGCCAAAGTTTAAGAAGTCAGGAAACGGTAAGAGTGGGCCTGGTGAGACTAGTGGCTCACAAGGCAAGGCAAAGAGCAAGGACGGTAACGTTGAGTGCCACCATTATCACAAGACTGAGCATTGGAGGAGGAACTGTCCCGTGTACCGTGAGGACATAAAAGCAGGCCGCGTCACTCCTGTTGGTATGTCATCTTATATTCATATGATTGAGATTAACCATGCAAGTTTCGGAACTTGGGTACTTGATACTGGTTGTGGTTCTCATCTGTGTAATCATTTGCAGGGCCTAAAAAACATCACACCCCTCGCAAAGGGTTATGTGGACCTGCGAGTCGGGAATGGAGCAAGAGTTGCTGCAGTCTCAATGGGAATATACGTAATCCAGCTCCCTAGTGGTTTTGAGTTATATTTATATAACTGTTACTATGTACCCAGTTTATCTAAGAACATTATTTCTGTTTCCGTACTTGATAAAGACGGTTTTTCATTTTCAATAAAGGACAATAACTGTATTTTCTGTTTTAATGAAATGGTTTATGGCAAAGCACTTTCCATGAATGGAATTTATATCTTAGATCAAACCACAGATATATTACATGTGAATAATAAGAAATTAAAGGTTGGTGACAAAGATCAAACTTATCTATGGCATTGTCGAATGGGACACATAAATGAAAAACGTGTAAAGAAACTCATTGAGAATGGGACTATCTCCACATTTGATTTCTCTTCATTTGGCACGTGTGAATCATGTCTTATCGGCAAAATGACTCGAATTTCCTTCAAAGGTGTTGGAATGCGCGTTAATGACCTATTAGGACTCATACATACTGATGTATGTGGACCTATGTCAATCACCGCAAGAGACGGCTATAGATATTTTATCACTTTCACGGATGATTTGAGTAGATACAGATATGTCTACTTAATGAAGCATAAAAGTGAGTCTTTTGAAAAATTCAAGGAATACCAGAATAAGGTTGAGAACACGTTATTACCAGAATACCAGAGTAGATACAGATATGTCTACTTAATGATACACGTTATTATCATACTGATGGCAGTGATCAACTGGTCCCTAAAAGTCACACCTAAAGGATGTGTTTGAGAGATGTGATTGTAAGAAAATATAATCACATTGATGCCTTATATGACTAAAAGGTTAGTCCATGTATTTGACTAAACGGTTAGTCAATGTGATGATGAGTCGATTATTTAATACAATTAAATAATATCAGCTGAGACAAATTAATTGTTAATTCGTAAATTGAATATAAACTGTTATATTTAATTAATGTATATAATGTTAGCTTAAATGAATTAAGATGTTAATTCGTAATTAAACGTAAACGGTTATATTTAATAAGCAAATTATAAATATGCGATATTTATAGTTAATGTATATATTATACGATTTTGTCATAATAAATGTTGACAGACTGGTATTAATAAATCGACTACAAACTGTTGTGTGTGGACTTATTATATACGTGACGACATAAATGACATTAGATATATATACACATTTTATACATATTGATAACAACCGAAAATAAGAAGATATTCTCCTGATTTTTTTCGGTTGTTACACGAAAAAAAGGAAGAAAATATCTTCCCCTTATTCCCCTCCTTTTACACGGTTAAGAGTAGAGAAAAGGGATCATTTTTCTTTACTTCTTTTTGACCTAATTCTCACATCACAAAAAACCCTAAAATCATTAACAATAAGGGATCTCTTTCTAGCAAGAACAAGGGCATTTCTCAAAGCATTTTGGGTGCAACGATTAGGAGAATATCGATCTCGATATTTGTTCTTAGGCCAAATTGCTAGGACTGAAGGTTAATTCTAATCTCTATTCTTTTGTTTATGCAATTCATTTATGACTAGCAATTTCATATTTCATAATTTCGTTATCATCCGAAAATTTCTTGATGAAATATACCGATATTTCCTATAAGAAATATATATATATGTGTCGATACCTCATTTCTACACCTCCCGCCAACCACCCAGTGATGATTGGGCCGCATGTTTGATACGTGGAACGATTTTATGATATTCCATAAGTTCATCAATAAGTGATAGCTCAAACACTCGAGTCAACCCCTTGGTCGTCATCTACGCGCCGATACGGTCGTTTTGACAGTAATTAGAATTCATTTGGAGTCCGGGTCAAAAACCGCTTCATTTTCTAAAAAAAACATTTAAATGCCGAGTCGGAATATTCTAGGATTCTCTGGATATTTATTCCTAAATTTAAATTAATATTTTTAAGAAAATATCTTTCCGTATTTTATGTTTTATGGAATAAGGAAGTATAGATCTACCGAAATTCCATAATAAAACGCGGAATTCTTTCTTGCTGAGGAGGAAACCTCTGGGGAAAGGACGCAGAAGGTGTTGCGCCTCTTCTAAGGATCGCAATAGCTGCTGCGCCTCTTCTCCAGCCCTCTTTTCATGCTTTCAGAATATTTCCATGATTTGTTTCCGTATCCGTGTCATTCCTAAACTCTTTCATGTGTTTAGTATAAATAGAGACCTACGGCCTCCATATTTAGCACGCGAGTGTTCCACCCCTTCTTTGTCTCTCTTTGCATTCTAGACTACGCTATTGCTTTCGACTCCTACGTGCTTGCTCAATCGACCACGTAAGCTCAGATCATTCTGAGTCCCAGTCACGTTGCATAGACCGACCAATTTGACCAACTCCACTTTAATCAACTTAATCAATCTTTTAAATCCTTTAACGAGGGCACTTTCCACGCATAATTGAGTCGAGCAATCACTAACGTTAACTTTAGTCAATCTTGTTTCGTCAAACATGTAAGTCTCAGGGTGTAAAATCCTATTTTATTATTGTATTTATATTTTGTATCATTAATGTAGATCTATATCAAGAGCACGTTCAAAAACCAATTTAAAATCCATCTCTAACATGGTCAGTTACTCATTTCTAATGTCAATTTTATAAGGCAAATCCATTTGAGACGAAAGCCCCAATTTTTCGAAATAAAAGGGTATGTAAACCCTAATTTTCGACCCAAAATCAAGACTTAAATGTAAAATAAAGCAAGTACAAGACACATACCTTGATTAGTCATGATTTATGGCAAGATTTGATCAAGTTTTGACGGAATTTGGTTGAGTTTTTGTAAAGAAATGAAATATGTTTGTGGTTGAAATGAATAACAAAACACAGCTTTAGTCGGGTTTTTACCCAGACAGGGACGAACCCGGGAAAGGACGCAGCACCTGCTGCACCTCTTCCAAAGATCGCAGCTTCTGCTGCGCCTTTTCCCCAGCTAGTTTTCTCCAAGATTCGTTAAAATTCGTTATAAGTTCGTTATTTGTGGACCTGGGCTTCATGCGTCTCTTCCCCGACATCTTATCTTCAACATATGGCTCCTTTTTGGCGTTCTCTTCGTCCGAATTGGCATTTTGTCATCAACAGTACAGACAGTCCGAATTAGCAGACTACAGACAACCACGACATTTTGTTCCTCGAGAGAGTTCATGATCACTAAATATAGTTCATGGATTTCTTCTCTTTATCGGAATTTTGCTTACGACGACCCAAGCGGATTCTCTCCTTAGTGGTGCCAAGGGCGTGCCATTGTCAATCTCTCACACTTTCCCTCCTCAGCGGTGCGAAGTGCGCGTCATTGTCGATCTATTATTTTCTGCTTAGCGGTGCCAAGGGCGCGCCGTTGTCAACTCAACATCAGTAGAATCATCAATATCATTTCCCAGCGAGAGTTCGTTGCCGCTTATCAGCCTACGTTTTTCTCAGAAACAGAGTTTGCTTGAGACCAATGCAAGCAGATTTCCCAGCAGTTTCTTCCAACGTCCTGCTGACCTTCATGTGATTCAGACAACCTTCAGATAATCCTTTCAGAATCCCTGTAACCCTTAATGCTTTCAGACACCATGTTATCTTCAGACCAAAGAGTTTTGCCGAAGCGCCTTCAGTCTCGTTTCACCTAAGGGTGTCTCAGGTATGGTTTCTTCTTATGGTTGGCGAGCTTCCTTACGTAGTCTAATGGACTTTAAACAACCCTCCCCGGAAGTCGACAGACTCTAAAATGTTCCCGATGAAAGGTCCTTGACTCAGACCCCTTGAGCCGCCTCTCGTCGCCATAGTCATCAGGTTGTAATCTTCGATTCACTTGATGGCTATACTTCGTCATTCGCCTTATCCAAGCCTCAGTTAAAGTGGGGGCTCTGTAGATACCTCATTTCTACACCTCCCGCCATCCACCCCGTGATGATTGGGCAGCATGTTTGATACGCGAAACGATTTTATGACAGTCCATAAGTTCATTAACAAGTGATAGCTCAAACACTCGAGTCAACCACTTGGTCGTCATCCATGCACCGATAAGGTTGTTTTGACAGTAGTTAGAGTTCATTTGAATTCCGAGTAAAAACCAACCTCATTTTCTAAAAAACCGTTGAAATGTCGAGTCGGAATATTCCGGAATGTTCTAAAATTCTCTAGATATTTATTTCTAAATTTAAATTAATATTTTTAAGAAAGTATCTTTCCGTATTTTGTGTTTTATGGAATAAGGAAGTATAGATCTACCGAAATTCCATAATAAAACGCGGAATTCTTTCTTGCTGAGGAGGAAACCTCTGGGGAAAGGACGGAGCAGGTGCTGCGCCTCTTCCAAGTATCGCAGTAGCTGCTGTGCCTCTTCTCCAGCTCTCTTTTCACGCTTTTCAGAATATTTCCGTGATTTATTTCCGTATCCGTGTCATTCCTAAACTCCTTCATATGTTTTGTATAAAAAGAGACCTTCGGCCTCCATATTTGGCATGCGAGTGTTCTGCCCCTTCTTTCTCTCTCTTTGTATTCTAGACTACGCTATTACTTTTGACGCCTACGTGCTTGATCAATCGACCACGTAAGTTCAGATCATTCTGAGTCCCAGTCAAGTTGCATAGACCGACCAATTTGACCAACTCCACTTTAATCAACTTAATCAATCTTTTAAATCCTCTAACGAGGGCACTTTCCACGCATATTTGAGTCGAGCAATTACTAACGTTAACTTTGGTCAATCTCATTTCGTCAAACATGTAAGTCTGAGGGTGTAAAATTCTATTTTATTATTGTATTTATATTTTGTATCATTAATGTAGATCTATATCAAGAGCACGTTCAAAAACAAATTTAAAATCCATCTTTTAAAACCGTATTTACAAATTAGCGGAAGTCAGACGTTGAGAAGAAACACAGTAGCAGCTGTGCCTCTTCGAAGAGTCGCAGCATCTGCTGCGCCTCTTCTTGAGGCTGCCCGCTGCTCCTGCTCTTCATCTTCTTCCTCGACTTCCTGCAATTTTCCCTTTTCTTATTTCTTTCCTTTTTTTTTCGTTCCTTTTGTTATTTTCAGTATATAAATTGTATTTTAACTAATCCTTTTCAAATTACAACGCTTAATCGTCCTAAATCCCGAGTAAGTCAATATTCGTAGTTTTTCGCCATTTTAATTCAAATCGATTCTTATAGGTTTCGACTTGTCCATGCCGAGGTTCCAGGTTCCTAATTTGATATATAAGTTTGCTTTCAAGTTTTTATTTGTCCAGTTTCTTAATCTAACCTCAAGTTTCGTTCTTTTTTGTATTTCCGACACGAGTTTGTCAATAATTGTATAAACCATTGTAAATTCTCGTTTTTTTATTTGTTTTATGACTTGCCCAGATGCATCTAATTGGTTAAAGCACTTCAACTCGAGTATAATATCAACAAGCGATATTAAATTTATCAATCAACCATAACTAACCCTCGGTTCTGACTTCACAGCAAGAACCCAACTCACGAACAGACGCAGAAGTGTTGCGCCTCTTCCAGAGGACGCAGCAGATGCTGCGCCTGTTCTGGGTTGGTTTCTGTCCCTGAATTCTTTCTCGCTTTGACGCAGTTCCTAATTATGGTATAAATCAACTATTACCCGTATTATAACCTCTAATCTGACGTATTTTCCTATTTTAATTTCTTTTCTTTTATTTTTCTTTTATTATCTTCTTCGAAATCCCGTCTTTGAGCGTGCTTTTGACGTAGATCGAATAGCCTTGTAATCGTTGTAATTTTAATTATTGTATTTCATTTATCGTAATTATTATCTTGTATGATTAAATTGTATGGCATTCACATG
Organism: Silene latifolia; assembly: GCF_048544455.1. Taxonomy (NCBI): domain Eukaryota; kingdom Viridiplantae; phylum Streptophyta; class Magnoliopsida; order Caryophyllales; family Caryophyllaceae; genus Silene; species Silene latifolia. Next base: position 140,340,001 of record NC_133536.1, read on the forward strand.
TAATTAATCTAACATCGACTTCGACCAAATTGTTTGCTAATTACGTGTTAAGCGACAAAGTCCAAATTCACATGCTAGGATTAATCTATGTTTGTTGTATTGCATGCATTACATCGACGACATATCAAATATGAACAATTTCCCTAATCATTAGTAGAGTATGGCTATCGAGGCGGGCGGGATTAGGTGTTCGAATTAAAGAGCTTCCTAATACGTACCCTCACCCCTTACTCCAGTTATCTATGGACATCCGTGTCCACTGGCATCTCGAGAGTCATTCTAGACATGAAATGCTAAGGGTAACGAGTTCTTAGTCTTCATGTTATTACTTTGTGTCGTGACATGGCACGAGGTATTCGAACGGTTTCCAATTTTTCCACAATAAATTGGTGGCGACTCCACAAATGCAGGCTTATTCAACCTTTCATCGGTTTCAATGCCTCACAAATCGGTAACGGCCCATGATGTGCTTTGGCAAACCAAGGTTCCGTGGGAGAAGTGCCGCCGCCTCGAACATGTCCACACTTAGAGGGTCTAAATGTGGAGGGTATATGTCTTTAGTGATGATAATTGTTTTGCCCGTGTCATTCCCCTCTTGATAGCTTGTGCCTTTTGATGACACATGGTTAGGATTTTTGCTTGCAAAACCCGGAAGTCTAGCTTAACAACAGAGTTGCGACCACCATGTGAGACCGTAATGGACCCGAGACTCGACCTAGGACCGACATAGCTACACAAATGTGAGGATAGATCCTCCATATGACCGGTACATCAAACCGGTCCCGTTAGGTATTTGTGAGTAGTTCTCCTTGCGGGGCGTGCATGTCAAAACGTATAAGTATGGAGCTCGTCCCTTGATTCCGTAGAATTGTTGATGTGCACATTGAGACGATTTTGTTCAATAAGGTAACCTCACTATAGCCAAATAAGCCTTTGTTATACCCCTGAGTCATTTCACCCTTTTGTTATATAACACCCTCATACACCAAGGTGCCTTACCAAGACCACCTAATGCATGGAATGAATAAAAGTAGATCTATATACATAACATATTCATATATGTTTTAAATTAATTTGTCATAAAATTAATAAAGGTCTTATGCATGCAAATTAATTAGCAAAATAAAGAAGAAATCATCCTTACATTGTAATTTCAGTTCTTATGGGCACAAAAGAGATCTCCTTCCCTTTTGTTCTTCAGCTTTCCTTTTGGATGAACAAAGACCCAAGTGTAGGATCTCTCCCAAGGAATTATACCCAAAGCTTACTCTTAATTAAAATTAATATTATAAGTACTAGATAATATTAATTCTTGTAGAAAAATGACCCAAAAATATTTGGGTTTTGCTCTCAAAAACCGATTGAGAGAGAGGAGAATGGAAGGTGATTTTCTCTTTCTAAAATCTTAATTTTTGATAAGTTGGAATGAATGAATAATTTACACACTCATGCATGTAGTGTATATCAAAAACAAGACAAAAATCCTTTTTGCCTTTTGTATGGTGAAACCGGGTAGGAGGGAAGAGGAGGGAAGAAAAAGACCCAATGCATGCTCTTGTTTGCCTTCACAATGCAAACTAGGGTTGCATGGCTAGGCTATAATACAAATGATTGTGTTTTCCACTAATTTAAACAACACAATATTTAGCCTAATTCCCTCTTAATTTCGGTACACTTATAATATGGGATTCATATTATTTTTGTCAATTTTGACTTATGTAACATGTCATATGTTACATAAATTTGTTGTGCATTTTTAACATATTAAAAATCAACGTATTATTAAAAATACGTCACATACAAAAATCGACTTAGTAATTCATAATTACTTGTACCAAAATATTTTACCAATTTATAAATCACAACAAATTGTATTTATAATAATTCATTCAATTTCAATTGTTTCTTTAAACAATAATTTCATCCGAGTAATGATACAATTCGATTACTCAGACCGTATCTCATTTAATCACATTTCAATGTGATACGTAAATTTTACTTCCAAAATCGTCCGTCAATTTTTCAAGTAATTTAATTAACTCGTAACGTTATACGATTAATTAAATGATCAATTAAGAGTGTTGCCCTATAGGTATGACCTAGGGGGTCAACTGATCACCACGTCGCACGACAATAATGTCAAACTCTAGTCAGCCAATCATTACCGATATATGTTGACTAGTTGACAGTAAAAATACTTCCCAATTGTATTCTTTTAAAATGAGTTTAAACATGTGATCATTATGATTAATAGTTGTGATCGCATTATTGTCGGAGGACACTTATTCCAACAATCTCCCACTTGTTCTCGACAAGTGTGCGTCACCAATTCTCTTGTCCTATTACTATCTCCCACTCAATGCAAGGTGTCTTTCAGGTCGTACTTGCAAGTGATCATATCGAGAGTGGTTTCCTCGATCTGGAGAATAACTGATTGACCAGATTTATCCACCATGGATACATTCCGAGCGTGGCCACGTATTTCCAGTTCATTACTCCTCGAGTGGCCCTGAGATATTGTTATAACCCTGACTAGGGGTGGACAATTCCTATCGCACTTATTCCCTTCGACTAGCCACAGTCATCATAACCCAAAATATGCCCATTTGACCCCATTTACGAAGGTCGTAGTAACACAAATCAAAGTTAATCTGAAACTGTGCCATCTTAGGTGAACAGTCTTTAGTCAAAAGAATTGACTCATTTGAATACTATAGTAGCTCTCGCCACGACCAGGCTATATAAATTTGCCAGAACTCTATAAGCGGTCATAAGGCCCGACAAAATGTTCCTAACAGTCTGCCTATGTGATCGACTAGTCATCTCACATGACTCTATGGCACTTGAACTTGCCATCAATCGCATCACACTCTAGTCACTTCGAGACGTCACCTCATACAAGTGACTATGGGCAATTACTATGTTAATCCGTGTTCACTTTAACGGGGTTCAATTGTCACTACAACCTGTTTGGATGTTACAATGTATAAATTAAAGATAAAAGACAAATGTGATTGTGAACATGAACAAAAAACAACACTTTTATTTCATTTCAAAATCTAACAAAAACTTGGTACACGTTTAAGTCCCATGGACGTAACATGTCCATCATGCTTAGCTTGCGATAAAGGCTTGGTGAGTGGATCGGCTATGTTGTCATCCGTCCCAACCTTACAAATCGCAATTTCCTTTCTTTCAATGAAATCTCTTATTACATGATATTTTCTAAGTACATGCCTAGATCTATTACTAGACTTCGGCTCTTTAGCTTGGAAGATCGTCCCACTATTATCACAATAGAGAGTGATGGGATCATTGGCGGTATGTACTACTCTTAGACCTTCCGTGAATTGCCTGATCCACACAGCTTCCTTGGCAGCTTCTGATGCTGCTATGTACTCAGCCTCCGTCGTTGAATCCGCGGTTACAGCTTCCTTAAAGCTTCTCAAGCTAACGGCACCACCATTGAGCATGAAAACAAAACCAGCTTGTGATTTCATGTCATCTCTATCTGTTTGAAAACTTGAGTCCGTGTATCAATTAACACGCAGGTCAGTGTCTCCTCCAAACACTAGGATAGAGTCCTTAGTTCTTCTTAAGTACTTAAGGATGTTCTTGACGGCTATCCAGTGACTCTCACCTGGATTTCCTTGATATCTACTCGTCATGCTCAAGGCATACGAGACATCAGGACGTGTGCATATCATGGCATACATGATTGATCCAACAGCGGAAGCATAAGGGATCAACTTCATGCGTTCAACATCATGGGGGTCGGAGGGAGATTGAGTCTTGCTCAATATCGTCCCGGTTACCATAGGTACCAAACCCCTTTTGGATTTATCCATGCTGAACCGTCGAAGAATCTTATCAACATAAGATTCTTGACTTAGTGCCAATATCCTCTTGGATCTATCTCTATGGATCCGGATACCTAATATGCGTTGTGCTTCTCCTAAATCCTTCATTTGGAAGTGGTTACCTAACCACTTCTTAACAGAAGACAACATTGGAATATCATTTCCAATGAGTAGTATGTCATCGACATACAAGATTAGGAACACAACATTGCTCCCACTAAATTTCATGTATAAACATGGTTCCTCAACACTTCGAGTGAAACCATTTTCCTTTATAACATGATTGAATCGATGATTCCAACTTCTAGATGCTTGCTTAAGACCATAAATGGATCTCTTAAGCTTGCATACTTTGTTAGGATTTTTAGAATCAACAAAACCTTCGGGTTGTATCATGTACACCTCCTCTTCTAAATGCCCATTTAGAAAAGCGGTTTTGACATCCATTTGCCATATTTCATAATCATGAAATGCGGCAATCGCTAACAAAATCCGTATGGATCTTAGCATGGCTACGGGGGCGAAGGTCTCATCATAATAGAGACCTTGGACTTGGGTAAATCCTTTTACCACTAGCCTAGCTTTGTAGACATCATCATGTCCTTCTATGCCATTTTTGACTTTGAATATCCATTTGCATTGAAGGGGTCTTGCCACTTTAGGCAAATCTACCAAGTCCCAAACTTGGTTTTCATGCATATAATCCATTTCGGACTTCATGGCTTCACGCCATAAGGAGGAATTTGGATTAGAGATTGCGGCCTTGTAGGTGGCGGGCTCGTCACTTTCCATAAGTAACACATCGAGTGTTCCATCTTCCTTGATAAGTCTCACATATCGATCAGGATGGCGAATTACTCGACCCGTTCTTCTTAGTGGAGGAGGTACAACCGCGTTAGACGACGAAGGAACATCTTCATGCGTCTCTACCTCGGTTTGTGGCTCTTGAACTTCATCAAGTTCAAAATTTCTCCCACTCTGTCTCTTAGAAATAAACTGGCTTTCTAAGAAGACAGCCTCGGAAGACACAAACACTTAGTTATCTTGAGGTTTGTAGAAGTAGTAACCTCGAGAGGTCAAAGGATAACCTACAAAGATGCATTTTTCGGATCTTGGGGCAAGCTTATTGTCGGGTTTAATCTTGACGTAAGCATCACATCCCCAAATTTTCATGTAGGATAGATTAGGAACTCTTCCTTTCCATGTTTCAAATGGAGTCTTTTCGGTGGCTTTAGTGGGACTATTATTTAAAGATAGAATTACAGTTTGGATTGCAAATCCCCAAAACGAGTTCGGTAACTCAGTTTGACTCATCATGGATCGAACCATATCAAGTAGGGTTCGATTTCTCCTTTCGGCAACACCATTGAGTTGTGGTGTTCCGGGTGGAGAAAGTTGTGATATAATACCACAACCTTTCAAGTGTGAATCGAATTCAAGACTAAGGTATTCTCCACCACGATCGGATCGTAGTGCCTTAATCCTTTTGTTCAATTGGTTCTCTACTTCGTTTTGAAATTCCTTGAATTTCTCAAACGCTTCACTCTTGTGTTTCATTAAATAGATATACCCATATCTACTTAAATCATCGGTGAAGGTTATGAAGTAGTCATAATTTCCACGAGCGGTGATAGTCATTGGTCCACACAAATCGGTGTGTATGAGTCCCAATAGTTCACTAGCTCGTGTCCCTTTACCACTAAAAGGATTACGAGTCATTTTGCCAAGTAGGCAATATTCACATGTACCATATGATTGATAGTCAAATGGTGTAATCACATTAGTCGAAATTAATCTTTTGATGCGATTCTCGTTTATGTGACCTAATCGACAATGCCAAATGAACGCTTCACTTGGGTCACTTGTTTTGAGTTTCTTTGATTGAATGTTATAGATATCATTAGTCGGATTTGAGGTCTCTAAAATGTAAATGCCATTGATGGAAGAAGCTTGGCCTATAACCAAATCATTCCTTGAAATAGTACAACGATTGTTCTTAATGACAAAACAAAAACCGTCCATGTCTAGCATGGCGATTGAAATAATGTTTTTAGAGAGTGTAGGCACATAAAAACAATTATGTAAATACAACTCAAATCCATTAGGCAAAGCTAAAACATAAGTTCCTTTGGATTCGGCCGCTACCCGAGCTCCATTTCCAAGGCGTAGATCCACATCTCCCTTGCTAAGCCTCTCCACATCTCTTAAACCCTGTAAATGATTACAAAGGTGAGAACCACAACCGGTATCTAGTACCCATGTCGTAGTGGAAGTATAATTTATATCAATAACATAAATTTCTTTAGGAATTTTACCTTTTGGAGTGATGATTCCTTCCCTTATATTTCGCAAATATACGGGACAATTCCTAAGCCAATATCCCATGCCATAGCAATAATGGCACTCATCATTAACTTGCTTGAAGTTTTTGATTTTCTTTCCCTTCTTCTTGAACTTTTTGCCCTTTGAAGCAAGAACTTGATTGCTTGAGCTCCCACTAGTTTTGGCATCTTTATCTTCCAGAGACAAAGACCCTATAGATTGTATGAGGTAGTCTTCCTGAGACGGACTCACACGAGGTCTAGTAGTAGTAGGTGGTTTAGAAGAAGTGATGAAGTTAAGGTTTCCATCCGAACCTATCCCAAAATGAAGTTCTCTAGTAGTGTCGAAATCATTGTTGGAGCAAACGTGGTCAAGAACATTGTGGTAAGACTCAATAGTTATCGGTGCGGTAGCGTTTGAAGGATTCATTGTAATGAACTACAAGTAGGGAGGAAAAGGAAATATTAACATTTGTCTTTATAAATCATACTTGCAAAATTTGACAAGATATGGACATTTAAATAGTGACCTCTATCCAACTATTGTAAATGATTCCAAGACCCAAATTCATATTAACTTAGGCACGGGGTAGCCGATGAAACCTTTATCAATATAACTCGGTGGATGAACCTTTTAATCGATTCTACTTTTAGAACTCTTGGTCGATAAAATTACTCTAATGTTTATCTATAGCCCAAAAAAACATCAACAAGGGCACGGGGTAGCCGATGAAACCCTTATCAATAACTTTTGTTGAGTTCAATCCAAATTTCGAATAAATGTGTCCATTATCCAAACCCACATTAACTTAGGCACGGGGTAGCCGATGAAACCCTCATCAACATGAATTCGGTGGGTGGACATTTATCACCCACTTCCCTACGTAACAAGGTTTGTACCCCGGGGTAGCCGAGTGCACTCCCTCGCGAAATAGGTTTTCATGGTTTCTACTATTTGGTAAGGCTATGTCTCAATTAATTGTTTTAGCGAGAGGTCATGTCAATTTATTATCTATCACGTTTTAAGTGAACTAAAGCGGTGAACTACGATAATTTTAATTGACACGGTCGATAAACTCGATGAAAGAAGATGCATGTTTTAGTTATGGCGATTTAGCGATGCATGCGACATAAAATAAAATGCAAGCATAAAATAAATAAATCCTAGTATGGCCTTTCCTAAAATAGAAAAAACTATTTAACTATTACATATTCGGAAACCATCTTCATTGGTCCCTTGAACTTCGGTTGTGACACGCATCTCGAGGTAACACCGTCTTTATGTATCGCCATTCTTGAAGAAATCCGTCTTTGGGAACTCCGGAATGAATAAAATTACATAATAAATTACATAATTTCCTATTATACATTTGTAACTAAAATAAAAAAAAATATTAAATTACAAAACGATGATACGAGATCACAATAAAATTACAACCGAATCGATATTCCCATACATTTCGGGAAATACCAATTAAAATCTAAGGCCATACTAAGTAAAATTACATAAATTAAAATTATGACAATCATAAAGAAAAATGCAGCATTATAATATGTATGAACATGCCCAATTTATGCTAAATCGCCTTTAAATAGCCAATATCGTATATTACTCGGTTTTTACGGATTTGCGTGATTTCAACATTTTACAATCACAAAAATTACATAAATTCATATTTATGCATAAGTTAATTACCCTAACCTCTTAGGACTCAAAATTTAGTCTTCACTAATTATTTGACCATAATTAACTCATATTTATAAAATTGTTCATTAATGGACTAAAAATTACAAAAATAAGCTATAAACTTCAAATAAATCACAAAATTTCAAATAAATTCAAAATTTGAAATTTAAACTCATGAACATTCTGGAAAAATACCATGACACTCATAATGTTCAAAACCTTAGGTCAAAAATTTCGAAATGTTTCCGGAAAAACAATGTTGCGGTTTATCGGTTTTTAATAAAATAATCATAAAAACATGGGAAAAAAATATTCATTAACTGTTCAATTTTAGATCTGAAAAAGATAATAAAATGCAACATTGGACGTTTTTCCTTAGTCATAGATTATGTTTTATTAATTTTTTCACTAATAATGTCACTATTTATGCTATTTTTCTTCAAAAATCCATAAATCATGCAAAAAGACTTCACTATAGCCCATCATTTTACACACATCTTGTAAAATTGCATGTGACAACATATTAAATTTCTATGACTAGATTCGAAATTTATCTCATATTAACCTATTTTTCACCTAAATCCGAATTTAATAATGAAAAATCCATTTTTTGAGCATAAGAAGTCCAAAAATTATGAAAATTTACAGGTTATCTCAAAATAATATATGTGATAACATATCCAAAAATCACTGGAAAATTCGAACTATAGCTAATTTTAGACCGAAAATGACATTTTTACTCATAAAATCACATTTAAATGCCATTATTGTATAATATGAACAATAAAAATCCGTAAATTTAACCAAAATATCCTAAAATATATTAGGACCAGAAATTTTAACATGCATGAATTAATTTCGTGATATATCATAATAACACAAATTTTACAAGTTTTATATGTTAATCTTTATAACTCGGAAAAACTTTTAACCGATTTGCATGCAAACAACCATGGCTCTGATACCAATTTGAAGGAAAAGTAGATCTATATACATAACATATTCATATATGTTTTAAATTAATTTGTCATAAAATTAATAAAGGTCTTATGCATGCAAACTAATTTGCAAAATAAAGAAGAAATCATCCTTACATTGTAATTTCGGTTCTTATGGGCACAAAAGAGATATCCTTTTCTTTTGTTCTTGAGCTTTCCTTTTGGATGAACAAAGACCCAAGTGTAGGATCTCTCCCAAGGAATTATGTTTAGGTCTTTTTCACCTAAGTCGATTTAGGGTCAATGTAGTCTATATTCGTTGGTTGATTGTATGATGATTTATATGTCAATAAGTAAACGGGAAAATAAAGTGCGTAATGTAAATTGACACGTAAGATTTTGGTGACGCGGAAAACCCAGTGTGGGAACAACCGCGGGAGGGACGGTACCCTGCCAAGTATTGCACTATGTGAATTGGAGGATGATTACAATTATGGTACGAAGCTAATCCTGCTGGCCCTAGGTGTCAGGCCTGCAAGATCGAGAATGAACGTGTATTATTTGACGAGATGTGATCTTGAGTGTTGATGTACGAATGCGGGTGTTTTCTGAATGTCCTTCTTAATTTCCTTCTTCTGCTATTTATAGGGTAAGAACCCTAGATATACTCTATCTCGAATATGGAAAGAGAATATTATTTCCATGAGGACTTCTTTCCTAATCCGGATTCCCTTGCCAATTCCCCCCGATCTCCCTAACTTCTCCCTGACACTCTTTTCCTTAACACGTGCGCCTACTGTGATGGGCTCTTGATCCTTCTTAAGCCCATTCCCTCTTCTCCTGACTGCGGGCTCCCATCCTCCTCACCTCTTCTCTATAATCTTTATTTCACCAAGCGGGCTTTCTTTATTACGCTATTTTTAGCCCAAACAGTTTGCCCCAAATTTCTTGCGAAGTACGCTTTCAAGCATCGAGCAAGGAATTTACGTAACCAAGTATTTAAAACCCTACGCCGCCCTTTCACTCCTTCCCATGCAAGCCGCCTTTCTCCTCTTTCTCCGCACCCAACTCCCTCTCTCCTCTTTATAACCCCAACGTCTCTCTTCCACTCTCATTAATCACTCCAAATCATTTAAAAAAAAAACTCTCTTCTCTTAAACCCTCAATCTTCTTCCCTTTAATCTTCATCAGCTTCACTGTTTCCTCTCCCGTCTTCATCATCAGGTAATCCATCTTCTTTCTTCTTTTTAGTCTTCATTTTCTCTCTCCATTATGGGCAAAACTCGACAGTCTTCGTCAACCTCGACGCCCTCCGACCGTAATCTCGACCCTACTTTCCCTTCTCGGGGACTTTTCAAACACCCACACGATTGTGACTCCGCCCTAACTCCGGCCGACATTCCGACGATCAAGAACTTGCTTGGTCTTGGTGATGGGGTTGAGATCGCTGTCCCTGAACCGGGACAGAAAGCTGACGCCCTCCGTCCGGGGTGGGTTTGTTTCTACTTGTACCCGTTTAGATATGGCCTTCGTTTTCCTTTCCCTAAACTCGTCCAAGATTTCATTTTTACCAACAATTTCGCCATGGCACAAATCTCTGCCGCCATTTGGAGAGTTCTTCTCTACTCTCGGCCGCCGGTCGAAATCGCAAAGCTGTCACTCTGGGCGATCTGGCCTATATGTACAACATCAGGTCCCTGGGCAGGGGTCAATTCTCCTTCCGGGGTCGTGGAGAGGCTCCCTTCAAACATGTGTCAAAATCTCGCGATGAGAAATGGTTCGAGGACTTCTTCTATGTGAGGAAGGACTCCATCCAGCCTCTTGCCGATTATATTTTCGAGAAATGGGTTCTGACTTCGAGTAAGTAGCCTCCCTGTCGCCTGAATTATTTTATCTCGCTGCTTACTAGCTTACTTCATCGTCTTCGTGCAGGCCCCTGTGACCTTACCCGTATTGGTGCCTAGATTCCTGCCTACAGCAAGCTGTTCTGCATCTCTGAATCTGAGAGAAAGTTTCCAGACCTGCTTCCTGGTTTTTCACCTGCTTCTTCCTCCAATCCTCCTCAATCAGCCCACAGCATGTCTTCTGGTAAGGTTTCTATAACCACTTCTGTTTGCATGCCGTTGCTGCTGATGTTTTAAGCATTCTGCCGTCTGAGACTGTGTATGCTTGCAGGTGCAAAAGTGTTGGGGCTGGTGTCCTTAACAGTTAGTGCAAGGACTTATAAATCTCTAAAAGGATCAAAGGGTATACTTTTGTATCATAATCAGTTGGTCCACGCTTATCAATAACGGTTGGCTTGCTAGATAAGTTTGACGTTATTGTCATACAGATGGCGGTGATCAACTGGTCCCTAAAAGTCACACCTATAGGATACGTTTGAGAGATGTGACGGTATGAAAATACAGTCATGTAGATGCCAAATTTGACTAACCAGTTAGTCCGAGTTATTTGACTAGTAATTAGTCAAATATGTGATGTTGAGATATTTTTATTTAATACGGATTATATAAAAATGGCTAAGACGAATTAAACGATTAATTCGTAAAATTGAATATAAACGATTTATATTTGATTAATGTATATTGAATATAATTATACAATATTGTCTTTGTTGGACATGTATTAATAATTCAACTAATCCGTATTATTAGTTGATGCTTTAATAACCGATAACCGATGACAGTTTATAATTAGATCGTGTCATATACATTTAGTAAATTGCATGTCGGACCGCGAGTTAAAATAAAGAGGAAATGGAAAAGCCCATTTCCCTCTCTTGATCTCGGTTTGGCCGAATGGCCTAGACAATAAGAGAGGCTCACTCTCTTGTTTAACCTAATCATTTCATTTGCAAAAAGAAATTAGGGTTTTGAGAAAGTGCCTCTCGAAATTCGGATCTCTCATCCAACATAAACTCACAAAACAATCCTCTCAATATTGCAAGGCAATTAGAGGATTCCCTCTAGCACAAGGGCATTTCTCGGACAATCTTGGGTGCAACATTTAGGAGGAGATCTACTTTGATCTCTCATTGCCATTTTGCACTAGGACCGAAGGTTATTTCTATTGCTTAATCGTTCTTTGTTAATTTTGTTTATGACAATAAATTGCATATAAAATTTACGTTATAATCCTATAAAGAAAGGGTTTTATACGGATATTACCCTACAAGTGGTATCAGAGCGAGGCCACGTAAATTTTCTATGTGTTTTTCATCAAACGGAATGGATCGATTAATTTTTTTTTGATGCATTTTTCACTCGGCTGAAATTTTTTTTCCCTCGGCATATTTTTTTTTCCTCTCGGCAATTGTTTGATTGCTGCGTTTTTTTTGTTTTTGTTTTTTTTTTGCCTTGGGAACCGTGTCAAGTATACACGGTAATGGTTGTTACTTGTTTTGTTTTCATTTTTATCTTTGCATATTGTATTGTAATCGATATTCATTGCAATGTGTAAAAGATCTATCAAAATGATTGCATAAAATTTCGTGTGGCACAAATTTTTGTCCCGAAAAATTTTTTTAATGGAAAACCGTGTGGCCTTCATGTCCACGTCCTGATTTTCTGTTTTTTTGCATCGTTTTGCGTGCTACAAAATTTTGTTAGATCAATCGATCTCTTGTTTTCAATCGTTCTTCACATGTTGTAATTTTAACCGATAATTATTGCAATATGTTGAAGATTAACAATTGTAGTTTGATTTCTATAAGGATTAGATTAAAATTGCAATTGTGTTTTATCAAACCGTTTTGGTTTGATCTCTTGTTGCTCACGATTGAGCCGTTTTTCTTCCAATTGTTGCTCACGGTTTTAGCAACATTTTAATAAAAATTTTTTTTTCATGGTACTGTTCGCTGTTCACGACCAGCAGTGAAGAAGAAAAAAAAAATATATTTTTCTATTTTTTTTTTCGGCCCTTTTATTGCATAAAACGGATTTATGCTCTCGCTTGATAGTGAAACGGTTCACCCACGTAAAATTATGTTACTTTAAAATGATTTATAGTAACGGATTATCTCGGATTAAAATTAACTTGACTAAAGCGGTTTTGTCATATAATTTTAATTATCTTTGGTGGTTTGGATAAATTTAACATAATTACGGAATTATGTCACGAATAAATTTAAATTTTAGTTGATGCATTTTATTTATCGTTCTTGTTTTATTTGAATGCTTTTAATTACGTATTTATTTATTTTTGCAAACGGTTGTAACTTAGTGTGGCCTTAGTAGAACGTGTTACCGTAATGATGGGACACGGTCTTGGTTGTATTTTGAGATCTCGTATCTCCATTTTATTTTTATTATTACAAGGTTTTATTTAGAATGTAAATAGGTTTACATTTGTAAATTTTAATTGTAATTTTGAGAAGACTAAAGATGGAGACCGGATGCTCACTCCCGCTACATGGACAAAGATGGAACATCAAGACAAGCTTTTCGGGTCCAACGGTGGATTCCAAAGTTGTATTTTGTTCTTTTTACTAGGATAGGCCACACTAGGAATTTTTTTTTATTTACGTATTGCATTCTTTTATTTATTTTATCGTAACGATAGTATGCATCATTTTCCGCCTAAAAACCAAACCACCTAATTATTGCATGAAAACTGACACATATAGAGGTCACGAGTTAGTTTTCTTTGACATTCTCATGTCACACGTTTTTTTAAGCCATCACCCAAATTAATTCAATCACGCAGACGCTAGTTATTCGTTCACTTAATATGAATTATAATTTAGTTGATGGGATCTTCCTCGTATAAACAAAAATTGAGAACGGTCTTTATAGGTCAAACTCCAATGAGTCCCTTCTTCGTCGGTAGGCATAATATGACCCCTTCTACGTCGGGTAAGTTGGAACCGATTGACCTATTTTATCTCAACACTCTGGTCACTCGTACGATCCTGTGACTATGGTGGACTATAGATAGGATTTACGGAAATCTATCGACCAAGAGTTCTTACGGAAGAATTAGCTAAACAGTTGGCTTATCAATTTACGAAAATTGAGTCTTGGGATCACTTGTATCATTCTTGAGGGAGATCAATTATGCAAGTGCGAGAGTCTACATGTTAAAATGAATTTTAAAATAGACTTAAATCACCTCGATGAGTTGCTTATTTCGTTTTTGTTTTTCTTTCTTTTTTAGTGTAGATCACGAACTTTTAAACTGCTAATAACAAATGGTCTGGTTCTACGATAACCCAATGCCAAGTGCCACATTGGACCGTGAGTCCTGGCCGGATCTTCATGAATCGGATGAATCGGTCTACTCGATCAAGAATGATGGATCAAACTTCGCGGATCGGGAGGCGGCATTACGGAATGCTGCCGGCGGCGACGGAAGCTCAAATATCTATTAGAGCCCATCCCGGCAAACCCGGTCCCACGGCTAGAGTTCTTTGAAATCACCAAGTTTAATTATTTCTGTATGGAAGCGGGTGCGATTAAAAACGTACTCATTTTTGCAATGGAACCCAATTTGCAGAAACGCTTCATAGCCCATGGTGCGAACAAGATTTTCACAACGCTCACCAAGGAATTCTTGAAAGCACCGAGAATCGTGACCTGTGAGCATACCACTCGCTTCTTTGATGCGAGACTCCAGAAGGGCCAACCAGTTAGCCCACACATTCTCAGCATGATTGAGAATGTCGAGAAGCTGGAGACCTTTGATTGTAAGATCAGCGAGAACATTGTGATCGACCGCATGCTTCACTCACTCCACGATGGTTTTTCGCAATTTAGAGCGAATTACTATATGAATGATTTGAAGAAAAGTCCCCATGAACTACACTCCCTTATCGTACAGACCGAGAAGGACATGAAGTTCAGTGGGAGCAATAAACAGGATGTTCTCGTTGTGACAAACAAGGGAAAGGGTAAGGGCAAAGCTCAGGCAAACCTAGCAGTAGGTAAACCGAAGTTCAAGAAGTCGGGTCCAGGTAAGAGTGGGCCTGGTGAGTCGAGCACCTCATCAGGCGCGACAAAGAGCAAAACCGAAAAGATGGAATGCCATCACCGCCACAAGATCTGGCATTGGAGGCGGACATGTCCTGTTTATCATGAGGACATAAAAGCGGTCGCGTTAAACCCGTTGGTATGTCTTCTTCTTCTACTTTTATTCATATGATTGAGATTAACCATGCAAGTTACGGAACTTGGGTACTAGATACTGGTTGTGGTTCTCATCTGTGTAATCATGTGCAGGGCCTCCGAAATCTCGAGCCTCTCGTAAAGGGTGAGGTTGACCTGCGTGTTGGGAATGGAGCAAGAGTGGCTGCCGTCTCAAAGGGGACATATGTGATCCAGCTTCCTAGCGGATTTGAGTTGTCATTATATGACCGCTATTATGTACCCATCTTTCGAAAAACATTATTTCGGTTTCGCACTTGACAAACTTGGATTTTCATTTGTAATAGAGAATAATACTTGCATTTTCTCATTACACGATATGATTTATGGCAAGGCAGTCTCCATGAATGGAATTTATGTTTTAGATCAGACGACCGAAATATTACACGTAATGAATAAAAAGTTAAAGGTTGGTGACAAAGATCAAACGTATCTATGGCAATCGCCGTATGTATGGACACATTAATGAGAAACGCGTAAAACAGCTCATTAAAAATGGAGCTATGTCGGCCTTTGATTTTCAATCATTTGGCACGTGTGAATCATGTCTCATCGGTAAGATGACTCGGATTTCCTTCAAAGGTGTTGGAATGCGCGCTGCTGACCTATTAGGGCTCATACACACGGATGTATGTGGTCCTATGTCAATCACCGCACGAGAAGGCTATAGGTATTTCATCACTTTCACGGATGATTTAAGTAGATATGGCTATGTCTACTTAATGAAGCACAAAAGTGAATCCTTAGAGAAATTCAAGGAATACCAAAATAGGGTACAGAACCTATTGGGTAGAAAGATTAAAACACTGCGTTCAGATCGTGGTGGCGAGTATCTTTCTCACGAGTTTGATCAACACCTTAAAGACTGTGGGATTGCCCTACAGTTAACTCCACCTGGAACACCTCAATTGAATGGTGTGTCCGAACGGAGAAATCGAACACTACTTGATATGGTTCGATCCATGATGAGTCACACCGTGTTGCCTGACTCATTATGGGGTTATGCTCTTCTGTCACCGCTCTAATACTTAACCGAAGTCCGTCTAAAGTCATTAACAAGACTCCATATGAACTATGGAAGGGAACGGTCCCTAACTTGTCCTTTATACGGGTTTGGGGCTGCGAGGCTTATGTCAAGTGGAGACACGAGGATAAGCTCGGCCCGCGATCGGTCAAGACATACTTTATAGGTTATCCTAAAGGAACACTTGGTCATTACTTCTATTCGCCAACCGAACAACGTGTTTTTGTTGCGGCTAGTGCGACATTCTTAGAGAAGGAATTTCTCGAGAATGCAAAGAGTGATAGAACCTTCGAACTGTCGGAGATTCCAGAACCAAATACCGAGCAACTATTGGAGGAACCTATTCCTTCAATCCCGGCTGCGGTTAACATTCCTGAGGAACCTAGGAGGTCGGGAAGAGTCTCTATTCCTCCGGACAGATACATTGGTATGGTCGAGGAACATGACATAGATGACGTTCTACTCTTAACAAGTAGTGAACCCGCAACCTATAAAGGTGCCATGACTAGTTTCGACTCAAAGCTATGGCTTGAGGCCATGCAATCCGAGATGGACTCTATGTATGAGAACAACGTATGGGATCTTGTTGACTTACCTGCCAAGGTTCGTCCCCTTCAATGCAAATGGCTTTACAAGATAAAGCATTCTGTGGAAGGTCAACAAGATATCTATAAAGCACGACTAGTTGCTAAAGGTTTCACCCAAGTGCCAGGTTTGCACTACGATCAAATTTTTGCACCCGTAGTCATGCTGCGTTCCATTCGGATTATCTTAGCGATCGCCGCTTTTCATGACTATGAAATTTGGCAAATGGATGTGAAAACCGCCTTCTTAAACGGCTTTTTGGAGGAAGAGTTGTACATGGTACAACCCGAAGGTTTCATTGATCCACAACATCCTAAGAAAGTGTGCAAGCTTAAGCGTTCCATTTATGGACTTAAGCAAGCATCTCGGAGTTGGAATCATCGCTTCGACCAAGTGATTAAAGAAAATGGATTTATTCGATCGGTCGAGGAACCATGTCTTTATATCAAGTCGAGTGGGAGCAAGATTGTTTTCCTAATATTGTATGTCGATGACATACTCCTGATTGGGAATGACATACCTCTCTTAACTTCGGTGAAAGTATGGTTGAAAAACCATTTCCAGATGAAAGATCTGGGAGAGGCACAAAGAATTCTAGGCATCCGTATCTATTGAGATAGATCACGACGGATGCTATCTCTCGATCGAGTCTTACATAGACAAAGTCCTGGAGAGATTCAACATGACTAACTCCAAGAAGGGGTTTCTTCCCATGGCTCCAGGGGTGCATTTGAGCAAGTCTCGGGCACCAGAGACACCGGAAGAGAAAGAGCGCATGGCACGGATACCTTATGCCTCGGCAATAGGATCTATCATGTATGCCATGATATGCACACGTCCGGACGTGGCATATGCATTGAGTATGACAAGTCGATTCCAACAAAGATCCGGGTGAACCACATTGGGCTGGTCTGTCAAGAACATTCTTAAGTACCTACGGAGGACTAAAGATTGGGCATTGACTTATGGAGGCGAACAAAAGCTATGCGCAACCGGTTCTGTGCAGATGCTAGCTTCCAAACGGATCGAGATGACTCGAAATCTCGGTCTGGATTCGTTTTTACTCTTAATGGCGCTGCAGATCACCGAAAGAGTTCGAAACAAATCACATAAAGAGATTCTACGACGAGTCCGAGTACTATGCCGCGTCTGAAGCTACAAAGGAAGCGATATGGATGCGTCAATTCTTACATGGACTATCTGTAGTGCCTAGTTCGAATGACCCGATCACCATCTATTGCGACAATAGTGGTGCCATCTTCCAAGCTAAGGAGCCTAAGTCTAGCAACAAGTCTAGACATGTACAACGGAAAGCTCATCTAATCCGAGATTACATGGAGCAAAAGGAAGTAGTGATAGACAAGATTGCTACCGATGATAACATAGCAGATCCTCTCACTAAAGCATTACGACAAGATAAGCATGAAGGGCATGTTAATTCCATGGGAATTAAACGTGTTCCTAAGTTGTAGTACTTTTTTATGGATTAGATTCATTCCCTTTTGTACTCTATACGACATCGTCGTTTTGATATTTTATATATATTTTGTTTTTCATGTGGATTTGTACGACAAATTTTGAACACCACAAAGTGAACTGAACAAACATTATATTTTTCAGTCCTTAATTGCCCACATGAGCTGATAACTCTGGCAATTGTTTTGTGACGTTGGTTGATGGTGGGTTCAACGAGCCATAAGTCAACCAGTTGACTGACCAATCACAGAGGCGATTTATACGGATATTTCGTAGGAGACAATTGTGACATCGACGTGGAGTCCTAAATGTTTTATAACATTCGGTGCCCGGTCGTGGATAGGACTTCCATGGTGATCCTAAGAGTCGATTCTTTTGACTATCGACTGTCTCTTGAGACTAAGGCAGATTTTGGGTGACTTTGGTTTCTTTCTCACGGTCATCCGTAACAGGGGGCCAAGTAGATTGCTTCGGTCATTTCATGCTTTGTGCTTAGATCGGAAGGAGTTCGAGTTGAAGGAAATATTCAGCCTTTATCGGTACTCGATATTTCTCGGGGCCACTCGAGGAGTCAGAATCGAAATGCATGGCCATGCTCGGATACGGATTCGTTTTATCGGTTAAGTTACTCTCTAGTCGGGAAACCACTCTAGATACAGATCGATTGTAAAATACGACCTTTGCGGATCCGGATCTGCAAATTGTTTTACATTGAGTGGGAGAAATTTTAAATGAATATGAGAATCGGTTATCGCACATACACTTGTACGGACAAGTGGGAGTTTGTTGGAGGGGGTGTCCTCCAGTTAGTGCGGATAACGTCATTGCACATACACTTGTACGGACAAGTGGGAGCTTGTTGGGGCTGGTGTCCTTAACAGTTAGTGCAAGGACTTATAAATCTCTAAAAGGATCAAAGGGTATACTTTTGTATCATAATCAGTTGGTCCACGCTTATCAATAACGGTTGGCTTGCTAGATAAGTTTGACGTTATTGTCATTCTGATGGCGGTGATCAACGGTCCCTAAAAGTCACACCTATAGGATACGTTTGAGAGATGTGACGGTATGAAAATACAGTCATGTAGATGCCAAATTTGACTAACCAGTTAGTCCGAGTTATTTGACTAGTAATTAGTCAAATATGTGATGTTGAGATATTTTTATTTAATACGGATTATATAAAAATGGCTAAGACGAATTAAACGATTAATTCGTAAAATTGAATATAAACGATTTATATTTGATTAATGTATATTTAATATAATTATACAATATTGTCTTTGTTGGACATGTATTAATAATTCAACTAATCCGTATTATTAGTTGATGCTTTAATAACCGATAACCGATGACAGTTTATAATTAGATCGTGTCATATACATTTAGTAAATTGCATGTCGGACCGCGAGTTAAAATAAAGAGGAAATGGAAAAGCCCATTTCCCTCTCTTGATCTCGGTTTGGCCGAATAGCCTAGACAATAAGAGAGGCTCACTCTCTTGTTTAACCTAATCATTTCATTTGCAAAAAGAAATTAGGGTTTTGAGAAAGTGCCTCTCGAAATTCGGATCTCTCATCCAACATAAACTCACAAAACAATCCTCTCAATATTGCAAGGCAATTAGAGGATTCCCTCTAGCACAAGGGCATTTCTCGGACAATCTTGGGTGCAACATTTAGGAGGAGATCTACTTTGATCTCTCATTGCCATTTTGCACTAGGACCGAAGGTTATTTCTATTGCTTAATCGTTCTTTGTTAATTTTGTTTATGACAATAAATTGCATATAAAATTTGCGTTATAATCCTATAAAGAAAGGGTTTTATACGGATATTACCCTACAAAAAGTTGATCCATTGGAACTCATCCTTCAAAGTGCTAAAAGAAAGAGACCTTCTGCCATCCCTAATGTGGCCTCTGCCTCCAAGAGGAGTGCTCCTGCTGCCTCTTTTCAGACTCCTCCTGCAGTTTCTAGTTCCGCTGCTCGCGTGCCCCTGGAGGTCGATCCGCTGTCTCGTCATCCGCCTACTCCTCCTGCCAGTCCCCGTGCTTCTACTAGTGGAGGCATCATTGCTCATTTTCCAGAAGGCTTTGGGAATGTGGACAAGGTGCCCTACTGGCCGGAGATTGATCAACTGCTCTTTCCTCTTGTTGAGGAAACGTTTTCGGAGTTCTGCCCAGAGGAGATGGCTGAAAATGACGTGCACAACGCTTTCATGGTAAATATTCTTCATTTTCTACCTGTCTGTCTGTCTGTTTCTTGCTTAAATTCTGCCTCCCAACTCTTTTGCTGACTTTTGATTATTTATGCCCCAGACTCTTCAATCTGCACTCTACAACAGGAAGATGATCAATATAGTGCAGACCACCAGTCGTGCTACCAGCGTCAAGAATCGGGAGTCAAGGAAATCACATGCAGATCTGCACAAAGAAATGGGGTTGATCTCGAAGGAGCGTATGGTGGAGTCAAGACCGAGCTTCTTGTCACCAAGAAGAAGTTGAAGGAGGGAGCCGATCACCGGCTCGAACCCAAAGGCGGTGTGCGGACTTTTTCGACTCTCTCTCAAGCGATCCGAGGAGAAGATCACTGAGCTGATCTCCCTGGCCACCAACGTTGTTGCATATGCCACCTGGCGGGGAAAGATCAGTGGAATGCGTGCTGCACTCGAGGAGGCTCCCACCCAGCAGGCCATAGAGGAAGAGGAGAAGCAGCTGGAGATGCTCTACCCCACTCAACCTGATCTGAGTATGCCGATGCCTGAGGTTGGTGAGGTGAACTCTCCTGCGTTGGCTGAGCAGGCCGGGGGCGATCTTTGGAATGTCCCAGGATGCCTTTCTTGACGGAGCTCGGGGAGCTATGGCGGCCGAGGATATGCAAGCTGGTGCGATGACTAAATGAGTGGTCGGCGAGGCAGGGACGTACTGCAGGTGGAGGTCATTAATGTGACCGATAATTAAGTTTTTATGTTTTGATAAACTTTTTGGCAGTCTGGCCCAGAGGTGGCAGACTTTGTAAGTTTTAAACTCGTTCTTGTGTTTGCTCCGCCAGGATGGCGGTTAAACTTGGGGCCGTATTTTGGCCATGTTTTGAATGCCCCTTGTCATAGTTTGGCAAGGTTTTATATATTGCGTGTTTGTCTATTTATTCTCCCTGTTTTAGGAAGTTTATGCTGTGTCAGCCTGTTTGGCTGATTTAGGCGAGCCCTATCATCCTGAAAAGGATAATGTTATGACTCAACTAGCTGCCGTGTCAGCCTGATGGCTGATTTAGGCGTATACCGCAATGTAAGGAGGAGTGGCCGTGTCAATCCGGGGGGCTGATTTAGACCAGCCTGGTCAGCCTGAAAAGACTGATCCAGACCAAGCTAGCTGCCGTGTCAGTCGGTTGGCTGATTTAGGCGTATGCCGCAGCTTGTGGACTACTTAACCCTGTTCATGACGCAAGGTGTGTTCGTCTCATTTTATGCCAGCAGGTGGCGTCATTGAGGCAAGTTTATCGTCATTCTAGGACCAGATGGAGACGCTGCAGGATTCTGGTAGCGCAGATATCCCTACATTCCATGTTCGTTTTTGCATGCATGCTGGGGCCCTGATTAAGTACGATTAGTGCAAGCTACGTCCAGGGGGTGGTATCAAGGGTAGCTGGATAAGCGTATTCAGCTGTCAGCCAGGCTCCCTTTCGTATGTTCCACCGTCCGCCTGGTGAGGGTGCTCCTTGTGGAGAAAATAGGTTAGGCATGTTGGAGTGCCATATGCCTTGTCACCCCGCGTTGGCAGTTGAAGTCCTGCTAGATATCCTTTCAAAGTACCATAGATACCAGAATTCAAAATGATGTACTTAGAGAAGCCTGAAAATAAGAAAATCTATCAGAATGATGTGAAGTACCTGTCGCCATCTCATGGGGGTACCAGAGCAATTGTGGTCCCAGGACGCTGCCAGACCACACCATCCAATAGTAGTTTAAAGTTTTAAAACAACTAAAGACACCAGAAATAAGAGTGAAACTGGCAGTATGCCTACTACCGGATTTATTTTATCTTTAAAAATGATTTGGCTTCGCATAGTACATTATTCTGAAAGCTAGAGTCTACTTATTATCAAAAGTAATATCTCTTCAGGTGAAGTATGTTCCATGGGAGTTGTACGATTTGACTGTCCATAGTCATCAGTCTGTATGCACCATGGCCAACAACTCCTTCTACCTGGTATGGTCCTTCCCATTTGTAGGCGAATTTGCCTGCTTTTCGATTCTTGGTGTTTTGGAACACCTCTCGGAGGACCAGGTCTCCTACCTCCAGGAGCCTGACCTTTACATTCTTGTTGTAACTCCTGGCCACAGACTGTTTGTAGGCAGCCAGACGGATTTTTGCGCTTGCTCGCAGCTCGTCAATCAGTCCGGCTTCGGTCATCTCTCGCATTGTTCGGTTCCCTCGACATATTTTCATACCCGTGGGTGGGAACTAGAACTTCGATGGAATGATCGCTTCGCGCCAAACACCAGTCAAGGGTGTTTGACTGTTGCTATCTTTGGCGTCGTCTGTCGGACCATAACACTAGTGGCAATTCATTCGCCCACTTTCCTCCTAACTCCTGTAGCCTCCTTCTTAGATTGTCCATAATGATTTTATTGCTTTGAATTCACTTGTTCATTGGACTTTGGAGTCCTGGTGCCGACTTTTTAAGGTGATGTTCCACCGCCACAAAGATCCTTCAAGATCGTTTGAGATGAATTGTGAGCCATTGTTACATATGATTTCTGACGGGATACCAAATCTGCAGACGATGTTTCGTTTTATGAATGAGATGACTTGTTTGTCCTTTACTTCCGTGAATGCTTCTGCCTTTATCCACTTAGAGAAGTAATCTGTCATTGCTAGCATCCAGGTCCTGTTTCCTGTGGCCCGTGGTAGGGGGCCTACTATGTCCATGCCCCATGCCATGAATGGCCAGGGAGAAATAATAGGGTGCAGAGGTTCTGGTGGCTGGTGAATCATTGGTACTTGAGCGCCGGCAGGCCACATTTTCGTGCGTACTCACCGCATCCGCCTTCATTGTAGGCCAATAGTATCCCCAATCGAGGGCTTTATTTGCCGGACTCCCCCCCGCATGGTTTCCACATTCGCCACCGTGGAGAGCATGCAACATAGTCTCGTGCTTCTTCCTTGTCCATGCACCGTAGGTAGGGACCTGCTAGCGATTTTCTGTATAGTGTATCATCAATGAGTATGAACCCGGAAGCCTTTATTTTAAAAGCTCTCACTTCCTTCTTATCGTCCTGGTAGCTTGTTATGGCGCACCCGATCTAGGTAAGGTGTGCGCCGGCGTCTGCCGGATCGGCTTCACCGGTCGCGCGCGCTCGTGTGACCGAGAGCTCTCACCTTCCTCTCAGAATCGCTGGATGTCCTTTTTGCTTTGTGGATCCTCCAGTTCACCTCTGTCTATTTCGTCTCGCATTCTGGATAGAAGGTTCCAAAGATATGTGCTATTGGTATCTTTGGATAGCTCGTTGGCTTGAATGTTGCCCCCGTGGTTGCTAGGCGTCCGCCTCCACGTTCGATCTTTGGGGACCTGTTTAAGCTTGCAAGTCTCGAATTTTTGTTTTAATTCCTTTGCTACTTTCAGGTATGCAATCATCTTCGAATCTCTGGCTATAAACTCATCATTCACATGGTTAACTATCAACAGAGAGTCACTGGATATGAGCAGGTGTCTGACTCCTGATTCTAGAGCTAGCTTCATTCCCGATATCAAGGCTTCGTATTCTGTTTCATTGTTGGTTGCCTTGAATTCGCATCTTACAGCTTGTGTTATCAGGTCTCCCTGTGGTGATCGCGGGATTAATCCTACACCTGCCCCCCTTTGGTTGGAGGCTCCGTCGATGTGCATCTGCCAGACGTCTGGCTGCTTGCTTCTTTCTAGACTAAGGATTTCTCAGTATCCGCCCGGGTTCGGATGGCCGGATCAAGTCCGACACAAAATCGGCCGTGCTTGTGATTTGATTGCTTTGTCCTAGGGTCGCATCGGATGTCGTATCCACCGAGGTGTACTGAGACCATTTAGACATTCTTCCCGATAGTTCGAGCTTCCTCATGATAGCTTTTAGCGGGTAGTTTGTCACAACATGTATGATGTGTGACTCAAAATAGGGACGCAATTTGCGAGATGCTACTACCAATGCTAGTACTAATTTTTTAAGGGATGTGTACCTGGTCTCTGCCGCAAACAGAGACTTGCGACGTAGTACACTCGCCTCGCTCCTTTTCTTGCTCTCTCGACTAGGACAGCGCTTACATCGCCACCTCTGTGACGGCTAGGTATAGGAATAATGGTTCTCCTGGTTTCGGTTTTGATAGCAATGGCGGGTCACTTTGAGATAATGCTTGACTCTCTGAAGGCTTGCTCGTGTTCGGGTCCATTCAAACTTCGACTCTTCCTTAGTACGTCGTAAAATAGCCCGCACTTGTCCGAAGATCTTGAAATGAACTCTGTTCAGGGTTACCTTCCCAGCTAGCCTTTGAACATCTTTGGGCTTCTCGGGTGATTCCAGTGTAAGACAAGCTTTGATCCGCTTCTGGTCTTGGCTTCTAACCCTCTTTGAGTCACGATATAGCCCAAGAACTTGCCAGAAGATACCCCGAAGGTGCATTTAGATGGGTTTAGTTTCATCTTGTATTCCCTGAGGGTGTTGAATGTTTCTGCTAGATGCCGCATATGATCTTTAGCTTTTTCTGACTTCACCACCATGTCATCAATGTACACCTCCATGGTTCTTCCTATTTGTTCTTTGAACATGCGGTTAACCAGCCTTTGATATGTAGAGCCTGCGTTCTTTAGGCCGAATGGCATGACGTTGTAGCAATATATTCCTCTTTCGGACATAAATGCTGTCTTCTCTTGATCTGCAGGATCCATCTTGATTTGATTATATCCACTCCATGCGTCCAGAAATGTTAGGATCTCGTGTCCAGCTGTTGCATCTGCCATTGCATCAATATGAGGCAGCGGGAATGGATCTTTGGGACACGCTTTGTTGAGATCAGTGAAGTCCACATATACTCTCCACTTCCCATTCTTTTTAGGCACCACCACTACATTAGACAACCATTCTGGGTATTTCACTTCTCTTATCTTCTTTGCGCAGCAGTGTCTACTTCCTGGTTGATTACCTTATTTCTCTCTGCTGCAAACTTTCTCCTTCTCTGCTGGATGGGTTTACACTTTGGGTCCACGCTAAGCTTGTGTGTTATGATGGATGGATCTATGCCTACCATATCATCGTGTGACCATGCAAAGCAATCCATGTTATCTTGTAAGAATTTGACTAGCTGCTGTCGTAAGCTTCCTGTACATCCTGCTCCAATGAGCACGGTTCTCTCTGGGTGCAACTTATCCAGGTTAATCTGGTCCAGCTCTTCTGCTGGGGGCTCGATGTATTCGTCCTGGATAGGCTGCTTCTGTAATTGCTATGCGGGAGGGCTGGTAGTGCACTTGAGTGCCTTCATGTAGCAGCCTCTGGCTTCCTCCTGATATCCTCTTATCGTTTCTACTCCCCATGGGGTGGGGAACTTTATACACTGGTGATATGTTGAAGGGACTGCTTTCATCTGGTGCAACCATGGTCTTCCTAAGATGACATTATAAGTAGAAGGGCCATCTATAACCAGGTACCTGACTTGCTTGTTGACTCCCCCCACATAGGTTGGGATGACTATCTCACCTAGTGAGCTGGCTGTTTCTCCACTGAAGCCTACTAGCGGAATAGACTTCTTCTGTAAATCCTTCTCGCTGAATCCCATGTTTTCTATGGTTTTCAGCATGATTAAGTTGACTGAGCTTCCTATATCTACCAAGACTTTTCTAATTGTGCAATTGGCCATTGATAAGGTGATGATAAGTGCATCATGGTGCTCTCTTTCATCGTATGCATCTCCTTCATCAAAACTGACCGCTGGAAGGTCATTGTGAGAAATTCTGCACGAATTGGCTGGCCTATCTCCTTTGGTCTCTGTAGCGTGTCTCTTGGCTACTGAATATGTCAATCCGCTTAAGTCTGAGCCGCCTGTTATCACGTTTATGATTTTGGTGCATGTGGGTGGATCTGCCGGCTTGGCGGAACCTACCTTATCCTGCTGCTTGCCCCCACGTGGTAATAGGTGGCTCAGCTTTCCTTGTTCGTACAGGCGCTTGATTTCTCTTCTTAATGTGTAGCAATCCTCAGTGTTGTGCCCAATATCACGGTGAAATTCACACGTCTTCTTGCTATCCTTTCTCCAGGCTTGCTCTCCTACTGGTGGATTGGGCCACCTGACTCCATCTCCCATCTCTCTTAGCGCCTTCAAGATTCCTCCGACACCTGTAGTGAATCCATATTCTGCCAGGGTGGGGAGTAGCTGATTTTCCTCGATTCCGTTGACTCCCCTCCCATATGGTCTGTATCTCTCGTCCTTCTTGCTGGTGGTTTGCTTTCTTCCTGATTTCTCCACGGCTGAAGTACTAGAAATACTGGGTGTGCTCTGTAAGCTGGCTATGGCTAGAATATCTTCCTCCAGTCTGATCGCGGCAGCTGCCTTTTCCTGTACTGCTTCGAAACTATGGCAGGGATGCATAGTCAGCTGCTTATATAGGTCGGAGTCGTGGTGGAGCCTCTTCTGAAGGCTTCTACTGCCGTTGAGACGTCACACTCTCGTACTGCTACCTTCTCATTGTTAAATCTCGTATTGTATTCTCCAATGCTCTCTCCTACCCCCTGGACGATTCTGTATAAGTCTCATACGTGCTTCTGTGGCTTTCTGCTGCTTGCGAACTGTTGAGTGAATGCGTTCACCAACTCAGCAAATGTAGATATCGACCTGTTGGGCAGGCTGACAAACCATCGAAGTGCTGGTCCCGTTAAGGTGGACCCGAATCCTTTGCACATGCAAGCCTCCTTGACCTGCCCTATAGCTGTTACCGTCATCATTTTCTGCTTGTATTGGCTGACATGATCAAAGGGATCTACTGTGTCGTCAAAGAGAAGCATGTTTGGATTTGTGAATCCTTTTGGCATGGCTGTGATGGATATGGTGTCCACGAATGGTGAGTCGGCATAGCCGTGTCAGAGCCGCTTTATCGAGTGGGGTGGTAGCCCGGAACCCCGCTCGCATCTCCTTTAGCTCCAAGTACTCTTGGTTAGTTATATTGGCTCGAATCTGGGTGCGCTGTCGATGATCCGCATATCTCCTCCGATCCTGGTTACGGAAGGTTACGGTAAGTTCCAAGCCCAGGGGGTTGTGGTAACGATTGTCCCTTGCTTTGCGCGTTCACTTGCCGGCTTGACCGGATCTGCTGCCGGTGTCGATCGATTCTTTGCAGAGGATCGCGACGGAGAGGCCACTGTTTGTACCCCCACGCAGCCGGCCGGGGCCGCCAATTATCTGGCGTGAGGTATCCTAACCCTCGTGGGGTTATCCTTCCATCCGATGGTGTCGTAGCCAAATCCAATCTTGTGATTATTTCAAATTTGGTATCGCACTGCTACCGATGCTCCTTGCGTCGAGATCTACCAAAGGAAATCTTCCTTCACTGTCTTGTTCTTTGGAGTGTTGTCTTCTTTGCTTTAGGAGATCAATTTGTGCCCGAGCTCTCTGTCTCTCCTCCTTACCTCAAAGATCTGCTCTCCTTTGGTCTTCTCTCATGTTTTCCATAGCTTTAAAGATTTTCCACGCCGGCGAGCGTAATCTTGTGTAGGATCAAGGCGGTGGAGTGACGCCTGAGCTTGATGTTCCTTTGTCTGACCTGGACTGCGTTGAGACAGCAGGGGTCTTAGGAGGTAAAGTAGCTTTTGTTGTCGGTATGATTCTTGGGGTATGTCCGGGAGCCTGCGTGGCCACTGTCGATGTTGGACTTTGGGTAGACGACGGTGGTGGCGATGATCGCCGCTCCCGACATGGCTTCGGATGCTTGCTTTTCCATTGTATATTCAGAATATCAACGATTGACGACCACAATGCCCCACGGTGGGCGCCAAACTGTTTAGGTCTTTTTCACCTAAGTCGATTTAGGGTCAATGTAGTCTATATTCGTTGGTTGATTGTATGATGATTTATATGTCAATAAGTAAACGGGAAAATAAAGTGCGTAATGTAAATTGACACGTAAGATTTTGGTGACGCGGAAAACCCAATGTGGGAACAACCGCGGGAGGGACGGTACCCTGCCAAGTATTGCACTATGTGAATTGGAGGATGATTACAATTATGGTACGAAGCTAATCCTGCTGGCCCTAGGTGTCAGGCCTGCAAGATCGAGAATGAACGTGTATTATTTACCGAGATGTGATCTTGAGTGTTGATGTACGAATGCGGGTGTTTTCTGAATGTCCTTCTTGATTTCCTTCTTCTGCTATTTATAGGGTAAGAACCCTAGATATACTCTATCTCGAATATGGAAAGAGAATATTATTTCCATAAGGACTTCTTTCCTAATCCGGATTCCCTTGCCAATTCCCCCCGATCTCCCTAACTTCTCCCTAACTTCTCCCTGACACTCTTTTCCTTAACACGGGCGCCTACTGTGATGGGCTCTTGGTCCTTCTTAAGCCCATTCCCCCTTCTCCTGACTGCGGGCTCCCATCCTCCTCACCTCTTCTCTATAATCTTTATTTCACCAAGCGGGCTTTCTTTATTACGCTATTTTTAGCCCAAACTAATTATACCCAATGCTTACTCTTAATTAAAATTAATATTATAAGTACTAGATAATATTAATTCTTGTAGAAAAATGACCCAAAAATATTTGGGTTTTGCTCTCAAAAACCGGTTGAGAGAGAGGAGAATGGAAGGTGATTTTCTCTTTCTAAAATCTTAATTTTTGATAAGTTGGAATGAATGAATAATTTACACACTCATGCATGTAGTGTATATCAAAAACAAGACAAAAATCCTTTTTGCCTTTTCTATGGTGAAACCGGGTAGGAGGGAAGAGGAGGGAAGAAAAAGACCCAATGCATGCTCTTGTTTGCCTTCACAATGCAAACTAGGGTTCCATGGCTAGGCTATAATACAAATGATTGTGTTTTCCACTAATTTAAACAACACAATATTTAGCCTATTTCCCTCTTAATTTCGGTACACTTATAATATGGGATTCATATTATTTTTGTCAATTTTGACTTATGTCACATGTCATATGTTACATAAATTTGTTGTGCGTTTTTAACATATTAAAAATCAACGTATTATTAAAAATACGTCACATACAAAAATCGATTTAGTAATTCATAATTACTTGTACCAAAATATTTTACCAATTTATAAATCACAACAAATTGTATTTATAATAATTTATTCAATTTCAATTGTTTCTTTAAACAATAATTTCATCCGAGTAATGATACAATTCGATTACTCAGACCGTATCTCATTTAATCACATTTCAATGTGATACGTAAATTTTACTTCCAAAATCGTCCGTCAATTTTTCAAGTAATTTAATTAACTCGTAACATTATACGATTAATTAAATGATCAATTAAGAGTGTTGCCCTATAGGTATGACCTAGGGGGTCAACTGATCACCACCGTCGCACGACAGTAATGTCAAACTCTAGTCAGCCAATCATTACCGATATATGTTGACCAGTTGACAGTAAAAATACTTCCTAATTGTATTCTTTTAAAATGAGATTTAAACATGTGATCATTATGATCAATAGTTGTGATCGCATTATTGTCGGAGGACACTTATTCCAACATGGAAGTGCTACCATCTCGGTTACCCGAGGCAATGTATATCAAATTGACCATAAAAGAACATACTTTAGATAAATAAGTTTAAACTGATTACATCAAAACCGACTGTAAAGTAAAGTACAACGGTTCTAAAACCAAAATACAACTAAAGTAACAAAAAGT
Organism: Silene latifolia; assembly: GCF_048544455.1. NCBI lineage: Eukaryota > Viridiplantae > Streptophyta > Magnoliopsida > Caryophyllales > Caryophyllaceae > Silene > Silene latifolia. Next base: position 140,369,926 of record NC_133536.1, read on the forward strand.
ATTATGATAACACAGCGGAAGACTAAAATCAGACTCGTGGCGACTCCATCCCCAGTTAATCCCGCGCGTATCCACAGTATACCTACTAGACAACTGCTCACCACCCCCGAATGGATCACCACAGTTTTTAAAACATTTAAACGGGGTCAGTTACTGCATAAACAATGTAGTATAAACAACAACAGATACACAATCACAATCTCCAACACCGTCACGTCACCAATCACCTGACTACACACTAAAGTGTGTAGCCCTGCCAGAATATCCATCGCAACAGATATTCCACACCGCCAGTGGGGGACCACAGCCGTTCCCACTAAATCCCCGCTTATCAACTCCGAGTGAAAACCCAAGTTCCTTAATGTGCACATACCCCTTGTGACGGGAACCACAAGGGGCGAATCACGGGCGTGAAGCCACTCCCGCAAGTGACTCCACTCAGCCGAGGGTGCACCTCAAGAACCATAGACAATCAACCACAACCAATCACAATATCAATGTAAAACAATGCCAATACCAATTACGATATAATCATCATGCCAATCATCAACTAAACAACCATCATATAATCATTTATACAATAACTGAGTAGGGATCCCTACCTGGAAAAGCAATCACCAAGATCATCACAATCAGCTAATCAGAAACGTTCCTCTACGAAATCACCTCCTATCAATCACACGATCATACAATCACCATCTATTATCAAAATACTTCAAAAACCCCCAAATTACCCGATTAGGTTTTCAACATAATCAACAAGACAATATAAAAACTATACTAGGATCTTACCCACAACGCGACGGTCTCAACGGTATAAAGAACTCTGAAATCCGACGACTCTAGCCCCTTGGATTTGATAGCAATGCGAGAGAAGGATCTTACGTTGTTTGATTTTCTCTTTTAAAGGTTTTAGAATAAGTAAACAGGTAAAAGAATGATGACGGAAAGGTTTATATAATCTTTTCACGCGTTGCTATCAAACTCGGCAAAACCCGTATAAACGAACTTAGTCGATCGAGTTCCCCCTACTCGATCGAGTAACACACTTATTCGATCGAGCACCCATAAGCAGTACACTCTTTCACACGCAACAATCACTTACTCGACAGAGTAAGCCCTACTCGATAGAGTACCCAACAGCACATAAAACCGTAGTATTACAGTCTTCCCTCGTTAAAAACGAACTTCGTCCACGAAGTTCAAACCCAACCTATAAAACATGAACTCTTAATACCAACTCCACCAACTATGCCTACCTCCACAACATGGGTCACGATATCGTATCAACTACATTATAGTCTCTCGACACTAACTCCATACACTACCAAATACCATCCACAAACGCTACTAGATCCGTCTCACTAACATATTATATACTAGAAAATTCAATATCAAGACAATCCACCAAGCAAGATCAACCACCAAACGGAATGTTACATTCTACCACCCTTTAAAAGAACTTCGTCCTCGAAGTTTACTCACACTCACAGACATAATCACCCTGAAAGACCATAATCCAAAATTAGACCTCTCTAATTAGGTTATCAAAAATCTTTATTTTAGAAATCAATGGATATATGTAGTATGCATGTTATATTTAAGCTTTTAAATAAAAAAGAAGAGGAAAAATAATTTTTCCTTACATTGAGAAATGGTAATATTTGGGCACAACCAAGATCTCCATATTGGTTATTCTTGAGCTATTCATATTGGCAAGATCCTTCTAGAATCCAAGTCTCCCAAAGAGAAAACCTCCGTCCTTGTTGCACCCAAGAACATAACCACCAACTAGTATATGGTGTGTAAACTAGTTACACCAAATACCACCCTTGAATATTATTAAAAAGTATTACTAACTCTTAGTAATAATTTAGGAATATTAGATTTATTGATTACTAACAATTAGTATGAAATTCTAATATTTTAGAGAGATGTTCTCTAGAATTTTCCTCATGCAAAAATGAAGTGAAAAAAATGAACAACACCGAAGTAGGTGTGGTGAGGGGAGGCCGGATCACAAGAAGGAGAGAGGGGTGAGTGGAGTGCTTTTGTTTTCTTATTTTATTCCACCCAATACACATGGGTATGGGTAAGAACAAAAGCACAATGAAAAGTGCACCCAATCAAAATCGCATGTGCATAATCAATGTGTTTTATGCACAATTATCCATAATGCACACGGTCCAATGTAACCGAGTCGGGTCCATTACAGTTATTATATTTGTCGCACAAATACGTGTAATGATTATTTCAAACATCGTTTTATGTTTAAATAATTCCCGGTTAATTTTAACAAAAACACTCCGTAAATATACGTGTACAACTTCACATATATTTTACGTACCAATACTAATCACATTAGTCAGTTAGTACCAATTTAATAATTAACTGCTTAATTATTAATTCCCGTCTCAAATAATTTATTATTCAATTATCGCATAATTAAATAATAATTTCCGCGCCTCGAGTTCACAACTCGATATCTCTCTAAATTAATTAATCGACTAACTCTTAGTCAATTTATCAAGGGACTAATTAAACTGTATCTCATACAATTAATTATTTTTCGTGTTGGGGCTCGTTCCTTTAGGTGTGACTGAAAGGGATCAACTGAACACCGCCGTTTCACGACTGTAACGTCAAACCCTACTGGCCAACCGTTACCAATATAGTTGATCAGTTGAGTAGTACTGCCAATGAATATCCCATGCATATTCCTTAATGAGATTTAATAACATAATCACGCACTATTGTGGAGGACAAAAACTCCAACAATCTCCCACTTGTCTGAGACAAGTTGTGCGATGATTATAACACACAATTGTGGATAACTCCTTATCCCAACAATATCCTACTTGTACTATACAAGGGTGTGTTAACGATTCTCTTGTCCGTTTTAATAACAATCTCCCACTCAATCCAAGGTGTCTTTCAGGTCGCACTTGCACATGAACATATCGTGAGTGGTTTTCTCGATCGGGAGTGTGACTGCAAGACCGGAAAAATTTACCATATATTACTTCTGAGCGTGTCCATGCATTTCCCAGTCACAACTCCTTGAGTGGCCTAGAGATGTTTAAACCCAACGTGGGTGGACAATTCCTGTCTGCCCTATCTATCCTATTGCACAATACAGATCACCATCACCCACTAAATGCCCTTTGGCCTTCTTTCACGACACGACCTAGGACAAAAACCAAAGTCACTCGAAAACTGCACTGGCTCAGATAATAGTCTCCAGTATAAAGAATCGACTCATAGGAATATCATAGAAGTCCCTGCCACGACCATGCGTCTGTAATAGATCTAAGGGACTCTATAAATGTCACTGCCCGGCAAAGTGTCCCGCAGTCTGCCTATGTAAACGACTAGTCATCCTTATGACCTTATGGTGTTGAACCTACCATCAATCGTCTTACAATCTAGTCACTCCGAGACATCACCTCATTAAGTGACTAGGTGCCAATATAATGTTCATCCAATTGATCACTTGAATTGGGATTCAACATTGTCTCCACAACCAATTCAGATAAACAAGGTATTCAATGTTTTCAGTCAAACAGAATAATTGAGTTCTTAAAGAGACTCAAACAATGAATGCGATCATCACTTACGTAAATATTAACACTCTACCCAATATTTACATAACGATCTTCAGCAATTAAGATATACTCCTCAATCTCATTGAGATGACATAACCATCATGTCTACCTTATGCCAAACGTTTTGGCTAGAGGATTAGCAACAGCTGCATCACTCTAATTTCCATTGTTATTTTCCTTTTGTTCTATGCAATCTTTTCAATACATAGAACCTTTTTGAGTACATTTCTAAACAAGTTTTAGACTCTGGTTCTAAAGCTAGTCAAACACTCCCACTGTTTTCACAGTCTCTCGGGAGACGATATTCGGCTAACAGAACTACTCTAGTTCCATTAAACTCCAGATATCAATTGTCTCTTATACAACATCGGATGTTGTAATGTACTTAGCTTTCGTTCATGATTTATACGTATAACTCTTATACAAATCCGTCATATGACATCCTTTTATGTATAACTTCTTATACACGTATAACTTCTTATACATATGTGTATAACTTCTTATACATATTATTCTTTATCCACATAACTCTTTTACATGCTAATCATTCCTTAACTAGGCCCATAACATCTTATAAGCATAGGAATGTTATCGTGTAACCCTTTTACACGAAATTCATAAATTACTCCAAACAACAAGAGTAAATCCTCACTGCTTCTCAAGTACTCAAAGATGCTCTTGATAATCATCTAGTGACACTCACTAGGAAATGATTGGTAATGACTTCTCATATTCTCAATATGATAAGTCCCAACGAGAGCAGCTTTTAGCATATTTAATAGATCCTGCAGCGGAAGCAAAAGAGATCATATTTTGTGTTCAACAACTGAACGAGTCAAGAATCTTATCACATAAGTCTCTTGACTAAAATGCTAATATCCATGGAGATCTATCTCATTAGATCCAGATATTTAAGATGCGCCATGCTACTCTCAAGTATTCACCCGAGAATATTTCTAGTCACTAATATGTCAAACACATATTTAGACTAAGAAACTCACCTTAGCTCCCACTAAACTCCATGTATCATTATGGTACCTCGACAACTCGAGTAATACCATTCTGATTGACGACATGATTGAACCCAAAGTTCCAACTCTTTGACGTATATAAGATCACAAAGAGGATCTTTCAAGCATGCTAGGCTTCTTAGCATTGACAAGATCAACAAGACTTCTCCTTTCATGAGATACATTCAAGGAGAACGTTTTGTTATCCTTTTGCCGAATCTCATCCTTATGAGAGGCTATATTGCTAAGAACATACGAATTGATAAAGGCATTTGGGTTGTCACAAACTCTCTGTAACCAACTCAAAATTTAAACATCTTATGTAACCTTTATGACAAGATCAATGTAACCTAATTTGGTGCAAAGTATTTGCCCCAAATCAAGTCTCGAAAACATCTCATGTTTCCTTCCTTATCACATCTTGTTGAAGAAGACCAATTCAAATTGCATGGTGTCAACTATAGAAAAGCCTTTGATGAGGGTTGACTATTCGTCAATTTCAAAAACGCAATATTATCTAAAAATTATCTCCTTATGGCCACTGAGCCTCAATAAAGAACGTCTTCTTGAATTGTACTCAGTTTGTGGGTCTTAGACTTCCGTAAGTTCAAAATTTCTCCAACTCTGTCTTTCAGAAAATGAAAATCTTTCTAAAAAGACAACATTACGAGCCACAAACTCTTTGTTCTCGTTTTGGAGGAGTAAAAACAATTTTGGATAACCCTCACAAATACATAAATTGGTTCTGAACATAAACATTTATGGTCCCAAATGTATAAAAATGACAGGTTAGGGACCCTCTCTATCCATATCTCATATGGAGTCATTTAGGCTATTATAGTCGGGTTTTAAATATTTAGTGAGAAAATAGCTTACAAAATTGCGAAAAACCTCAAACTATATCTCATAAAGTTCGGTTTATCTTCTTGACTATATCATACTCTATGGTGTCCCTAGGAGAAGGTATATTTGAACTGGTTCACAATCTTCTTAGTGATTATCAAGGTCATTACTTGATATTACCCATTTGACCTTCAAAGTCATTACTTTGAAATTTCCGATCAACATTTTGATCTTGTCGTGCTTTTGGTATACTACTTCATTTTGAAAATATTCCACATTTCAAAAATCACTTTTATGTCTTATTAAATAGATACGAAGTTTTCATATCTACTTAATATTACGGTAAAAGTAACGAAGTATATATATAACCAACTATCGGCCTTACACATCCGTATGTATATGGTCAATCACCTAACTATTTGTGTTTCTTTTCTGCAAAAGAAAACATAATTTATGCACACACACCATAAGATTTTCAATCAAATGGTTGTTCGATGTGCTTATTGTTTATATTAAACGAATTTACTTGAGGTTTGATCAATTGGGTTCACCGGATTAGAGACTTTAAAATCTACAAGATAGTATAATATTTAGTTTTTGTGAAAAATGTAAAATACCTCTAACTTGTGTGGTCTAAACCAACCACCAAGTTATCATAGGAGTAGGTACAACCTTTTTGTTTTAAATCACATGAGTGATGCCTTCTATGTTTAATCATAGATGATTACATTCTTTTAAAACCAAATTTAGGTACATTTGTTCCTATCAAAATCATTGCTACTTTAGCTTTATTTCGATACAAAAATGTCCTATGCTAGACGTCTTACGTTTTATGAATTCATGTAAACTTCTTTACAAAGAAATGACCCGTTCTTGGTATCTCATACCAAGATAGTGGAACTAGCCTATCTTTTGAGTAGATGTCTCTTTTAACTTTGTCCTATCGCATACATCTACGGTTGCTTCTTCTTAACTCCCACTCACTTTCACATTCCTCTTTGCTTCAACAAGCAAAAATGAATTCATGAAGATCTCTCTTCACGTCATTCGTGATATTTTATACACTTAGTAAGAGTAAATTACTATAAAGTGAGTGCAACATGTGGCAAAATCTCAAATTCTTGCGAAATTGGACTACCTTACCGTTCAATTGTCATCATATGCCTAAACTCTTTAGCACATAAACAATCGATTTGGCCTTTCTCGAAGTGAGTCATTTGACGGTATCATATTGGAGTATTCTATGTGTTTTTTTTAACACTCTTTTTGCAAACTTTTAAATTACTCTTGAGTAATTAAAAGTAATATGCCATCATCATGACGGAGGTGTCACTTCCGAAATCAAGACACTCTTGATAAAATTTGACTCCCATTTAAACTCGTAATAAGAGTTTGCAACATGAAACCCCTTTTTAATATGTATGGACGTTAAGTTGTAAAATAATCGCAAGAATCGTTGTAAGCTTATGTAGGTGATTTGGTAAATCATGTTTCCAATCATTGCCACAAATTCCTTCAAAGAAACCGCTTTCTATGAAAGAACGAAACGAATATAATAATAAATAGAGGATGAAAGGAGGATGAAATTCGCGATGTCATAGAAAATACATTTATGAATATGAATGGAAAAAAAAGGAAAAATTAACATTCAATGTTATAAAAACTTGATAAACATTTTTAAGAAGTCCATTTATATAATGACCTCTCACTAAATTATATAAATGATTCCAAGATCCGTCTTTAGACAAAAATAGGCATCGCTTGGGCGAAACATCCCATAATTATCTAAATTTGGTAAGTCAACGCTTGACTAATTCTACCTTTAGAACTCTTGGTCGACGGATTTCAACAAATCCATGTACTAGCCCCGGAATACAAGACCATCTTATACCCCGTTGAGTCCAAGCAATTTTGGCACGTGATAACCCTTATCACCCTACTTATCCGAGGTAAAAAGAGAACACCCCGCTTGGGTGAGCGTGGCTCTAATGAACAAGGGATTCATAGGTGTTAATAATTGGTTAGGCTAATCTCAATTTTAAATTAAAAGAATGTGAGAGATCTTGTCAATTAGTTATCATTCTCCTTTAAGTGAACTAACTAGGTGAATCTTCGATAACTTTAAATCGACAATAAAAAGATAAAAGCATGAAACCAAATAAAATGCATGTGTGACGATTTCGGCATGATGAACTCGCATAAAATAAATAAAACATGCAAAAACGGATAAATCCTAGTACGTCCACCTAGCTAATCAAATTAACTAGATTATTACATATTCGGAAACCAACTCCTTGGTCCCTAGCATCTTCATTGGAACATCTTCCAAGCATGCACTATCTTGCGGGATTTGAAACCTCTTCCAAAATAGACTCTGTCTCGATGTAAATTCCGTCTTTTGGAAACGCCGGTAAAAATAACTATTACAATCAAATTACATAGCTATTCCTATTATACATTAATTAATTAAATAAATAAAAACTATTAATTAATTACAAACCGATGATACGAGATCGTATTTAAATTACAAACAAACCGTTATTCCCTTACATTTCGGGTAATAACGATTAAAATAAACTAGGCCATACTAGGTACAAAAATTCATGAATAATTAAATAAATGACGTTTATTCATTCAACAAAAAAAAAATTCTGTAACTTTCATGCCTAAATCGCCCCTTTAGCACAATCTTTTAAAAATGCTCGGTTTTGCGGAATTTATCGATTTTAATTCGTTAAAAATCAATAATTAACACTTAAATCTTATTTAAGCTCAAACTAATTGTCTAAACTAATTTAGAACTCAAAATTAGTCCACACTAATTTGTTAATAAGAATTAGTTTGAATTGATATTATCCATGTGCTATTTAAATCGGTTTTTATCACGACCTTGATAAACAATTCAAAAATAATTTTAACCATTACAAAATTTTGACAGAAAATTTTTGTATATTCTGGAACTATTCCAGGAATCTCAAAAGGTCAAAAATTAAGTCCAAAAATTTCGAATTAAATTATGAACAAAAACAACCATATTTATCGATTTTTATGGAATAAAATCCAATAAACATAAAAAAAGTGTGAATTTTTTTTCTAAATTTTACTTTTATCATATAAAACATAGTTTGGAATATATCAAACAATTTCATACCCAGAAAATTCCGTTTATTATTTTTGAATTAAATAATTGATTTTAATTGATTTTTAACCATTAAAAATCATTAAACATGCAAATCTTCATAACTTTTTACGACATTTTACAGAACATTTGTAAATATTGCATGTGATAACATATAAAAATTTCAAGGTCATAATCCAAGTTTAACTATTTTAGTTAACCTCTTAACCAAAATACGATATTTTCGACTCGGTTTTCCATAAAAATGATTAAAAATAGCAACATAATTCCGCAACTCACCAAATTTGACCACAAATCATTTGAGATCAGAAGGTATACATGCAAAAATTTTCGTGCAAAAATCCTCATTTTAGCACAATTTTGATTTTAAAATTATCTCATAATTAGATTAAAATGCTTAAAATTAACATGCGTAATACAAGCCAAAGCTCATGATACCACTTGAAAGACCATAATCCCAAATTAGACCTCTGTAATTAGGTTATCAAAAATCTTTATTTTAGAAATCAATGGATCTATGTTGTATGCATGTAATATTTAAGCTTTTAAATAAAAATAAGAGGAAAAATAATTTTTCCTTACATTGAGAAATGGTAGTATTTGGGCACAACCAAGATCTCCATATTGGTTATTCTTGAGTTATTCATATTGGCAAGATCCTCCTAGAATCCAAGTCTCCAAAAGAGAAGACCTCCTTCCTTGTTGCACCCAAGAACATAACCACCAACTAGTATATGGTGTGTAAACTAGTTACACCAAATACCACCCTTGAATATGTTAGAAATTATTAATCTCATTATACAACATATTCATATATGTTACAATTAATTTAGTCATAAAATTAATTTAGATATTATGCATGCAAACATAATTAGAAAAGGGAAGAAATCGTCATTCTTACATTGAGTTTTCGGATTAAAGGGCACAAGTGAGATCTCCTTCTTACTTGTTCTTGAGCTTTCCTTAAATGGAAGAACAAGGATTCAAGCTTAGAATCCCTCCCAAAGATATATACCCAAGATAACCTCTTAAAAGACTAATATTATTAATACTAGAACAATATTAATCTTGATAAAAATTGACCCAAAATATTGTTTTTTTTGGTCTCATGTTTTTCGGTCAAGAGAAGAGGGAAGAAGGAGTAATATTCTCTCTAAAATTTCTATAAGTTTTAGATGTTAAAAGAATGAATGAATACACCATGCAATTGTAGTGTATATTAGGGAAAATATAGAGAAAAACCCTTGGCCTTTTGCTCTAGAAAAACCGGGTAGGGAGTGGGAAACGGGGCCAATGCATGACCAAGATGCTCTTCACAAAAGCAACTAGGTGTGCATGGCTATCAATTAGGTTAATGATTATGCTTCTTTTATATATTATAAAACATAATACAAACCCCAACCCACCCATTATTTCGGTACATATTGTGTAAAATGGACTTTACACATTATTTTGTCAATTTGTCACATGTAACATCTTCCATGACATTATGTGTATAAAATGTATTTTTAACAATTAAAAATCAACATATTAATAAAATATGTCACTTATAAAGTTAACCTAGTAATTCATAATTACTTGTAACGTAATGGGTTCCCGAGTCATAAATTACAACATTCTGTATTTATAATAATATATATTCATTCCGTTTCAATTGTTTCCGTAAACAACAATTTCATCCAAGTAATAAAACAATTCGATTACTTAGACCGTATCTAATTTAATCAAATTATAATGAGATACGTAAATATTACTTCCAAAATCGTCCGTCAACTTTAAGTAATTTAATTAACCCGTATCGTTATACGATCAATTAAATAATCAATTAAGAGTGTTACCCTTTAGGTATGACCTAAGGGGATCAACTGATCACCACCGTCGCACGACAGTAATGTCAAACTCTAGTCAGCCAATCATTGCCGATATGTGTGGACCAGTTGACTGTAAAGTATTACATCCCACATGTATTCTTAAAATGAGATTTAAACATGTGATCATCATGATCCACAGTTGTGATCGCATTATTGTCGGAGGACACATATTCCAACAATCTCCCACTTGTCCTCGACAAGTGTGCGTCACCAATTCTCTTGTCCTATTACTATCTCCCACTCAATGCAAGGTGTCTTTCAGGTCGTACTTGCAAGTGATCATATCTAGAGTGGTTTCCTCGATCTGGATAATAACTGATTGACCGGAATTATCCACCATGGATACCTTCCGAGCGTGGCCACGCATTTCCAGTTCATTACTCCTCGAGTGGCCCTGAGATATTGTTATAACCCTGACAAGGGGTGGACAATTCCTATCGCACTTATTCCCTTCGACTAGCCACAGCCATCATAACCCAAAATATGCCCATTTGACCCCATTTACGAAGGTCGTAGTAACATAAATCAAAGTTAATCTGAAACTGTGCCACCTTAGGCGAACAGTCTTTAGTCAAAAGAATCGACTCATTAGAATACTATAGTAACTCTCGCCACGACCAGGCTATATAAATTTGCCAAAACTCTATAAGCGGTCATAAGGCCCGACAAAGTGTTCCTAACAGTCTGCCTATGTGATCGACTAGTCATCTCACATGTCTCCATGGCACTTGAACTTGCCATCAATCGCATCACACTCTAGTCACTTCGAGACGTCACCTCATGTAAGTGACTATGGGCGAATACAATGCTAATCCTAGTTCACTTCGAGACGTCACCTCATAAGTCCTAGCATATTAGAAAATATTAGTTTTGAGTAACTTCTTACTATAACTAAGTATCTTTCCAACTTCTTATTTCTCCTTTTAGCTTGAATAGCTTAGGATTTTCATAAATCCTTACGTGTGTTCGAACCTCAATATGTGCAACTTCTTGTCACATAACAGAGTGTTCTGTCCAACACTGGAATAGCTCATTAGTTCTCCTCGAGAATTCATGACGATTCTTCTATGGCTTGCCAATGACCCATCATGCTCTTAAGCATATGATTCATTATTGGACATGTGCATGATTATTCTAATGGCGGAAACATTAGTAATCTTTAATCATGTGATCAACCATTCTTAGGTTCAATGAATGACCATGACTGCTTATGGTAATTCCATTTTCATTGACATGAATAACCTACGTTTCTCGTTGATTTGATGTGTATATCTCAATACTTATCCAACATCCCATAATGTGATTGGATTCATCATAGTCCATTTTCATCCAGAATTGAAAACTCAAATACTTCTTTGCGAAAGATAGTACTAGCTCGTCATTCTCAATGAGTAATGAGTTATAAATTTTACAAGATGATTGCTCCTACTAAATTCCATGTCTTCACATGATAATTTCAAACTCCCACTCAATTCCACATGTTTCGCAATTGACTACTCAATCGAAACATTTCAAGAATTGAAATACATATTGCTTTGCCAAGTTATTAAGATTAAAACCATATATGTTCCCAGCATATCTTTTCAAAATACCTATTTTGAAAAGGTCTCAGTCTTAAACTTATGGAAAGAGATTTTAATCTCTAACTCATTCATTTTATAATGATGCGTAGCAATGTCATTATTTAAATGTGAAATTCATTTAATACACGTCCTTCTCAAAATACCCTTTTCCGGAAGGAGGTTTAACCATTTCATTTTCATAATGAGGTTAAGTAATGACACTAGCGTGGTTAACAATTAACTTAGCTTTTGTAGATATCGGCATATCTTCCTTTGCAACTTCTAGTCATAAATCTCATTTATTTTCAAGGATGCAACTTTGTTTCATTTAGGCTCTTAAGTAAATATCAAAATTGAACCTCTTGGTCAAATGTTGTTCATAAACTAGCCAAATCTCTTGTTAAGAATTTTCTTTAGTCATTTTCTTCCAAAACTTTCTTTTGGTCTCCTCGTGTAGTTATCTTAAGAACATATTCTTTTGATTACTTTACTTGGTCTCTTTTGTCATGTAGATCTCATCTATTCGAGACCATAGATCTCATCTATTCGTGTATACTTTTTATTTAGGTATACAAATAATTCTTTCTTTCGTAGATCTCATTTACTCAAGCATACAAATTATCTTTGTATTCTTTGTGTCTTCATTTTTCTCTCACTCTATCTTTAGAATAAATACACTAAATATTCAAAGATAGTTTGTGAGACACAAGTGATGATTTTGAAGTAGAGGGAGGACTATCTCATAGATTGACTAATAGTTTTAGATTTGATGAGTGTACTTGGTAATTTACAATCCTTTAGGAGAGTTCATCAACTCAACATCACTTTATAATTGATCATACACAAGCCTTAAGCTTGTGGACATAAAATGAATCCCATCATTATAGTTGTCTATTTGATCACTTTAAGTAGATGATCATATGTTTCTATGTGCAAGCATATAAAGACGAATTTTTTAGAACAAAGAAATACGATAAAAGGGGTGACTTGGGTTGCAAACCAAGCCACCATAATCCAAAATACAACAATTGTTTAGAAAGGATCAACCATTTCCATGTCGAACACGGAAATCAAAATAGTTCTAAAAATCCGAAATACAACTTAAAATAAGACAATAATACAAAGCCAAGCTTCATTGGAAGCTACTCCTAGCTCCTTGATGATTTCTCAAGCTTGCTTTTCCTTTCCTTTATCTTTGCTTGGAGGAGGCCCTATTTACAATAAAAAGGGGATACATTATCACAACTTTGTATCAAAATACCATAGTTGAATTAGAAACATAAAAGAAAGGATAGTCATTTACCTACTGGAGTGATCTTTCCAGTTTTGATGTCACCAAGATACTTGGAACAATTCCTTTTCCAATGTCCAACACCATTACAATAATGGCATTTGTCAAGAGGACCCTTCTTGGTCTTGGAAGTGCTAGCTTCAAAAGTCTTAGCCTTGGTGGACATGGGAGCTTGCCTCTTACCCTTTTTCCCATTCCTTTTGAACTTCCCCTTGATTTTGGTGCTTATGTTAAGCACATCCTTAGGTGGGTTAACATTTAACCCCATGTCTCTTTCGGCTTGCACAAGTAACTTGTGCAACTCTTCAAGAGACACGTCCTTGTCTTGCATGTTAAAATTCACCCGGAATTGAACATATGCTTTGACTTTGGATAAGGAGTGTAGAATACTATCTACAGTGAGCTCTTTGGGGATTTTAACTTTTTGAATCTTCAAAGTCTCGACTAGCTCCAACAATTTGAGCACGTGAGGGCTAACCTTTTGGCCCTCCTTGAAATCAAGATCAAAGAATGCCGAAGCCGCCTCATATTGGACGATCCTCGGAGTTTGTGAAAACATTGTCACAAGTTTGGAATAGATTTCATTAGCGGTGCCCATTTTAAAGACTCTCCTTTGGAGATCCGCCTCCATCGCAAAAATCAACACATTTTTCATTGCGGCGGACTCTTTGTGGTAAGCCTCATATGCTTCCCTAGTGGCGGCACTCGACCTAGCATTAGGTTCAGGTGGAGAGGCCTCGGTGAGGTAACGAAGCTTGTCGTCACCTTGGGCGGCTAATTTGAGTTGGGCATCCCAATCGGAGAAATTTGACCCATTCTTTTCAAGTTTACAACGATCCATGAAGGATCGGAGCCATGAAGCATTAGTGAGAGGTGCGGCGTTGGTGTTTGGTGCGGCCATTGTTATGAGAAATAAAAGTGGTCTACAAAACGAAAATAGAAGGAATAAAACATTTGTCGTTTTTAATAATAATAATACTTAGAAATTTAATTTAAACAAGTTTTATTGCATTTATCTAGTGACCTCTACCCAACTTGATAAATAATTCCAAGACCCAAATTCATATCAACTTAGGGCACGGTGTGCCGAAATACCCTTTATTAACATAACTTGGTGGATTAACCTTTTAATCGATTCTACTTTTAGAACTCTTGGTCGATAAAATTACATCAATATTTATCTCTAGCCCGAAACACATCCGGAAATCGTCGTGAATACTTTCGTGGAGTTCAACCCAAATTTCGAATAAATGTGTCCATGATCCAAATTTATATTAACTTAGGGCACGGTGTGCCGAAATACCCTTTATTAACATAAATTCGGTGGATAGACATTTATCACCCACTTCCCCTACGTAACAAGGTTTGTACCCCGGTATGGCCGAGTGCACTCCCTCGCGAAATAGGTTTTCATGGTTTCTACTTTTTGGTAAGGCTAAGTCTCAATTGTTTGTTTTAGCGAGAGGTCATGTCAATTTATTATCTATCACGTTTTAAGTGAACTAAAGCGGTGAACTACGATAATTATAATTGACACGGTCGATATACTCGATTTAATGACAATGCATGTTTTAGTTATGGCGATTTAGCGATGCATGCAACATATAAATAAAATGCAAAGCATAAAAAAAATCCTAGTATGGCCTTCCTAAAATAGTAAATCTAATAAACTATTACAAATTCAGAAACCAACTCCTTTGGTCCCTTGAACTTCGGTCTTGGCACGCAAATCAAGGTAACATTCTTTGATGGATCGCCTTGTCAAGTGGCACCGTCTTCAAGGTGCTCCGAAATAAATAAATTATATAATACATTACATAATTTCCTATTATACATTTGTAATTAAAATAAAAATAGATCTATTAAATTACAAAATGGTGATACGAGATCACAATAAATTACAACCGAATCGATATTCCCATACATTTCGGGTAATAACAATTTTAAAACTAAGGCCATACTAAGTAAAATTACATAATTCAAAAATTACATAAAATTAAAAAATATGACAATCATAAATAAAATGCAGCATTATAATATGTATGAACATGCCCAATTTTATGCTAAATCGCCTTTAAAGAGCCAATATCGTATATTAATCGGTTTTTACGGATTTGCGTGATTTAACCTTTTAAAATCACAATAATTACATAAATTCATATTTATGTACAAGTTAATTATCCTAACCAACTTAGGACTCAAAAATAGTCTCCACTAACATATTGACAATAATAAAATTATATTTCTTAATATTGTTCATAAATGGACTTAAAATACAAAATTATGTCATAAACTTCAAATTAAATCATAAAAATTTCAAATAATTTCAAAATTTGAAATTTAAACTCATGAACATTCTGGAAAAATACCATGACACTTATAATGCTCAAAAACATAGGTTAAAAAAATTTCGAAAATTATCGAGAAATACAATGTTGCGGTTTATAGGATTTATCAATTATTACCATAAAAATATGAGAAAAACTATATTTGTTAGCTTTTAACTTTTAGATATGAAATATATGATAAAATGCAACATGTGACGTTTTTCCTTAGTCATGAAGTATGTTTTAGCAATTTTTACTAATTAAAGTCACTATGGGAACTTCCTACTAAGAGGGCTTGGTCTATTGATTATTACAAATGGAGTATATATAATAGTATATCATTAGGATAAGCAAGGGTAGATTAGTAAATAGCATTGATAAGTGTTGAGTAGGGAAATGCAAGTCTCGAAGGGAGATGCGTGTATCACGTTGCTAGTCCCGCCACAATATGCTCGTCCCGCGCGTCTGGAGTTTTGGCACGGAGGTTCTGTCTCATGATCCGAGCGGATCGTGGAGGAGACGCTCGGATATTCTTGCTTCAAGACAAGCGTCTTCCAGCAGGAGATGAGCGTCTTCTTGCAGGAGACGAGCGTCTTCTTACGGGGACGCTCGGATTGGCGGCCAGTTTGTCTATTTGAGCTCGGATTGTAAAACAGACGTCATTTCCTCATCCGGACTCCTATTGGAGTGATTCAAAAGCCTAGACCACTTAATTTTTCGACGCATTTTCATCTAGCATACTTTCAGAGCCAAAGGAGCAACTCTTGGTTTGGTTCTGAGCAATTTCTTCTTGTAATGGCTTCCTTCTCATCATCCTTACTTTTAAGCCTATGATCCTTCTATATACTCTTTATTCCTACATCCTTGGTCATAATTCTTGCCTCCTCTTCATACTAGTCCATCCAAGATCATCAACAAGCTTCCGAATATGCACAAGAGACGGGAATTCCGCCTCATTATTTTCTTTCCTACTAGACATATACAATGCAATAGAAAAGCAAAATAGGAAGGAATTGACGGATAAAATGGTCATGAAATGCTATATTAGTATGCAAAATGGGTTCAATTAGGGGACTAAATGTGCGCAAATAAGAGTCACATCAAACATTCCCAAACCGAACTTTTACTCGTCTCGAGTAAAGAGGTGACTAGAACTAGACCTTTATTTAAACTATTCTAATAATATAGCCGATGTGAGACAATTAGCGGGTCTCACTCCGCCCCTTCAACTCACAACAAGACATCCATGAAGTAGGGTGCCTTCTTGCAAGGCAAGGTGGGGCTTGCCAAAATGGTGATACATCCAAGCATTAAGCACACAAAACAAGTAATGGATGCATCTACAAAAAAATAGCCACTTTCCTCATCTAAGTGGCGGAAATTATCTAAAAGGGAAGCAATCTAAGGGTACACATTCCATCATAGATACAGTTTCTTCAAACTACTAAGCCTAGAAGGATACCAATAAATCACCTCCAAGTTGTGTCAACCTAGGGTACCTTTGTCCTCCATTGTTAAATGCTTTCGTCAAGAGTAGACTCCCTGTGGTGTTAGAAACACTGGAGGATCGCGGAATTCCCCTTCTTGCCTAGACAAGAAGAAGGGTCGTCCCCTCTCTACCATTCACAAAAGTGGATTCGATGGAAAAAGGGATCAATATGTTTGAGTTTCATATGGGAGTTTGCTTTTGTTGTTATTATTCCCCCCAATTTCATGTGGCATTTGACATTTGAGAATACTTTCTTTTTGCCATTTCTTTTGATGTTTGGCATTTCAATACTTGACAACTTTCAACTTTATGCATTTTCTTTTGAACATTTTCAAAGCTACCCCATTTGTAGGGAGGGTTCTTATATTTGAAGCATAAGAGTTTTCATTTTTGGTACTCCTCTTTTCTTTTGATGCAGTTGCAAACTTTTTGACTTTCATTTCAATGCTTGACTCAAATTTGAACAATTTTTGTTCCCATTCCCTTTGATGACAAAATGTGGTAGAATATGGATGATGGTTACATGGTTTCAAGGGCCACCTTGGAATAAACGGTAGCCAAGGAGTTATCACACCACAAGGTACTCTTGACTAGGCCTTAATCCATGGGTCAAAGGATACTAGCATGACACATCCTAGGGTGTTTTACAAGTATTCTAACAAGCAAAGTCTTAAGAAGAAAAAGTATCTACAAGGGCCTTATATACACTTGTTAAATTTCCCAAATAGATGTTTTCACAAAATTTTTCCTAAATGCAACTATATGCCATGATGCAACTAGCATTTATACAACCTAATACATATGTTTCTACCAACTTTTATGCCTAATAATCTAAATGCAATCCTATAATCACATTGTTTATACCGCATCAATCAAAATAAAGTCACATAGTCATCAACATAAAGAGGAAAAAGGAGATTGGAAAGATCATACCATGCGGTCTTCAATATCATCATGTCTCGGATGTGGCATAGTCGATCAATGTGAAAAAGGACAAACAAACAAACAAGTATATACAATATATACAATTCTATACTAAAAAGGAATGAACATGTTTTTGATTTTTTTCAATTTTTCAAATTTTTATGGTTTTTGAGTTTATGAAATAAAAAGACATATTTTTGTATTTTTCAAAATTTTTCAATTTTTATGCATTTTGGAATATAAATTCTCATCCCCCACTTTATTTTTGACATTGTCCTCAATGTACATGTATGAGTAGGAATGAAAAGAGAAAGTACATGTTTTTTGGATTTTTGAATAAATGCAGTGATATGAATCAATGCATGCTCTAACTAAATGTAATTCTATATGAGTTATATATAACAAATGAATGCAATCTAAACTATATTATATGATGCATGATTTCTAGTAAACTATGGTCACCTATGATCAAACCTCCCCAAACCGAATTAAACATTATTTCTAGTGTAGAAATGAATTAGTGATTATGCATGAATTCTAGTCTATATGTAACTAACTACATGAATCATGTGAGATATAATACAATGCAAACTATACTACATGAACTAACTAATGTGAATGCAATATGAAATATAATACAAATGCAAGCTAAATATATATGTATATAACTAAATGCAAGTGTAAATGTAATGCAAAGTCAGAGTAAAGGGTGTCTTACAAATGATGGTTTGAGGGAGGACTCCACCAAACTCATTCCTTGTTGCCATGGTTATTGATGTTGTCCATGTTGCTCAATGCTCTCAATAACCGGACAAAGGCTTGAGCACAATCTTCAAATAAGCATGAATATGGTTATTTCCAATTCAATATGAAGCTTGGCCAAGGGAGCTTGTCACTTATTCTTTCTTTCACCTTGCCCTTGGCACTTGAGTCTTTGCAATGCTTCAAACCGGCAAGCCCATGATTCTTGTCAACATAAGGTATGAATTATGGTTCATATTCGTCCGGAGACTTCCACTCACCACCTTATCCTTCAATTTTTGTGATGATGATAGCATTCAGATTTATCAATCCTTCAAGAGTAGAAGGAGAATTCTCATAACATTGATGACCGGATACCTTAGGAATTGATGTTGTGGGTACCAAATTTCCACAAGCAAGTTCATTTCCAAGTTTGTTCTTGAGCTTTTCCACCAAGTACCCTTTATATGATGTTTTGACCTTTTGGAGAAGGTCCACCATATCATCTCCAACAATCATAGGTTCCATGGTGGGTGCGAAAAAGTCGTCATGGTCAATAGGAAAGAGGCATTCATCTTCCTCATGGAAGCATACCTCAAACTTCTCAAGGATGGGGTCCTCAAATGAGGCAATATCATAACTCCTTTCCTCTTCTACATTCCATAAGTCAATGCAAGACACGTGTTCCACATAAGCTTTTTCCATAGGTTTGTCATCATCGCTATCTCCATACGAATCATAGATAAGAGCTTCACTTTTTTTCATTAACTCTTTCTCCAACACCTGAATGTTCACATCAAAAGTCACACCCCTATACTCACAAAGGCTAAGAGTATTTGCCTTACTCAGGCTCATATCTTCCTCATCAAATACCACATTTTCATACTCATAAAAGTTCAAGGAAATTGGCTCTTCCCACTTGTCATCAAAGGTAACTCCTTCAAACTCGCATTCATGATCAATGTCTAAGGAATGGTGAGGAGTAGTTACTTGGGCTTCTTTTATTTGGGCAATTTGAATTGCCAACTCCTCACCATGGGTAACAATGCTTTGAAAAACATTGTCCCTATTTTGGCTCTCCTCTAGCATTTGTTTGATGAAATTTTGTTGGTCTCCCATCATTTGGAGAACCATACTTTGAATGTCAAATTCATGCTCATCTTCTTGTTCTGGGTGGGTGTGAAAGTGGTTGTATTATGGCATTTTGAATTGGTTGTAAAGTGAGTTTTGGGTGGGTGGTTGTTGTGGATATTGGATTTGGTGATTTTGGTGGGAAACTTTGGGGTAGTAGTTAGGATTTTCATTGTATGAATAGTAAGGTAGGTTTGTGTTGACTTGCTCCTCAAACTCCCCATACCCATAGTCATACTCAAAAGATCCACCACATACTCCATGTACCAAGTCTTGAGTCATCATCTTAACCAATATAAAGATACAACTACAAACATGGAAACTACACAAAAACGATAAGAATAATCCTTGAGGAACAAGTTCCTCAAGGTTAAAGCAAAATTGAAATAGGCAAACAAGTAAGAACTTAATCACATAACACCGTCCCCAGCAACGGCGCCATTTTGATGAAGAGACTGTCGTCGTGTCTCCCAATCAAACACATTTATATTCTCAACAAACAACTAACTAGTGGTTAAGTCGAGGTCGATCCATGGGATGGTGTGCTTTGGGTTCTAAGTCTATCTATCTCAATTTATGCTAGTGTCACAATTGATTTGGGTTTGTAGTTGGTGAGTCTAAACTAATGCAAGCAATGAAGTAAAGCAAACAATAAATTAAGAGATGTAAACAAATGAATAAAAGTGCTAGGATATCATAGGTTCATAGTGGATTTTGTTGGAATAAGTGTCCTCCGATAATAATGCGATCACAACTATTGATCATGATGATCACATGTTTAAATCTCATTTTAAACGAATACAATTGGGAAGTATTTTTACTGTCAACTGGTCAACATATATCGGTAATGATTGGCTGACTAGAGTTTGACATTACTGTCGTGCGACGGTGGTGATCAGTTGACCCCCTAGGTCATACCTATAGGGCAACACTCTTAATTGATCATTTAATTAATCGTATAACGTTACGAGTTAATTAAATTACTTGAAAAATTGACGGACGATTTTGGAAGTAAAATTTACGTATCACATTGAAATGTGATTAAATGAGATACGGTCTGAGTAATCGAATTGTATCATTACTCGGATGAAATTATTGTTTAAAGAAACAATTGAAATTGAATGAATTATTATAAATACAATTTGTTGTGATTTATAAATTGGTAAAATATTTTGGTACAAGTAATTATGAATTACTAAGTCGATTTTTTATATGACGTATTTTTAATAATACGTTGATTTTTAATATGTTAAAAATGCACAACAAATTTATGTTACATATGACATGTGACATAAGTCAAAATTGACAAAAATAATATGGATCCCATATTATAAGTGTACCGAAATTAAGAGGGAATTAGGCTAAATATTGTGTTGTTTAAATTAGTGGAAAACACAATCATTTGTATTATAGCCTAGCCATGCAACCCTAGTTTGCATTGTGAAGGCAAACAAGAGCATGCATTGGGTCTTTTTCTTCCCTCCTACCCGGTTTCACCATAGAAAAGGCAAAAGGATTTTTGTCTTGTTTTTGATATACACTATATGCATGAGTGTGTAAATTATTCATTCATTCCAACTTATCAAAAATTAAGATTTTAGAAAGAGAAAATCACCTTCCATTCTCCTCTCTCTCAACCGGTTTTTGAGAGCAAAACCCAAATATTTTTGGGTCATTTTTCTACAAGAATTAATATTATCTAGTACTTATAATATTAATTTTAATTAAGAGTAAGCTTTGGGTATAATTCCTTGGGAGAGATCCTACACTTGGGTCTTTGTTCATCCAAAAGGAAAGCTCAAGAACAAAAGAGAAGGAGATCTCTTTTGTGCCTATAAGAACCGAAATTACAATGTAAGGATGATTTCTTCTTTATTTTGCTAATTAGTTTGCATGCATAAGACCTTTATTAATTTTATGACAAATTAATTTAAAACATATATGAATATGTTATGTATATAGATCTACTTTTCCTTCAATCGGTATCAGAGCCATGGTTGTTTGCATGCAAATCGGTTAAAAGTTTTTCCGAGTTATAAAGATTAACATATAAAACTTGTAAAATTTGTGTTATTATGATATATCACGAAATTAATTCATGCATGTTAAAATTTCTGGTCCTAAAATGTTTTAGGATATTTTGGTTAAATTTACGGATTTTTATTGTTCATATTATACAATAATGGCATTTAAATGTGATTTTATGAGTAAAAATGTCATTTTCGGTCTAAAATTAGCTATACTTCGAATTTTCCAGTGATTTTTGGATATGTTGTCACATATATGATTTTGAGATAACCTGTAAATTTTCATAATTTTTGGACTTGTTATGTTCGAAAAATGGATTTTTCATTATTAAATTCGGATTTAGGTGAAAAATAGGTTAATATGAGATAAATTTCGAATCTGGTCATAGAAATTTAATATGTTGTCACATGCAATTTTACAAGATGTGTGTAAAATGATGGGCTATAGTGAAGTCTTTTTGCATGATTTATGGATTTTTGAAGAAAAATAGCATAAATAGTGACATTATTAGTGAAAAAATTAATAAAACATAATCTATGACTAAGGAAAAACGTCCAATGTTGCATTTTATTATCTTTTTCAGATCTAAAATTGAAAAGTTAATGAATATAATTTTTCCCATGTTTTTATGATTATTTTATTAAAAACCGATAAACCGCAACATTGTTTTTCCGGAAAAATTTCGAAATTTTTAACCTAAGTTTTTGAACATTATGAGTGTCATGGTATTTTTCCAGAATGCTCATGAGTTTAAAATTTCAAATTTCAAATTTATTTGAAATTTTGTGATTTATTTGAAGTTTATAGCTTATTTTTGTAATTTTTGGTCCATTAATGAACAATTTTAGAAATATGAGTTAATTATGGTCAAATTATTAGTGAAGACTAAATTTTGAGTCCTAAGAGGTTGGGGTAATTAACTTATGCATAAATATGAATTTATGTAATTTTTGTGATTGTAAAATGTTGAAATCACGCAAATCCGTAAAAACCGAGTAATATACGATATTGGCTAATTAAAGGCGATTTAGCATAAAATTGGGCATGTTCATACATATTATAATGCTGCATTTTTCTTTATGATTGTCATAATTTTAATTTATGTAATTTTTGAATTATGTAATTTTACTTAGTATGGCCTTAGATTTTAATTGGTATTTCCCGAAATGTATGGGAATATCGATTCGGTTGTAATTTTATTGTGATCTCGTATCACCGTTTTGTAATTTAATAGATTTATTTTATTTTAGTTACAAATGTATAATAGGAAATTATGTAATTTGCTATGTAATTTAATTTATCTCGGAGTTCCCAAAGACGGATTTCTTCAAGATGGCGATACATAAAGACGGTGTTACCTCGAGATGCGTACCACAACCGAAGTTCAAGGGACCAATAGAGTTGGTTTCCGAATATGTAATAGTTAAATAGTTTTTCTATTTTAGGAAAGGCCATACTAGGATTTATTTATTTTTATGCTTGCATTTTATTTTATGTCGCATGCATCGCTAAATCGCCATAACTAAAACATGCATCTTCTTTCATCGAGTTTATCGACCGTGTCAATTAAAATTATCGTAGTTCACCGCTTTAGTTCACTTAAAACGTGATAGATAATAAATTGACATGACCTCTCGCTAAAACAATTAATTGAGACATAGCCTTACCAAATAGTAGAAACCATGAAAACCTATTTCGCGAGGGAGTGCACTCGGCTACCCCGGGGTACAAACCTTGTTACGTAGGGGAAGTGGGTGATAAATGTCCATCAACCGAATTCATGTTGATGAGGGTTTCATCGGCTACCCCGTGCCTAAGTTCATGTGGGTTTGGATAATGGACACATTTATTCGAAATTTGGATTGAACTCAACAAAAGTTATTGATAAGGGTTTCATCGGCTACCCCGTGCCCTTGTTGATGTGTTTTGGGCTATAGATAAACATTAGAGTAATTTTATCGACCAAGAGTTCTAAAAGTAGAATCGATTAAAAGGTTAATCCACCGAGTTATATTTATAAAGGTTTCATCGGCTACCCCGTGCCTAAGTTAATATGAATTTGGGTCTTGGAATCATTTACAATAGTTGGGTAGAGGTCACTATATAAATGTTCATATCTTGTCAAATTTTTGCAAGTATGATTTAAAAAGACAAATGTTAATATTTCCTTTTCCTCCCTACTTGTAGTTCATTACAATGAATCCTTCAATCGCTACCGCACCGATAACTATTGAGTCTTACCACAATGTTCTTGACGACGTTTCCTCCAACAATGATTTCGACACTACTAGAGAACTTCATTTTGGGATAGGTTCGGATGGAAACCTTAACTTCATCACTTCTTCTAAACCACCTACAACTACTAGACCTCGTGTGAGTCCGTCTCAGGAAGACTACCTCATACAATCTATAGGGTCTTTGTCTCTGGAAGATAAAGATGCCAAAACTAGTGGGAGCTCAAGCAATCAAGTTCTTGCTTCAAAGGGCAAAAAGTTCAAGAAGAAGGGAAAGAAAATCAAAAACTTCAAGCAAGTTAATGATGAGTGCCATTATTGCTATGGCATGAGACATTGGCTTAGGAATTGTCCCGTATATTTGCGAAATATAAGGGAAGGAATCATCACTCCAAAAGGTAAAATTCCTAAAGAAATTTATGTTATTGATATAAATTATACTTCCACTACGACATGGGTACTAGATACCGGTTGTGGTTCTCACCTTTGTAATCATTTACAGGGTTTAAGAGATGTGGAGAGGCTTAGCAAGGGAGATGTGGATCTACGCCTTGGAAATGGAGCTCGGGTAGCGGCCGAATCCAAAGGAACTTATGTTTTAGCTTTGCCTAATGGATTTGAGTTGTATTTACATAATTGTTTTTATGTGCCTACACTCTCTAAAAACATTATTTCAATCGCCATGCTAGACATGGACGGTTTTTGTTTTGTCATTAAGAACAATCGTTGTACTATTTCAAGGAATGATTTGGTTATAGGCCAAGCTTCTTCCATCAATGGCATTTACATTTTAGAGACCTCAAATCTGACTAATGATATCTATAACATTCAATCAAAGAAACTCAAAACAAGTGACCCAAGTGAAGCGTTCATTTGGCATTGTCGATTAGGTCACATAAACGAGAATCGCATCAAAAGATTAATTTCGACTAATGTGATTACACCATTTGATTATCAATCATATGGTACATGCGAATATTGCCTACATGGCAAAATGACTCGTAATCCTTTTAGTGGTAAAGGGACACGAGGTAGTGAACTATTGGGACTCATACACACCGATGTGTGTGGACCAATGACTATCACCGCTCGTGGAAATTATGACTACTTCATAACCTTCACCGATGATTTAAGTAGATATGGGTATATCTATTTAATGAAACACAAGAGTGAAGCGTTTGAGAAATTCAAGGAATTTCAAAACGAAGTAGAGAACCAATTGAACAAAAGGATTAAGGCACTACGATCCGATCGTGGTGGAGAATACCTTAGTCTTGAATTTGATTCACACTTGAAAGGTTGTGTTATTATATCACAACTTTCTCCACCCGGAACACCACAACTCAATGGTGTTGCCGAAAGGAGAAATCGAACCCTACTTGATAAGGTTCGATCCATGATGAGTCAAACCGAGTTACCGAACTCGTTTTGGGGATTTGCAATCCAAACTGCAATTCTATCTTTAAATAATAGTCCCACTAAAGCCACCGAAAAGACTCCATTTGAAACATGGAAATGAAGAGTTCCTAATCTATCCTACATGAAAATTTGGGGATGTGATGCTTACGTCAAGATTAAACCCGATAATAAGCTTGCCCCAAGATCCGAAAAAAGCATCTTCGTAGGTTATCCTTTGACCTCTCGAGGTTACTACTTCTACAAACCTCAAGATAACAAAGTGTTTGTGTCTTCCGAGGCTGTCTTCTTAGAAAGCCAGTTTATTTCTAAGAGACAGAGTGGGAGAAATTTTGAACTTGATGAAGTTCAAGAGCCACAAACCGAGGTAGAGACGCAAGAAGATGTTCCTTCGTCGTCTAACGTGGTTGTACCTCCTCCACTAAGAAGAACGGGTCGAGTAATTCGCCATCCTGATCGATATGTGGGACTTATCGAGGAAGATGGAACACTCGATGTGTTACTTATAGAAAGTGACGAGCCCGCCACCTACAAGGCCACAATCTCTAGTCCAAATTCCTCCTTATGGCTTGAAGCCATGAAGTCCGAAATGGATTCTATGCATGAAAACCAAGTTTGGGACTTGGTAGATTTGCCTAAAGGGGCAAGACCCCTTCAATGCAAATGGATATTCAAAGTTAAAAATGGCATAGAAGGACATGATGATGTCTACAAAGCTAGGCTAGTGGCAAAAGGATTTACCCAAGTCCAAGGTCTCCATTATGATGAGACCTTCGCCCCCGTAGCCATGCTAAGATCCATACGGATTTTGTTAGCGATTGCCGCATTTCATGATTATGAAATATGGCAAATGGATGTCAAAACCGCTTTTCTAAATGGGCATTTAGAAGAGGAGGTGTACATGATACAACCCGAAGGTTTTGTTGATTCTAAAAATCCTAACAAAGTATGCAAGCTTAAGAGATCCATTTATGGTCTTAAGCAAGCATCTAGAAGTTGGAATCATCGATTCAATCATGTTATAAAGGAAAATGGTTTCACTCGAAGTGTTGAGGAACTATGTTTATACATGAAATTTAGTGGGAGCAATGTTGTGTTCCTAATCTTGTATGTCGATGACATACTACTCATTGGAAATGATATTCCAATGTTGTCTTCTGTTAAGAAGTGGTTAGGTAACCACTTCCAAATGAAGGATTTAGGAGAGGCACAACGCATATTAGGTATCCGGATCCATAGAGATAGATCCAAGAGGATATTGGCACTAAGTCAAGAATCTTATGTTGATAAGATTCTTCGACGGTTCAGCATGGATAAATCCAAAAGGGGTTTGGTATCTATGGTAACCGGGACGATATTGAGCAAGACTACATCTCCCTCCGAACCCCATGATGTTGAACGCATGAAGTTGATCCCTTATGCTTCCGCTGTTGGATCAATCATGTATGCCATGATATGCACACATCCTGATGTCTCGTATGCCTTGAGCATGACGAGTAGATATCAAGGAAATCCAGGTGAGAGTCACTGGATAGCCGTCAATAACATCCTTAAGTACTTAAGAAGAACTAAGGACTCTATCCTAGTGTTTGGAGGAGACACTGAGCTGCGTGTTAATGGATACACGGACTGAAGTTTTCAAACAGATAGAGATGACATGAAATCACAAGCTGGTTTTGTTTTCATGCTCAATGGTGGTGCCGTTAGCTGGAGAAGCTTCAAGGAAGTCAGAATCAACGGATTCAACGACGGAGGTCAGTACATAGCGAGATCGAAGTCGCCAAGGAAGCTGTGTGGATCAGGCAATTTACGGAAGGTCTAAGAGTAGTACCTACCGCCAATGATCCCATCACTCTCTATTGTGATAATAGTGGGACGATCTTCCAAGCTAAAGAGACGAAGTCTAGTAATAGATCTAGACATGTACTTAGAAAATATCATGTAATAAGAGATTTCATTGAAAGAAAGGAAATTGCGATTTGTAAGGTTGGGACGGATGACAACATAGCCGATCCGCTCACCAAGCCTTTATTGCAGGCTAAGCATGATGGACATGTTACGTCCATGGGACTTAAACGTGTACCAAGTTTTTGTTAGATTTTGAAATGAAATAAAAGTGTTGTTTTTGTTCATGTTCACAATCACATTTGTCTTTTATCTTTAATTTATACATTGTTACATCCAAACGGGTTGTAGTGACAATTGAACCCCGTTAAAGTGAACACGGATTAACATAGTATTTGCCCATAGTCACTTGTATGAGGTGACGTCTCGAAGTAACTAGAGTGTGATGTGATTGATGGCAAGTTCAAGTGCCATAGAGTCATGTGAGATGACTAGTCGATCACATAGGCAGACTGTTAGGAACATTTTGTCGGGCCTTATGACCGCTTATAGAGTTCTGGCAAATTTATAAAGCCTGGTCGTTGCGAGAGCTACTATAGTATTCAAATGAGTCGATTCTTTTGACTAAAGACTGTTCACCTAAGATGGCACAGTTTCAGATTAACTTTGATTTGTGTTACTACGACCTTCGTAAATGGGGTCAAATGGGCATATTTTGGGTTATGATGACTGTGGCTAGTCGAAGGGAATGAGTGCGATAGGAATTGTCCACCCCTAGTCAGGGTTATAACAATATCTCAGGGCCACTCGAGGAGTAATGAACTGGAAATGCGTGGCCACGCTCGGAATGTATCCATGGTGGATAAATCCGGTCAATCAGTTATTCTCCAGATCGAGGAAACCACTCTCGATATGATCACTTGCAAGTACGACCTGAAAGACATCTTGCATTGAATGAGAGATAGTAATAGGACAAGAGAATTGGTGACGCACACTTGTCGAGGACAAGTGGGAGATTGTTTGAATAAGTGTCCTCCGACAATAATGCGATCACAACTATTGATCATGATGATCACATGTTTAAATCTCATTTTAAAAGAATACAATTGGGAAGTATTTTTACTCAAGCTGTCAACATATATCGGTAATGATTGGGTGACTAGAGTTTGACATTACTTGTCGTCGACGGTGGTGATCGATTGACCCCCTAGGTCATACCTATAGGGCAACACTCTTAATTGATCATTTAATTAATCGTATAACGTTACGAGTTAATTAAATTACTTGAAAAATTGACGGACGATTTTGGAAGTAAAATTTACGTATCACATTGAAATGTGATTAAATGAGATACGGTCTGAGTAATCGAATTGTATCATTACTCGGATGAAATTATTGTTTAAAGAAACAATTGAAATTGAATGAATTATTATAAATACAATTTGTTGTGATTTATAAATTGGTAAAATATTTTGGTACAAGTAATTATGAATTACTAAGTCGATTTTTGTATGTGACGTATTTTTAATAATACGTTGATTTTTAATATGTTAAAAATGCACAACAAATTTATGTTACATATGACATGTGACATAAGTCAAAATTGATAAAAATAATATGGATCCCATATTATAAGTGTACCGAAATTAAGAGGGAATTAGGCTAAATATTGTGTTGTTTAAATTAGTGGAAAACACAATCATTTGTATTATAGCCTAGCCATGCAACCCTAGTTTGCATTGTGAAGGCAAACAAGAGCATGCATTGGGTCTTTTTCTTCCCTCCTCTTCCCTCCTACCCGGTTTCACCATAGAAAAGGCAAAAGGATTTTTGTCTTGTTTTTGATATACACTATATGCATGAGTGTGTAAATTATTCATTCATTCCAACTTATCAAAAATTAAGATTTTAGAAAGAGAAAATCACCTTCTATTCTCCTCTCTCTCAACCGGTTTTTGAGAGCAAAACCCAAATATTTTTGGGTCATTTTTCTACAAGAATTAATATTATCTAGTACTTATAATATTAATTTTAATTAAGAGTAAGCTTTGGGTATAATTCCTTGGGAGAGATCCTACACTTGGGTCTTTGTTCATCCAAAAGGAAAGCTCAAGAACAAAAGAGAAGGAGATCTCTTTTGTGCCCATAAGAACCGAAATTACAATGTAAGG
Source organism: Silene latifolia (assembly GCF_048544455.1). Classification (NCBI taxonomy): domain Eukaryota; kingdom Viridiplantae; phylum Streptophyta; class Magnoliopsida; order Caryophyllales; family Caryophyllaceae; genus Silene; species Silene latifolia. The sequence goes on from NC_133536.1 coordinate 140,399,553, forward strand.
ATGATTTCTTCTTTATTTTGCTAATTAGTTTGCATGCATAAGACCTTTATTAATTTTATGACAAATTAATTTAAAACATATATGAATATGTTATGTATATAGATCTACTTTTCCTTCAGATTTATGGGAGTCAATCATACAAACATGTTCTTAATTTATAAGCAAGCAATTATTGTTGTGATGGGATCGAGTTAGTGTATATCTTACAATCCCAAGGAAGATTTGGTCCCGGAGCCGAATCAATTAGATTATACAATTGATGTGACCATAATTAGAGCATATTTAGTCCCCGAATTAGCCTTGTTCCCATGCTTTTTAGTGCATATTTGGGTCATTTATTGTCTTTAGTCCTTTGTTTTGCATATTCTTTGAGGTTTTGTGTCCTTGGTAGGAAAGGAGTGCAAACCTTGCATTTTCATGGCAAAATGAAGTTAAATTGATTGAATTCAATGACCAAGCATCAAGGAGAGACAAGATTAGAAAGCCTTTGTACATACTATAGTAGATGGGCAATGATGAGAAAAGATCCTTGCATCCCCGAGGAAATCCTCAAGGATTTTATGAAGAAAAAGGAAGAAAAGAAGCTGTAAGACAATCCGAGCGGACTGTCTACAAGACGCCCGTCCAGGAGGTGCAATCCGAGCGGATTGTCTACAAGACGCCCGTCCAGGAGGTGCAATCCGAGCTCCTTCCTCCACAAGACGCCCGTCCAAAACATCCCCAATCCGCCCGTCGTCCCCCTCTGGACGCCCGTCCAGAAACACCCAAATCCGCCCGTCCCGTGCCTAAGACGCCGGGATTCCCTTACAGCCTTTTCGTCTTCTACAAGCTTCAAGGAAGGATGCGCATCTTTTTCTAATACCGGCGAAAAGGAGACCGGAGTCTCCCTAGAGACCGGCATTCCTCAAGGACTTAATCGTCATTTAAGCCCTTAGTAAACCCTAATTTATGTAACTAATCCCCACTATAAATACCCCATTAGTCTAATTAGAAGAGCATGTTCTTCTTAGCAATCTTTAGTGTAGTTAATATCAATCAAATCTCTCTTTAATCTTGTAATCAACATTTAATCAAGTTTTAATACAAGTTTCATTTCCTTAATCTCTCTCTTGTTCATCCATTATTTTGGGTAATTGAAGATTATTTGGGTTATTATTGGGAGATTGACAACCTTCCAATCTATCATCAAGTACTTCTAATATTCTTTGCTTTATTATTGGAATCATTAGTAGGTATAATTCTCTTAATCCTTTTTTAATTATTGTTAATTATCTTCATTTATTCATCATGTTTTACTTTGTTGGTATGATTGACAACCTTGCTAGCATGTTCAACATGATAATGAGTGAGTAGTTTACTTAGCTAGGGTTAATGGGTAATTAGGGGAAACCAACATGGGGAATGATTCATGCTTAATTTAATATGTTTTCATAGTTTATTTGCTTTCTTGTTGTGATCTCAACTTATGCACATGTTATGTTTGATGAAATGCGAGCCTATGAATCCTTGCATTTTTTACCCATCACCTATCTTTTCAATGAGACTTGTAAGACATAAACCAACTCGAGTCTCATTAGACCATGCATATTGTTGAGTAGGGAAGATTAAGTCGACTTGTAGGTGTTGTACAATCTAATCGATTCGGCTCCGGGACCCAAACTTTCTTAGGATTGTAAGATATAAACCAACTCGATCCATCACAACAATTATCGCTTGCTTATAATTTGAGAATATGTTTATATGATCAATTCCCATGAATCCCCTATGACCCCATGACACCCTAGTGCCTTTTATCAATTGTTTACATCTCTTTTTAATCATCTTGCTTGTTTACTTTTATTGCTATTTAGTTTAGTGATATTCTACCTCAAACTCCAATTGTGACACCCTTAGACACCACTAGTTGCAATAGAAAATCTCATCTCAATTCCCATCCCTTGGGATCCGACCTTTACTTGCCTCTTTACTAATTGTAGAGTTGTTTGTGAAGTTATAAATTGTGTTTTGGTATAGGTGCTCCTAACGACAAGTACTGAAAACTAAACCTCCTCGAGAGTCCGACCAAAAATGGCGCCGTTGCCGGGGACGGTGTTAACTTGATTTATATTTTCTTGTATTGTTATTAGTTGTGTCTTTTTTTGCCTTGGGGAAGTAAAACTCCTCAAGGTTTGTTCTAATTATTTTCGAGTTGTTTGATATTTTGCATGTCTATAAGATCACAAGGTAACTTGTTACCCTTTGATCACGAAATTGAAAGGACTTTGACAACCAATAGAAGACTTGCTAGGAGAACTTTGAGGGGTATTGGTGAGGTTGTAGATATTCAACCAAACACTATTGAATTCATCAACCCTTTTGCAAGAGAATGTGAGGAGAACCCAACACAAAATCCAACACAAAATCAACCCACAATGCCTAAATTTTCATCACATTCCGTACCCACCGAGGAGAACCTAACCAATGGTACTGCCACACCACAACACTTAACCGGAAATTTTATTGCCAAATCCGCATTTATCCAATTAGTCGAAAGAAGCCAATTTGGGGGGATGCCTAGTGAAGACCCTCACTCTCACATGGAGACTTTTTGCGACTATTGTGATGCGATATCTTAAACCGGTGTAACTCAAGACCAAATTCGATGGGTCTTATTTCCTTTTTCTCTAATTGGCACCGCGAAATAATGGTTGAAAGGCCTTGATAAGGCTACTCTCGGAATTGATTCTTGGAAGAAGTTGGCTCTAGCTTTCTACAAAAAGTTCTATCCATCGGAAAAGACTAACATGCTAAGAACTCAAATTACGGGCTTTAAGCAAAGGGATGAAGAATCTTTGTATGAAGGTTGGGAGCGATTCAAAGGAATTTGCCGCTCATGTCCTCATCATGGACTTAGCGAGTGGTTCTTGGTACAACAATTTTGGAACGGTCTTTATGAAGACTCAAGAAACATTCTCAACATGGGATCAAATGGAATGTTCACCGAAGTTGATGACAATCAAACTTGGAACAAAATTGAGGAAATGGCGGTCCATAACTCACAATATAGTAGACCTCGCAAGGCTACTAGAGGAGGAAAACATGAAGTGGACTCTATTACTCAATTGGGTGCTCAACTTAGTGCTCACATTGATAACATCAATTTGAAGTTTGAAAAAGCAATGGCTAGACTTGAAGAAGCCTCAAAATCACCAAAGCATCTTGTTAATGCCATAACGGCATCTTCATCAATCCCAAGTGGGATATGTGAGAATTGTTGAACTTTGGGACATGACCAAAGTGAATGTAGGGGAACAAATGAATAAGTGAATGCTTTCCAAGCATACAAGAGTGGTACCCCTTATTCAAACTATTACAATGAAAACACCAAATTCCATCCAAATCTCTCATACAAAAGCCAAAATGTTCAAAACCCTCAACCAACATACACCCCACCTTCTATGAGAAACCAAAATCAAAGACCCTTTTACAACCAAAACCAAGGTTACCAAAATCAAACTCCATACAATCAACAAAATGACCAAGGTTTTGATGTTCAAAAAGCGGTCCTCCAAATGCAAAAGAATCAACAAGAGTTTTTCACTCAAATGCAAAAGGATAGTCAAGCAAAGGAAATCACCATCAACAACATCCTAGCTCACACCAAAATGTTGGAAACCCAATTGACTCAACTAGCATCTTCAAGCTCACAAAGACAAAAGGGGCAATTACCACCTCAAAGTAATCCCCCAAGACATGAAACGGTTAGTGCCATTCACTTGAGGAGTGGTACAAGGTATGAAGCACCAAAGAAGCAAGTTGAGGATGAAGTTGTGGAAGCTAGTGACAAAGAAGAAATTGTGCAAAACTCTAAGGATGGAGAACCATCAAAATAAGAAATTTCAAAGAAAAATGAAGACAAGGTCAAGGAGAAGGAGCCCATTGTGATTAGACTTCCTTTTCCAAGTCGGCAAGCCAAGCCCAAATTTGATGACCAACTTGGAAAATCTATGGAAATTGTGAAGAATTTGGAAGTCTCGATTCCTTTTACGGAATTAATCAATCACGTGCCGGAAGCTTGAGACTATCGCCTTCACTAAGGTGAGTAGTGCAATACTTGAAGGGAGTTCACCTCCAAAACTTAAAGATACGGGAAGCTTCTCAATACCGTGTACCATTGGCGACACCACGATCAACAAAGCCTTCTGTGATCTAGGGGCTAGTGTGAGTGTTATGCCGTACTCGGTGAGTAAAAGGTTAGGGATGGGAGAGCTTAAATGCACCAATATCACACTCCAAATGGCCGATAGATCGACGAAGACACCATTAGGGATATGGGAAGATGTCCCCGTAAGAGTTGGGAAATTTTTCATCCCGGTGGACTTTGTCATTGTTAACATGGAAGAAGACTCCAACATTGCAATCATTCTAGGAAGACCTTTCTTGCACACCGCGGGTGCGGTGATTGATGTGAAGCATGGAGAGCTCACTCTAGAAGTGGGAGATGAGAGCATAACTTTCAATCTTGACAAGACCATGAGAGTTCCTCGTTTGCATGAACCATGTTTTATGGTTGATCATTATAGCCGGAAGGATGATAGGAAGAAGTCGGAATTCCAATGGAAGAAGAAAGTTGATGATGCTCCATTCAAAGAGCAAGTGAATTGTAACAAAGAGAGCTTGAAAAGCTCACCAAAATCAAGCAATGAAGAGGATGACCTCATTGGCCAAGACAAGAAAGTGGGAGAGTTGTCTCTATCAACTCAAGAGATCTTTAGTGATCAAGTAGATGAAGTTTGTGGTCTTTGGGACGATGAGTTTGAAGGGATTTTCAATCCCTACATTGGTAATGCTATCGATAAAGACCAACATGAAGGACAACAAGGGCAAAAGTCTATTGAAAATCTTTATCATGATAATGAACAAGCTTTTGACTACTTTTTCAAGGTGTTGAGCTACATCAACAACACCTTGGACATGCCCCCATGACATCTCACTAAGGATGAGAGTTTGGTGGAGTCCTCCCTAAACCACCATTTGTAAATATTTCTAACTCCCTAACTCGCATTTTAATTCTTACATCGCATTTTTGTCATTTTTGGATTTTTATGCTTTGATCAAGGTAGTTATCATTTTTAAGAGAAGTGAGGGAGGGACTAATGATTTAATTGATGTGTAGTGCTTTAGCTTAGTGTGGGGATAGAAATTTCCTAGGCTATTCATGCCTTAGTAATGCCCCTACAATGAGGAACACGGGATTTGAAGAATGAAAAATGACACGGGATATGCAAGTGCACGGATGGAACTGAATCCGGGTAGACTAGGAGGAATCCTAGCGTCCTTAAGGGGAATCCGCTCGTCTTTAGGGAATCCGAGCGTCTTTGGCAGAATCCGCCCGTCCAATTGAACTGAAAAAATTGAAAATTTGGGACTGTTGAAGAATCCGAGCGTCCCAGCAGAGAAGACGCTCGTCTTGAAGAATCCGCTCGTCTTTGCAGAAAGACGCCCGTCTTTTTGCCAGTGCAAAATAAGAAAACCTGCTGTAACAGAATCCGCCCGTCTTCAGAGGAATCCGCTCGTCCTGCAACTGAAAAATCCGAGCGTCCCAGCTAAAAGACGCCCGTCTTTAGGCGAGAATTCCTGAACCCAGAATAGGCAGAATCCGAGTGTCCCGAAGGAAAAACGCCCGTCTTCCCCTGCAGTTTCAAAATTTTCGGGTGTTTTAAATACCCCTCCCACATTCATTTCTTCATTCATTCATTCAAAACACTACCAAAAACCTCAAAACCCTCATCCTCTCCATCACCAAAACAAGATTTCCTCAACCAAATTCAACAAAATCAAATCCAAAGTTCCTTTTAACAACAACTAATCACTCCTCCTCCAACAAAAATCAATCCAAGCACCAAAATCTTCAACCTTTGAGTCGATTTTTGAAATACAAAGGCAAAGCCTTTCATCTTAAAATCGATTTGGGTATAATTGGAAATTGAAGATTTTCACTCTTTTCTTCGTATATTCATCAATGGCAAGGACAAAAGGGTCAACAAAGGCACTCAAGGCAAAGGCACTCTCAACAAGGCAACAATGCCTTCAAGCAAAGAAAGCCTCATTGGCTATGGTGGTTGCTAGTGCAAACTTGGAAGTTCAACAACAACAAAATCCTCCCTTGGAAGCAACAACATCATCAACTCCGGAAATTGCTCAATTATCAAACTATCCGGAGGTAATTTTCATTTCTAACTCCCATAGGGATACATTTGCCAAGTATGCTAAGAAATCTTTTCTACCCACCAAATTCATATGTGAAGATGCCTTGAACATATTGGGTGTCCTTGAACAAACAAAAGCCTTCTTTGAAGCCATGGGGTTGGGAAAATTGTTTGCTACAAGATAATTGACATACCCCTCCCTTACCTTGGAATTCTTGAGTTCATTGAAAGTGACTAAGGTAGAGACTAGAGAATACATCGAGTTTCGCCTTGCCAATGTGAATAGGCGCATCACCTTTGATGTTTTGAGTAAAGCATTAGGTCTTAGTGATACACCTCGTTATTATAAGAAGCCCGAAAAATATGACCCCGCTCCTCTTTGGGAGGCGATTTCCGGGAAGAAATTTGAGAACTTTCATCCTTGTCGCGCTCTATTAGTCCACCATCCGGGCATTAGAGTGTGGCACAAGGTCATCGGGAATACTATCATTGCAAGAAAAGACACTAACCACTTTACCAAGCTCGATTGTATTCTACTTGAGTCGGCCTTAAATATTGGAAGGGAATTCACCAAGCCTTACAATGCTCTAAGGCTTTTGGTGGAAAGATGGCTCAATGTTGATTGTGGAAAGCAAGGCACCGCTTTTATCGTAAATGGAGGTCTAGTTACTCTCTTGGCCAAGTACTTTGATCCAAATTTCAACAAGGATAGCAAGTATGTGGCGAAAAAAGGGGGTCGTCTCATTGACATGGATGCCATGATTAACAAGTATAAGTGGGTTACGCATAATCCTCTTGACACCAAATTTGGGTGGCTCACCAATGATGCTAAATCTTTTACTTTGCCTTCCAAGATATGCCGTTTGAGTGTTCATAGAACAAACTACCTTCTTCCCCTCTCAAAGGAAGCCGAATACATCATCCGTCAACAAAGGGGTGAAATTGAAATGCCCTCCTCCTCCATTGTCACACCACCCTATCCATTCAAGTATCAAGAGTTCAAACCCGAAGGTGTTGAAGTGGGCAATGACTACATGACTCTACTTATGCAAGAGATGCACAAACAAGCTTATAAGGATCGGGAAGATGCATACTTAGCCCAATATCCACCCCTCCTTCATTTAGCTAGGCAAAGACTACTTGATCCTTCATGTCCTTTGCCTAGTTGGGCAGATAGGGAAGTCTTCTTTCCAAGTGCATCTAGGGGTGAGAGACCGGGTGACGATGAGGTTGTCGGTGATGAGGTTGTTGAAGATGAGGGCATTGTTGAAGAGGTAAATGAAGAAGAAGAAGATGATGAAGGAAGTGAGCAAGGAAGTGAAGAGGGGAGTGGTGATGAGTCCACTTCTATTGAGGAAGATGATGACAATGATGACATGGTGGAAGACTAGCAAGCTTTGGAGGCTCCTACCCTCTTGAGGTTTGTCTACTTCTTTCTTTGTTTTATTTATTTTATCTTGATAATGGTTGGAGAGTCCTAGCAACATAGAGGACTAACACCTCGGCCCCATTGAGGTGTTCTTATTTCATTGTTCCCACTTTTGAAAATCCAAAATGACAAATTTAGTTTCATGCATTGCATCTTGTGTGCATGAACTACCCCAACTTTAAGACATTAGAAATAATGTCTATCTCGTTTTGGGGAAGTACATGCATACGCAACGGGAGGTAATCTAAATTACGCTCTCCGTCATAAACAAAAAACCCATGCATCATGTAGTGTAGATAAGTATAGCTTTCATTTTGTGTAGAATTCATGCATCATGCTTGCATAGTTTCCCATCATTTTGGCCATTGAGGACAATGCCCATATTAGTGTGGGGATGGGGAATTCTAACTTAACTTTTATTCAAAAAACCCAAAAAAATAAAAAATTTTCGAAAAACCAAAAAAATTGAAAAATTTGAAAATCCAAAAACAAGTTCATTTCCTTTCTAGTGTAGTCATGTATATATTGTTGTATATATTGTGTTTGTTCTATCCTTGTTCACATTGATTGAATACGCCACATCCGAGACATGAGGATATTGAAGACCGCATGGTATGATCTTTTCAATCTCCTTTTCCTCTTTATGTTAATGACTATGTGGCTTTATTTTGATTGATGCTGTATAACAATGTGAATTTAGGACTTGCATTTAGTTTATATGTCATATTAGTTGGTAGAAGCCTTTGCATTAGGATGTATATATGATAGTTGTATCATGGCATGTAGTTTGCATGTTAGAAAAATTTTGTGAAACCGTCTACTTGGGAAGCTTGACAAGTGTATATAGGCCCTAGTAGATGCTTTTTCTTCTTAAGACTTTGCTTGTTAGAATGCTTGTAAAATACCCTAGGATGTGTCATGGTAGTATCCTTTGACCCATGGATTAAGGCCTAGTCAAGAGTACCTTGTGGTGTGATAACTTCTTGGCTACCGTTTATTCCAAGGCGACCCTTGAAACCATGCATCCATCATCCATGTTCTACCACATTTTTGTCATCAAAGGGAATGGGCACAAAAAGAAATTGTTCAAATTTGAGTTCAAGAAAAGAAAAGAAAAGAAAAGAAAAAGTTTGCAAAATGCATCAAAAGAAAAGAGGAGCAAAAATAGACTCCTAGAGCTTCAAATATAAGGCACCCTCACTACATATGGGGTGACTTTGAAAATGTTCAAAAGAAATGCAAAGAAAAGTTGAAAAATTGTCAAGTGTTGAAATGCCAAAAATCAAAAAGAAATGGCAAGAAAGTTTTCTCAAATGTCAAATGCCACAAGAAATTGGGGGGGAAAACATCAACAAAGAAAACTCCCAAAGAGAAACTCAAATATCTATCGATTCCTTTATCCATCGTATCCATTTTTGTGCATGGTAGAGAGGGGATGACCCTTCTTCTTATCTAGGCAAGAGGGGGAATTACACGATCCTCCAGTGTTTCTAACACCATAGGGAGTCTATTCTTGACGAAAGCATTTAACGATTGAGGACAAAGATACCCTAGCTTAACACAATTTGGAGGTGATTTATTGGTATCCTTCTAGGCTTAGTAGTTTGAAGAAATTGCATCTATGAAGGAGTGTGTACCCTTGAATTGCTTCCCTTGTAGATAATTTCCGCCACTTAGATGAGGAAAGTGGCTATTCTTTTGTAGATGCATCCATTACTTGATTTTGTGTGCTTAATGTTTGGATGTGTCGCCATTTTGGCAAGCCCCACCTTGCCTTGCAAGAAGGCATCCTACCTCATGGTTGTCTTGTTGTGAGTTGAAGGGGCAGAGCGAGACCCGCTAATTGTATCATATCGGCTATGTTATTAGGTTAGTTTAAATAATGGTCCTAGTCTTTGTCACCTCTTTACTCGGGACAAGCAAATGTTCGGTTTGGGGATATTTGATGTGACCATAATTAGAGCATATTTAGTCCCCGAATTAGCCTTGTTCCCATGCTTTTTAGTGCATATTTGGGTCATTTATTGTCTTTAGTCCTTTGTTTTGCATATTCTTTGAGCTTTTGTGTCCTTGGTAGGAAAGGAGTGCAAACCTTGCATTTTTATGGCAAAATGAAGTTAAATTGATTGAATTCAATGACCAAGCATCAAGGAGAGAGAAGATTAGAAAGCCTTTGTACATACTATAGTAGATGGGCAATGATCAGAAAAGATCCTTGCATCCCCGAGGAAATCCTCAAGGATTTTCTGAAGGAAAAGGAAGAAAAGAAGAAGGAAAGAAGCTGTAAGACAATCCGAGCGGATTGTCTACAAGACGCCCGTCCAGGAGGTGCAATCCGAGCGGATTGTCTACAAGACGCCCGTCCAGGAGGTGCAATCCGAGCGTCTTCCTCCACAAGATGCCCGTCCAAAACGTCCCCAATTCGCCCGTCTTCCCCCTCTGGACGCCCGTCCAGATACACCCAAATCCGCCCGTCCCGTGCCTAAGACGCCCGGATTCCCTTATAGCCTTTTCGTCTTCTACAAGCTTCAAGGAAGGATGCGCATCTTTTTCTAAGGCCGGCGAAAAGGAGACCGAAGTCTCCCTAGAGACCGGCGATTCCTCAAGGACTTAATCGTCATTTAAGCCCTTAGTAAACCCTAATTTATGTAACTAATCCCCACTATAAATACCCCATTAGTCTAATTAGAAGAGCATGTTCTTCTTAGCAATATTTAGTGTAGTTAATATCAATCAAATCTCTCTTTAATCTTGTAATCAACATTTAATCAAGTTTTAATACAAGTTTCATTTCCTTAATCTCTCTCTTGTTCATCCTTTATTTTGGGTAATTGAAGATTATTTGGGTTATTATTGGGAGATTGACAACCTTCCAATCTATCATCAAGTACTTCTATTATTCTTTGCTTTATTATTGGAATCATTAGTAGGTATAATTCTCTTAATCCTTTTTTAATTATTGTTAATTATCTTCATTTATTCATCATGTTTTACTTTGTTGGTATGATTGACAACCTTGCTAGCATGTTCAACATAATAATGAGTGAGTAGTTTACTTAGCTAGGGTTAATGGGTAATTAGGGGAAACCAACATGGGGAATGCTTCATGCTTAATTTAATATATTTTCATAGTTTATTTGCTTGCTTGTTGTGATCTCAACTTATGCACATGTTATGTTTGATGAAATGCGAGCCTATGAATCCTTGCATTTTTTACCTATCACCTATCTTTTCAATGAGACTTGTAAGACATAAACCAACTCGAGTCTCATTAGACCATGCATATTGTTGAGTAGGGAAGATTAAGTCGACTTGTAGGTGTTGTACAATCTAATCGATTCGGCTCCGGGACCCAAACTTTCCTAGGATTGTAAGATATAAACCAACTCGATCCATCACAACAATAATCGCTTTCTTATAACTTGAGAATATGTTTGTATGATCAATTCCCATGAATCCCCTATGACCCCATGACACCCTAGTGCCTTTTATCAATTGTTTACATCCCTTTTTAATCATCTTGCTTGTTTACTTTTATTGATATTTAGTTTAGTGATCTTCTACCTCAAACCCTAATTGTGACACCCTTAGACACCACTAGTTGCAATAGAAAATCTCATCTCAATTCCCGTCCCTTGAGATCCGACCTTTACTTGCCTCTTTACTAATTGTAGAGTTGTTTGTGAAGTTATAAATTGTGTTTTGGTCTAGGTGCTCCTAACGACAAGTACTGAAAACTAAACCTGCTCGAGAGTCCGACCAACAACACCTACAAGTCGACTTAGTCTCCTCCTATTCAACTTTATGCATGGTCTAATGAGGCTCGAGTTGGTTTATGTCTTACAAGCCTCATTGAAGAGATAGGTGATGGGTAAAAATACAAGGATTCATAGGCTTGGATTTCATCAAACATAACATGTGCATAAGTTGAAATCACAACAAGCAAGCAAATAAATTATGTGAACATATTAGATTAAGTATGAATCATCCCCCATATTGGTTTCCCTTACTTGCCCATTAATCCTAGCTAAAAGACTATTCACTCATTATCAAGTTCAACATGCTAATAAGCTTGTCAATCATATTAATAAAGCAAAACATGATTAATAAATGAAAGTGATTAACAATAATTAAATAAGAGTAAAAGAGATTATACCTATGAAGATGATTCCAAATAATAAAGCAAAGAATAAAAGAAGAGAACTTGATTGATAGAGAGTTGTCAATTCTCCAATAATAATCCAATAGTCTTCAATTACCCAATAATAATAAACTTGAACAATGATTAAGGAAAGATTAATGTGTAATTTTGTGGAGTGATTGAGATTAGTCTATTCTAATCTACTCCTAATCTAATCTAAGAGAACTTTCTACTATGGGAACTTCTTACTAAGAGGGCTTGGTCTATTGATTATTACAAATGGAGTATATGTAGTAGTACATCATTAGGTTAAGCAAGGGTAGATTAGTAAATAGCATTGCTAAGTGTTGAGTAGGGAAATGCAAGTCTCGAAGGGAGATGCGCATATCACGTTGCTAGTCCCGCCACAATATGCTCGTCCCGCGCGTCTGGAGTCTTGGCACGGAGGTCCTGTCTCATGATCCGAGCGGATCGTGGAGGAGACGCTCGGATCTTCTTGCTTCAAGACGAGTGTCTTCCAGCAGGAGACGAGCGTCTTCTTGCAGGAGATGAGCGTCTTCTTACGGGGACGCTCGGATTGGCAGCCAGTTTGTCTATTTGAGCTCGGATTGTAAAACGGACGTCATTTCCTCATCCGGACTCCTATTGGAGTGATTCAAAAGCCTAGACCACTTGATGTTTCGATGCCGTTTCATCTAGCATACATTCAGAGCCAAAGGAGCAACTCTTGATTTGGTTCCGAGCAATTTCTTCTTGTAATGGCTTCCTTCTCGTCATCCTTGCTTTTAAGCCTATGATCCTTCTATATACTTTTTATTCCTACATCCTTGGTCATCATTCTTGCCTCCTCTTCATACTAGTCTATCCAAGATCGTCAACAAGCTTTCGAATATGCACAAAAGACGAGAATTCCGCCTCATTATCTTCATTCCTACAAGACATATACAATGCAATAGGAAAGCAAAATAGGAAGGAATTGACGGATAAAATGGTCATGAAATGCTATATTAGTATGCAAAATGGGTTCAATTAGAGGAATACATGTGCTCAAATAAGAGTCACATCACTTGTTACACACACTCACACTAGATCCTCAAGTTCTTTTCTTTTATTACCGCAAAACTCATCCATAACTTAACATGATACGAATTCCCAATACCCTATACTCACTATCTAAATAAATATTTCGATTCACTTGCCGCTTCTAACTCAGCACACACGTTCCACAGATCTCTTGCCACAACTATGTCAACCAATGCCTCCTATAAAAGAAGTTCAAAAGTACTTCAACAACCTCTCGCAACTGTGTCCCATCCACAGAATATTACTATATCATGACAACAATGGAAACATACCCAACTCTCTTTCATATCATACTCTACCCTCACTCCCAAGTTGAAACTGGTAGGAAAAATCAATAAACAAAACAACCGTCTATATGTCAAAACCGAAACTCGCAGGAAATAGTAGTAAACAAAACAACAATCTACGTAACCGATATACACTTTTGAACGTTCATCTCATAAGTATCCCGCCTACTCCACCACAACCGATGACGTCATCGCAACACTGACACCAACAGCCGCACCGCAGCGGGAAAATACTGCATCAAAACACGAAGTACCATGCCTGGGTCACCACCCGAGGCACAACAACCACATCGATAGTCATCGTAACTTATACAATCCCATAAACACTGACTCAGTACAACTTCCCTGACAAGAAAACTTTCTTAAAACCGCTCTACTAGATCACAATGCAACAAATCATACGGAATAAACAAATAATAACCTTATGAATATCATCCATACCATTACTCATGAGGTAGGAACCTCACACTATCACTTACTATATCATGAATACACATGCAAGTATACCTAGCCATCCCAGATCACCAAAACTATTACTTTTTGAATATCATCCTATTAGGGTACCGTACACAACATATGACGCAGAACACTCAGGTAACGACTTTATAACTATCACACCATACCACTTCTCGTGAGGTCAAAACCTCACACAAACATTTATACACATCATAGGCCCGTAATCACATCAAACTAGTTAATCCTGATCACATAAGTTACCACTTGATAAAGGTTATCTCTCGCCCGAGCTTAACTCGCATGCCTTTTATAACACATTCTCCCATTCGCATAACTATCACCTCCTGACAAATGTAACAATACCATTAATACCCAAGTACTAACAACCGCCTCCTATAATCACATCGTATACCTTCTCACAACCATACATACCAATCCGGCCTCTACAAAATCAACCTCTTTAAAATGGCTACCTTTCCTATTAATCATCACCCTTAACCACTAGTGACAACACCACAACACCACCACTATTCGTATAACAAATCTCTTATACTCACCTCTAAGTATACAGTTCCTTTCCTATCTTCGGTTAACATCCCAAATAACGAGAATCAATTCCATTAATAAAATTTACGTCAACATTCATTCCAATTCTATCCTTAATTGTATCATCACCTAACTCACCACCAAAATCTCATATCGTGCAAATACTCTACCAACTTTTACTCCACTTAATTCCTCGAAACTCATGGATAACATGTTGTCCTGAAACTTCTATATAACCATTAACTAACATCCTGATGATGGTATCATACATCTCGACGATTCCTTACTTCTATATCACATAACTCCGGTCAAAAATCTCCTAGTTTACTCCCTTCATTCGTTTCTTTGTACACTCGACAAAATCAATTAACAATTCAACTCCTTATTACTTCTACCTAACCCCTTAGTGCTCCGGTTACCTTCTCATTGGTCCAAAACTCAAATCCCTTTATTTCATATCAGTACCATCTCACTCTTTCTTACTATGGATCTTCTTTCATCATGCTATCACTCACACTTGTCACCAATCCGTCCACACAAGCAAAGTTTGCTCATCACCTCTTGATGACACAAATTCCCAAACTCGACCACTACCTGGCCTACACATCGCGGCATTACTCAATCTCACTATACACCATTCGTTTCCATCCCTCTATAACGACCTTCCATCACATATATCCTTAACCAACACAATCCTAACCATCTCCCTCCATATAAATCCTTACACATCCCAATTTGCCACTATTCGCATCCCTCATCTCATCCTTTTCATTCTCACGTTCCTTACACTTATATCACCCTTTGTTCATATACACTTACCTTACATTACCCAAACTCGCAATAATATCACTCACCACATCTCGCAAAACATTCTCCATGCCTCAATAAGCTCATTAACCTTCCTTTTCTTTTTTCCACTATCCATCACAACCACACATAACTCATGACCTCTCCACCAAACTCATACCCATCATAAGGTGCTACTCTTACACCATAAGATTGAGTAACTTATACATCAAGACCAACACATATGTAAAACTGTTCCGGCTGTAATTCCAGAGCAGTTATTTGTTACCACCCGTGCTTGTAGAATGACGTCTTTGGTTGACTCCTCCTTGCGGTCTCCTGAAACAATGAGCAAACTGAGGGCTCGGCTTTGGGCCGAGCGAACTCACTCCGACGCTCAAGTCAGTAAACTTAGAAAGATAAGTTGTTGTTACTTGGTGAAGTATATATTGTAGAGAGATAAGGAAGATATTACCAGATGAATAGTGATTCTTAGGTTAAATTGTGGATCCTTTACTCAATGAGAGTAGAGGAGTATTTATAGACTTTCACCTTTTGTCACGTAGTGGCCAAGTGGCTAGCAGGTGGAAAGACTGATCTGCCCTCGGCCGAGGGACCCATGGCAGGCCGACGGGCCCTGTAGGCTCACCGCCGAGGGGTCTTGGATATGAGTTCGCGGATGTGTGCCCCGGCTGGCTGGTTGCCCCGGCCGGGACCCATCTGACAGGCCGACAGGCCTCGTCGGTTAGGCTATCTAAGCTGTTGACTTGCTGTGGATATCTTTGACCTTGCTCAATATGTTGACTGGTCAGCGGGTGCAGAATATGCCCCATCAATTTGCCCCCAGCGTAGTCTATGCCGTGGTATGGGCTCCGATGTATGTTGAGCGTATATTCTGCGCAAGACAAAATTTTCTGCCCCGGCTTCTTCTACCTCGGCGTGGCTCTGCTTAGGCCGTACCATATCCCCCCTCCACATGGTTGTGTAATGGACATCCGATGTGGAAAAGGCAATGACTCTGGCTGAGACCGGGGTGGAGAGTGCCGGTTGTGACTGATTGCCCCCTGGCCGGTGCTTTCTGGCTTGGTTGATCATGTGGCCGGCGGAGAAACGGATACTTAGGAATTTGTTGAGGAAGATGAACAGGCAGAGATATATGAAGGGGCGTGTTGAAGACGCTTGGTCACTGTTGCATTGATTGACATTCAACTGTTGCAACGATTGACATTCCGTGGTTGCATGCTCGACACGTGTCTGTTTGTGGATTGGCTGACGTTTCATGGGCTGTGCCCTGATTGGTCCCTCTTCATGGGCTTTCCCCTATAAATAGGGCAGTTAATCCCTGAAATTGGGCACCAATTTCATTTCCTCAAAAATTTTCTTTAGACTTTCAAGGGCTTCTCTCTTCTATTTTTCAGTGTCACTACTCCGGCTAGTACTTTTCTTCAAGGTAAACCAAAAAATTTCTCTTTTTAACTTGTGAGTTTTGCTGAAAACATGTCGTCTGCTGATGCCGGAACTAGTAAACCGACGCCGGGGGGTTCCGCATCGCGTCTTGATGAGGAGGAGATGCTAGATGCCATCCCGCTAAGGTCTGGGGGCCCTAGGTCTCCTTCTCCTGAAGTTGATCCTCAAATTTTGGAGGAATGGGAGGATGATGATGATGTTGATGACGACGGAGACGATTTCGGTGGTGATGCTGAAAGGGCTCTTCCTGATGAGGGGAGGCAGTACGTTATGGATCACGGCGAGGCTTGTAAGGTCCGCCTTGACCGTGTCTGGACCCATAAGTTCGCCATTTGTTCCGGCCAGACATTTTTCGAGGGCCACTTTCACTTTGGCAGGGGGTACAAAATTGTTATCCCTGAGGAGGGTCAGGCCATCTGTTGCCCTCCACCGGGCTGCAGCGGCGTATACATCCGGCACTTGGAGTACGGGCTCCGATTTCCGCTGAATGATTATGTCATGGCTATCATTAGAGCCATGAACGTCGCCGTGCCCCAACTGCACCCGTTGGCTATTAGGACCATAGTCGGCTTTGTCTGGCTCTGTCTCTTCAAGGGGGAGGTCCCAACGGTTAATTTATTTCTCCGGCTTCAACACCTTCGGCCATCGTTTCCCGGTAAGGTGGGGTGGTACAGCGTGCAAGTGGAGCCGGGGTACATCTCTGTTGATAAGCTTTCCTCCTGCAAGGATTGGAAAGATCGGTGGGTGTACGTTGAGGTGCCGGATGACTATCCACGCCCCCGGTCCTTCCAAAGACTAAGTTAATTTGCGGTGCGAGACCGAGGCGGAGCATGACAGATGGGTCAAACGGAAAAAGCTTAAGATGGACGCCGACAAGGTCCCTCTTAATGAGGATGAGAGGTCAGCGATGAGGCTCTTTGAGACGGACAAGAGTGGGGTGTCGAAAGATGGATCCCCCGACGCGAGATCATCCTTCGGGATGAGCTGCTCTGCCATGTCGGCCTCATACCGGCCCTAGCGCAGGGTGAGTGGGGTCGGCGTGAGGCCCACCTCTGCCCTCAACGTTTCTGTTTCTTGAATTTCGATTTACTTCTACTTAACTCTTGCTTTGCTTCCTTTGCAGACCATTTTGGACCGGACCTATCTGAGGATATCCTTCGGAGGATGGGGCTGCACAAGGATAAGACCGTTGCTGATTTGTACCCTAAGGCTCTAGCCCGTGACCGCAGGACGTCGCCGAATGACCTGATGGATCAGCAGCTGAAAGGCCTGAATGTGGAGGCGGCCCAGGCGAGGGTTGCTAGTAACATGCCGCGTCGAACGCGGAAAACAAAATCTTCGGCGGCGACGGCGTCGACATCCGTTCCACCCTCCATCCCTTCAGTCCAGAAGGAGACGGTGGAGATCGTTGACATCACCAATGGGGAGGACTCTGATGTGGAGGGATCTCCCCTCGTCCTTAGGAGGAAAAGGTCCACCCCCGCTGCTGCTGCTGTTGCCGCTGCTGCTACCGAGGGCGGCAAGGAAATGGGCCCTCCGACAAAGAAGTCCAAGCCTGGTACCGATTTATCCTATGGCGCAAACTCAGCCGGTTCATTGGGCGTTCCTGATGAGTGTCTTTCCGATATGTCCATGTATACTGACACGGATGTTTTAATTGACTTTTTGTAGATCAACCGTCGGCAGCCGCCGTTCTCACCGTGCGGCAATTGGAGAAGCAGCCTGAGAAGGCGGGTGATAGAAATGTCACCGTCGCTCCCCTACCTCAGAATATTTCCCCCGCCGAGCTTGTGGCAGAGGGTGCAAAAATATCCAAGAGGCTGGCGAAGTGGACTCAGCTAGCCGGCTCCCACATTATGGAGCAAGAGAAGACCATGGCTGAGGCTGCCTCACAGCTCGAGCGGCTAAGGCTGGAACTTGACGCGGCGAACAAGGAGGCTAAGCTGCGGGAGATGCGTGACCTCGTTCAGAAGCACACCGACCTTTACTTCACGCAGAGGAATGAATTTAGGGACTTGTTCCAGGTCCAAGGGAAGGTGGTCCGGAACAAGGATGCTATTATCGCCCAAAGGGAGGAGGATATTAAGACACTCCAAACCGTGCTCCTCCCTAACATGTGCGCCCAGTACCGGGACCTGGCCGAAGAAGCTGCCAGGGAAGTGATTGAGGAGCTCGTTCCTCTGGATGGCTCCTTTCCGTGGGACAAATTTGACGAGCTGTTTGATGACAAGCTCGAAGCTAAGGAGGAAGCCGCGAAGGAGAAGGCCAAGGAGGAGCTAAGGGTGAAGAAGGAGGAAGAGGTGGCCGCGGAGAGAGCGGCCCTTGCTGAGGAGGCTAAGGTGGCCAAGGAGGAAGCCGAGAGGTTGAAGGCAGCTGAGGCTGCGGCTGCTGAGAAGGCTGAGACTGCTGAGACAACCTCTGGGTCGCCCATTAAGGACGATGCTGCTAACGCTGCTGATGGCAAGCAGCAACAGGCATAGGGAGACGGGTGGTCGTCACCAGGCTCACCCGGCGTCTCGGATAGTTTTGGCTGTTTGGGGGCCAATTATTAAGCCTTTCCTCCCGGCCATCTTTTGGCGCTTAACTGATATCTGTAACCTTTTGCCTTTCTTTTCCTTGTATTCTGTACAACTTTGGTAGGTTGTCTTTTGGCTTATCCTTATAGGGACGGCCGTCGTCTGCATTTCTTGTAATCTGTTGAACATTTTTAATAAGAGCTCGTTTCTTTTGCCTCCGGCTTGGCCGAGGTCTTTACCCCATTTTTCTGAGTTGTCTTCTTGCGCTAGTAGTTGAGCATCTTAACTGTAAACGTTTTCACTTTGCCTCTGGCTGGGCCGAGGTCTTTTCTCGTCTTCGTCTGGGTTGTCTTCTTACGTTATTAATTGAGCGCTTCTTTTGTTTTCGCCTCGGCCTGGCCGAGGCAGTCTAGAGTGCGTATCTCAACTGTCTAACGTTCCTAAGGAATGTTGATCGCTTTTGCGAGTATCAGCTGTGCCGGTAGTGACTGCTGTGGCGTCTACCTCTTGGGGTGACTACGACGGCGCCTGCTTCTTGATGATGACTGCCGTGGCGTCTACCACTTGGAGTGATCACTTTGCGCGTCTACCTCTTGGGGTGATCGCCGTAGCGTCTACTACTTGGGGTGACTACGACGGCGCCGCTTCTTGATGATGATCGCCGTGGCGTCTACCACTTGGAGTGATCTTTGCGGCGTTGACCTCTTGGGGTGACTGTCGTAGCATCTACTACTTGGGGTGACTAACGACGGCGCCGCTTATTGATGATGATGCCGTGGCGTCTACCACTTGGGTGATCTGCTGCGCGTCTACCTCTTGGGGTGACTGCCGTAGCGTCTACTACTTGGGGTGACTGCGACGGCGCCTGCTTCTTGATGATGACTGCCGCTCTTGTCGGTATGACAGTGTGAGCCGGTACCTGTTTCTGATAGTGACTATTTGGGAAATGAACACTGATGGAGAACTTGGACGATTCCTCATTAGATATAAACATGTGTCGGGGTACCCACAGTTGTCTTGGGCACCTCCGGCACTTTACAAGGTACTCTCCCGAGATAGTGCTCTAATGGCTCATCCAAGGCACACCCTCCATGTCTGTCAGCCGGTATGTACCCAGCCTTATTTCTTCAACCACTTGGTAGGGACCTTCCCAGTTAGCCGTCAGTTGCATCCATGAGGTCGCCCTCCTGTTGTAAAAATGGGCTTTTCCCCTTCTCTGACCTCTTTGCCACTTTGAGGGATTGCATGTTGCATCCTCTGGCAGATATTTGGACGTTGACCACCTCATCCCTCTCGTCTTTTGAGATGAGCTTATGCGCTTCCCCCCGGTCCGAGACATACATTAGTGTCAAGGCCCGGATGGACATTACTGCATCAGCCTCGCTCAGAGTGACTCGGCCTATGAGAACGTTGTAGGCGGACGAGCCGTCGATGACCACGAACTCGGACAAGACATTCTTGGCCGCATTCCCCTCGCCGAACATCACCGCGGTCGATTGACCCCGGGGGGACCAGGCCGCCCCGGAGAAGTCATGTACAAAGGTGGATTAGTGCGGGGCTCAAGTCCTCGACCTTCAGGAGGGTTGAGAAAGCACTCCCGAACATGATGTTCGTGTAGGCGCCTGTGTCAATCAGGCACCTCTTGACCAGGTGGTTGGATATGTCCAAGTGGACTATAAGTGGGTCGCTGTGAGGGGCGATGACTCCCTCGTAGTCCTTCTTCCCAATAGTTATATCGGGGATGTTGGAAGCGGGGGTCGCTGTGTCGGGCACAAAGTTGATGGCCTGATATAGCTCATTCAGGTGCCGTTTGTGCCCATGAGCGGACCCACCGTTCTCGTTGCCCCCGATGACCACGTGGATGACCCCTATCCGTTCAAAGACGGATTTCTTGTTTGATCCGCCGGCATCAGTTTTTTGGCCTTTGGCAACATACTTGCCGAGGCTCCCCTTCCGGATCAGCTCTTCAATGGCATTCTTCAGATGCCGTCAGTTGTCAGTAAGGTGACCGGTGTGGCCGTGGTACTCGCAGTACTGGCTCGTGTCACCGTCCCCCTTCGGCTTGGGGGGCCTTTCCCATTTCTGGCCCTCGCCCTTGCTCAGGGCGAAAACCTCGGCGGCAGACACGGCCAGGGGGGTGTGATCATTGTACCTCCTCTGGCGGTTCGTTCCCGAACTCCTCCCGGCGTCCGCCGAGTTCTGTTTCCTGGTGGACCTGTCAGACCGTGACCTATTATCGTCACGGCGTCTTTCATCCGGGTTGTCCTCCCGGCGGCTTTTTCTTTCTGAGCGCTCGGCCTCGCTGGGGCCTACCCAGGTTTTGTGGTAGTCCTCCACCTTGATGGCTTGATCGGCCATTCTCCTGGCGGAGTCTAATCTCTGGCCGCCGCACTTGATGAGCTCATTCTTTAGGTCTCCTCTCGGGAGGCCTTTCATCAGCGCGAAGGCTGCCAGTTCGCTGTTCAGCTCACGAATCTGCGGAACCTTGGCGTTGAACCTCTTCACATAACTTCGGAGAGATTCGCCTCCTTCCTGTTTGATAGTCAGGAGGTCTGAGGTCTCCACGGCCCTCCTCTTGTTGCAGGAATACTGGGCTAGGAACGTATCCTTTAGGTCGGCGTAACAGTATACCGACCCGTCGGGTAGCCCCTTGTACCAACTCTGTGCCATCCCATGCAGTGTCGTTGGGAAGACTCGGCACCAGACTTCATCGGGTTGTTCCCACACCGACATGTACGACTCAAAGGCCTCGGCATGGTCGGTGGGGTCGCTATCCCCTTTGTATGTGAACGCCGGCAATTTTAGTTTGGTTGGCACGGCGGTGTCAAGGACATAGGCACTGAGGGGCTGTCTGACCACGTGTTGAATGACACGCGGCGATCGGCTCCTCGCGTTCCTAGTCCGGCTCCTCTCCTCGTACTGGGTGGGGCTTCTCCTCCGACTATGGTAAGTCGGGCTTCTCCTCCGACTCTGACGAGTCGGACTTCTTTCACTCCTCTGAGGCAGGCCTCGTCGGTGCCGCGGCGACGCTGTCCTCCCGCGGGTGCGGGAAGCACTTAGGTCCACCACTGGCACGCTGGGCTCCTCCGGCGTCTTGACGGGGCCAGCTTCTTCCAGTGCTCCATTTAAGTCTCTTGGAGTCACGTTCTGGGCCCTGGTCTCCTGGACGGGTTCCGCCGCTCTTGTCGGTGTGACAGTGTGAGCCGACGTACTACTAATGAGGTCCAGGAGTAGCTTCAGTTTCGCTACATCAACCACATGTCCCATGATGGTGACCTGGTTGGCGGGCAGCGGCGTATCTGGTATTATTGGCATCCCGTACTCCGGCTGAATTACCCAGCCGGTGGAGGGCCGCGCAACTCCAGAGTTGTGGACGGTATCATCTTGGCAGAACTTGGTTTCGCCAGTTACGAATACCTCTTGTTGTTTTGACATCTTCTTAGCTTTTTGGGTGGGTTTTCGTTTTGTTTTTTGTTTGGGAATGAATGTGACTAGCTTCTAGTATCTTTCCCCACAGACGGCGCCAATTGTTCCGGGTGTAATTCCAGAGCAGTTATTTGTTACCACCCGTGCTTGTAGAATGACGTCTTTGGTTGACTCCTCCTTGCGGTCTCCTGAAACAATGAGCAAACTGAGGGCTCGGCTTTGGGCCGAGCGAACTCACTCCGACGCTCAAGTCAGTAAACTTAGAAAGATAAGTTGTTGTTACTTGGTGAAGTATATATTGTAGAGAGATAAGGAAGATATTACCAGATGAATAGTGATTCTTAGGTTAAATTGTGGATCCTTTACTCAATGAGAGTAGAGGAGTATTTATAGACTTTCACCTTTTGTCACGTAGTGGCCAAGTGGCCAAGTGGCTAGCAGGTGGAAAGACTGATCTGCCCTCGGCCGACGGACCCATGGCAGGCCGACGGGCCCTGTTCGCTAACCGCCGAGGGGTCTTGGATATGAGTTCGCGGATGTGTGCCCCGGCTGGCTAGTTGCCCCGGCCGGGACCCATCTGACAGGCCGACATGCCTCGTCGGTTAGGCTGTCTAAGCTGTTGACTTGCTGTGGATATCTTTGACCTTGCTCAATATGTTGACTGGTCAGCGGGTGCAGAATATGCCCCAACAAAAACAATTCATGGAGCAGCAAAAGAACACCCTTCAATTAAATAAGATATGCGACGTGGCAAAAAGATAAGCATATGACCAAAAATAGGGGTCACTAGATCGAGTACAGCCTACTCGATCGAGTAGGTGAAGGTCAGAAGCACGTATAGTAAATTACCAGGGCTACTCGATCGAGTAAAGGTTACTCGATCGAGTAACTAGAGGTGCACTCGATCGAGTAAGGGATACTCGATCGAGTTGCCTAGCTATGCAGTTTTCAGCACTGTCCGATTTTCGTAAAACGGTCATATCTCACTCGTTTCTTGGTCATTTTTGGCGTGTGACCTATCGTTAGAATC
Organism: Silene latifolia; assembly: GCF_048544455.1. NCBI lineage: Eukaryota > Viridiplantae > Streptophyta > Magnoliopsida > Caryophyllales > Caryophyllaceae > Silene > Silene latifolia. The sequence goes on from NC_133536.1 coordinate 140,422,908, forward strand.
GTAAAAGAACAAGCTATCACTTCCAAGTCGAATAACATCAATATCACTAATGCATATCAAGTTGTAACAGTTTAAAGACAACTTCTTTATAATCGGACAACATAACTACTTGATTCTTTCTTCCAAACAACTTAAACAACAACAGAGTAAACAAAAACAACTCAATATCATAAAACTAGTATTCCTAATCACATGTTACTATCTACAAAAGCTAAACAATCACTACTACAAAAAGGGACAAAGAGAACGGTAAAAAACCCGTCCTTAAAGCTTAAATGAACCATCCTAAAATCACCCGTCCTTGTTGCCTAAGAGGACGGTTGGCAGAAAGTCAAACCGTCCTCTTTTGCATTTAATAAGAGGATGGTTGTTGTCTTGAACCGTCTTCTTTGCATTTACTAAGAGGATGGTTCCTCGCTACAACCATCTTGTTTTGGATACATAGCGCGCCTTAATTTTGCGCCATCTTTACCACGCTTTAATAAAGAACCGTCTTCTTTACAAATTTTTTTTTGAAATCAATTCAGCGCGAATTTATGAATAAATCCCACACTTTTTTTGGCACAAATCCATGCTATTTCTCCACTAGATTTTTGATATAAAATTATTTCACTCATTACTGGGTCGGCTTTTAAGTGTGATGTATTTAGTCGTTGTCGCTACCTAACCAAAACAATATTTATATTTTCACAAACTACTCTTAGTAGAGTGGTAAGTAAAGGTCGGATCCCAAGGGATGGGTATCGATTTAAGATTTCCATTGCAAGTAGTTATGTCTTAGGGCGTCACAAATTGGGTTGAGATGAGATATGGTCTAAACTAATCAACAAGATGAATGTAAATTAATGGAAACAAAGTAAAGCAATAAAAGGGTTTTGTAAATAATTGATTAAAGGCACTAAGGTGTCATGGGTTCATAGGGGATTTATGGAAATAGATCATACAAACATGTTCTGAATTAGAAGCAAGCACTTATTGTTGTGATGGGATTGAGTTGGTGTATATCTTACAATCCCTAGGAAGATTTAGGTCCCGGAGCCGAGTCGATCAAGACTTTACAACACCTACAAGTCGACTTAGTCTCTTCCTATTCAACTCTATGCATGGTCTAACAAGGCTCGAGTTGGTTTATGTCTTACAAGCCTCATTGAAAGGATAAGAGATGGGTAAAAAATGTCATAGTCTAGCATTTCATCAAACATAACATGTGCATAGGTTGAAATCTCAACAAGCAAGCAATTAAATATGAAAACATATTAGATTAAGCATAGATCAATTCCCATGATTGTTTCCCCTGATTCCCCATTAGCCCTAGCTAAAGGACTACTCACTCATGATCAAGTTTAGCATGCTAATAAGGTTGTCAATCATACTAACAAAGAAAAACATGATGAGTAAATGATGTGATTAACAATAATTAAACAAAGGTAAAAGAGATTATACCTACTTTAGATGATCCAAATAATAAATCAAAGAATAATAGAAGTAAACTTGATGATTGATGGAAGGTTGTCAATCCTCCAATAAACCCCAAATAATCTTCTAGTTACCCAACTAAAACTAAGAACAATTGAGAGATTCAGGAAAGATTAAGATGTGATTAATATTGAAATGTGTATTACAACTTTGATTAAGACTAAATTAAGAGAATGATTATTGTAATATGATAATCTAGGTAGTACAATAGGGTATTTATACTAAAATTAAGTACAAGGATTAGGGTTACTAAGGGCTTAAATGACGATTAAGACCCTAAGAGAAGCTTGACAATTTTGCTACTCCCGAGGGACATGCGCGGATCATGCAGCAACTCCCAAGGGAATCCGTGCATCCTAGCCTGAAGCACATTTGGTCTTATAAGGACATCCGCTCGGGCTGGCCCTGGGATGCTCGAATCCTGGCTCTGGAACGCTCGCCCTGAGCTCAGGACGCTCGGATCCTGGGACAGGGTTTTCTCTTGTCCTTGGCTTCCTAACAATCCGTGGGGATTATCTTGGGGATGCACTAATCTTTCATCATTGCCCATTTCACTTCATTTATTTGCTTAATTAGGCTTCTAGTGTCGGTCTCCTCTTCGATGCTTGGTCATTAGATGCGATCCATTTAGCTCAATTTTGCTCCATAAATGCAAGGCTAACAATCCTCTCCTACCAAGGACACAAAACCTCAAAGAATATGTTAAATGGGAAACTAAAGATAAGAAATGACCCTAATATATACTAGAAATCATGGGAACGAGGTTAATTTGGGGACTAAATGTGCTCAAATATGAGTCACATCAAACATCCCCAAACCAAACCTTTTCTCGTCCCGAGTAAAGAGGTGACTAAAACTATGACCTTTAATTAAACTAGCCTACTAATATAGCCGATATTAGACAATTAGCGGGTCTCACTTCTCCCCTTCAACTCACAACAAGACATCCATGAGTTAAGATGCCTCCTTGCAAGGAAAGGTGGGGCTTGCCAAAATGGCGACACATCCAAGCATTAAGCACACAAAACAAGTAATGGATGCATTTACAAAAAAGAATAGCCACTTTCGTCATCTAAGTGGCGGAAATTATCTAGAAGGGAAGCAATCTAAGGATACACACTCCATTATAGATATGGTTTCTTTAAGTTACTAAGCCTAGGAGGATACCAACAAATCACTTCCAAGTTGTGTCAAGCTAGGGTACCTTTGTCCTCAATCGCTAAATGCTTTTGTGAAGAGTAGACTCCCTATGATGTTAGAAACACTGTAGGATCGCAGAATTCCCCTTCTTGCCTAGACAAGAAGAAGGGTCGTCCCCTCTCCACCATGCACAAAAGTGGGATCAATGGAAAAAGGGATCAATATGATTTTGAGTTTCATAACGGGAGTTTACATTTGATTTTGTTACTCCCCCAAATTCTTTTGTGGCATTTGACATTTTTAAGAATAATTTCTTTACCATTTCTTTGATGTTTGGGATTTTGATACTTGATAATTTTCAACTTTTGCATGTTTTGAACATTTTCAAAGTCACCCTAATTTGTAAAGACGGTGCTTTTATTGAACCATAGGAGTTTATTTTTGTACTCCTCTTTTCTTTGATGCAATTTGCAAACTTCTTGTTTTTCATTTTGATGCTTGAACTCAAACTGATAATTTTTGTTCCCATTCCCTTTTTATTGACAAAATATGATAGAAGTGGAAGATGATTGCATGGTTTCAAGGGTCACCTTGGAATAAACGGTAGCGAAGGAGTGATCACAGTACAAGGTACTCTTGACTAGGCCTTAGTCCATGGGTCAAAGGATACTAGCATGACACATCCTAGGGTGTTTTAGAGGTATTCTAATGAGCAAAGTCTCAAGAAGAAAAAGTATCTACAAGGGCCTTATATACACTTTTCAAGCTTCCCAAGTAGATGTTTTCACAAAAATTTTCCTAAAATACAACTACATGTCATGATGCAACTAATGTAAGATTCATTAACCTCTTATTAGACACTTCTAATAACTATATAAATTTAGTTTATTCATAAACTAATAAGATCTTATGCATGCATAACAATATAATGCGAAGTAAGAAGAAAACCGATCTACTTACAATGAGGGCCGAAATGGGTATACTAATTGGTCTCCTACCAAATTAGTCTTCATAAAAATCCGAGTTCTCCAAGGATGAATTTATACCCAATATTAGAATCTACTCCTTAAGGATTTGTACCAAGATAACCCACTTAATACTTTTACTAATTTGTTACTAGAAATTAGTGTAAGTGCCCTAAAATTGATACTAATATTATATTTTACTACTTCTAGTAATGGTGGAATAATATTAGAGATTTGTGAGTTTTTCTTCTTATGTCTTCTAAAACTATTAGAGAGATGTTCTAATTATCAATAATGATAATTGTGTAAGAATGAATGATAAAATAAGAAGAGAAAAACTTCTCCTCTTTTGCATAGGGTGGCCGGGTGGGTAGGGGAATAGTGCCCAATGCTTTTTCAAGTTTGTTCTTCTCAAGATTTAGGCATGCAAGCCTATGATTAGTAGGGCATCATTATGTTCCCTCTAATTAATAGAACAAAACACAACCAACCCCTACACCCTCCATTTACACGGCACAATGGACTTAAAATGGTCCATTTTAAGTTTGTCAATTGTCAATTTGTATAGTGTGACATTTTGGTCATGTTACTAGACATGTAATTAAATAATGCATTTTTAACTTATTAAAAATCATTGTATATAAACAAAAATAAATCACATACAAAATTAACTAGTAATTCACAATTATAAGTACTTAAAATGGGTCATAGTATTATAAATCACAACAACTTGTATTTATAATAAACCATTCATTCTTATTTTAATTGTTTCATAAACAATAAATAAACCTAAGTAATAAAACAATTTAATTACTTAGTACGAATCTTATTTAATCGAATTACAATAAGATACGTATTCTCACTCACAAAATCATTTGTTCAATTTTAAGGAATTAATTAACTTGTATCATCATACAATTAATTAATTAATCAATTAAGAGTGTTACCCTAGAGGTATGACCTTAAGGGATCAACTGATCGCCACCGTCATACGACAGTGTAGATACCCAGTATCTGCTGAGACACCAACAAACACGCGATGATTATCGGACTACAACATGCTTAGGAATCGCAGCGTTTGATCGACAGTTTATGTACAACTTTACGTCGGAAAACTTAAAACGATTTCGAAAATAAAATATTTAAAAACTTTTCAAAAGTACCTGGAGTGTTTAATGCATGACGACGGGGTCGCAATGACACTAACTAGAGTCAAAACCGACACCGGACCAAAAACCGACTCAAAATTTCAAATCCCGAGTCCAACAACGAGTCAAATCGAGTCAAACACGAAAAAAACAAAACCATTCAAATGCGTCTATGTTAAGATTTCAAGGAATCTAACATAGTCAAGTTCCAAACATGTTCATCCAAATCCTAGGATAGAACAAATCATGATTGCACTTGTGTGAAAGCGACAAGACACCTCGAATACGTGCTACATGGCTCGCGCCTCTTTGAGCAGCCCAGGTGGCCACGTTGCTCAAAACTCACACAACCATAAATTTTCCTATAAATACCCCTCAAATGCAACCATTTGAGGGTTACGCGAGTGTCCGCCCCCTCTTTTCTCCCTTAAAATTCTCGACTCGACTTCCTAAGTCACAATTCGACACGTGTTTACGACCTACCGATCGTAAACACAAGCCTTATACATTGTTTGGTACCGTCATCGTGCATTAAATCACTTGATCGACCATCTCGACCACTACACCATCACTAAACTTAACAAAAACTCTTTTTACTTACTAAAACGGTTTTAAACCGAGTTTTCCGACCAAACGAGTTGATACACTTGCGTCGATTTCTCGCCATAAGCCTAGCATGTAAGTATGAGGGTGTAAAAATCTTCTTTTATCATGCTTTCATTTGTTTCATGACTATAACATGCTAAATCATGCATAACATGGTCCAAAACATGGGAAGAACGAGCCAAAACCGTATTTTTGGTTGAGGCAGAGGCTACTTACGTAGCAAACAGGCTCTCGCCTAAAGCAGCCTGCCTCACCCTTAAGTCCAAATTGTGATTGGTCTGTTCATCTCCTTTATTTTCATTTCATATTTGTAATCGGTTTTTACCATTTCAAGTATCTTCAAACCATTTTTACAAGTTTTTAACCATAACACATTTTTCACCCTTGGTACTTAATACCATGACGGTTTAATCCGTGTTTCGGTGATAATATTTTGTTAATTACATTATAAAAGGTATTTTAAAGCCTTTTATTTCATTTGTTTACATTTTGAAGGGTATTTTAAAGCCTTCCATCATTTCTTTACATTTTCAAAACAAATATATTAGCCACCAACACAAAGTCATCCTTGGTTCCATATACCATGTCGGATTATAACCCGAGTACAATGATGAATGTCGAATAATTATATTGAAATGAACTTAATACAATTATTTCATCATTATTTTCAAAACTATTCATGTCAATCTTGCAAAATCGAACTCGACATCGAATATTGTCAAAACAATGACGATTATTCAAGTCTCGTTCTTCAAATCAACACAAAAGCGGCCTTTTCAAAACAAAACGGGTTCGAATATCCATTTTTCAATACGTTTTACAAAATTTTTTAATGGTCAGAACACGTCATATATCATTAACTGACCCGTGCCTAAATATGCCATTTCTTTTTCTATTTTCAAACCAGAGGAGACCCCCTTACATCGCCAATAGGCTCGTGCCTCTTCTGGCTGCCTGATGCAGGGTCTGTTCCCCTTCCAGCATTGGTCTAGGACGATCCCGACTCCGGCTAACCCGGATATAGGACGGATCAGATGACTAATTTGCTCATTCAACTACGGTTTTTGCAAAATGCCTTACTAAGACAAATGGATCACGTTATGCACCATAAACCTAATTTGGTAAATGGATGTTTAATCTCCGTCTTGTATGCAAATCAACAATAAATCTAACTCGACATCTTATACTTGATATTTGGATTAAATCAACCGACGTAGAAAGCTCTCACATGTTAGGTTTAAACTATTGTATGCGCATTCATGCATTTAAACCGTTTTATCAACTTTTGCATTCAAACAACCAAGATCGATCAGTAGAGACCGCTACCGCGGGCGGGATTGGGTGTCTGATTAAAGGGCTTCCTAATACGTACCTTCACCTCTTACTCAGAAACTTTGGATAGTGGACGACCTTATCCAGGGCGTACGAGAGTCATTCTAGAGATAGGATGGTAAGGAGGGACGATTCCTTATCTTTAGTACCTATGTCAAACACTTCTTTGTGCTTCGTTTGACCGAGGTATAAAGTGGATTCGAACGGGTTTCAAGCATCCCATAAATGCTTGGTGGCGAATTCGAACATCTCTAATCTTTTCGAGACCCTTGCCGAGACGAAATCGACCGATCTAAAACGATCCGGTCGAAAGCATTTTTACGCCGCCGAGCGTGGCTTTCAAAAAGACTGCTATACTTCCAACAGATCGGCTTGGCGTGTAGGTGGCTATGTCCACAGATTGACGACTCCGCTGGGGAAAACTAGGACACTTGTGTCTTTGTGAACCCTAGATGGTGAGACTCGAACGAGGTCTTGGTTGGAATGCATTAATTGATATTAAGGTCATCGTCGGGTTCCTTGTCCGGGCTCACAACCTAACCCTTTTCGACCAATTGGCTCGTCTCGTCGGCGTGAGTTTTCTCATCCCCGCATTTCGAATCCTGATTGAGTCAAGCATACCGTTGACGTTACACATTTCTGTTTTGTCAAAGAGCTTTCATCACCTTCGAGCACGAGACTAGGGCACCCTCATTACACATTTTGTTTGGATTGGTATCCCTCTCGCAAATCGGGGTTTAATTGCTTGGTGTGTAACCCACCCTTTTAAGCCAAAACCCGTGTCAGCATTATGCATAATATAATGAAACTGTGAGTGCTTATGTGCTATGTGATCATAAGTCCTTCCGTGTCATTTAAAAACATTCAAAAAACACCTTTTTGCGCCGTTATAATGGCCATTTGAAACCTCGATTTTTCGCCGACCGTTGCATTTCAACACGCCTTTCTAGTCCGTTGTAATGATGATTTTCAAAACGGTTTTTATAACCATTTCAACACGCCTTTCTAGGCCGTCGTAATGACGATTTTTCAAACCCGGTTTTTATAACCATTTCAACACGCCTTTCAAGGCCGTCGTAATGACAATTTTCAAACCCGATTAATATAACCATTTCAAGACGCCTTTCTAGGCCGTCGTAATGACGATTTTCAAACCCGGTTTTTAAAACCATTTCAACACGCCTTCCTAGGCCGTCATAATGACGATTTTCAAACTCGGTTTTCTACAACCATTTCAAAACACCTTTTTACGCCGTTATAATCGCCGCGTCTAGACACGGATTTTAACCCATTTCGCGCCGACAATGGCTCTTTCAAAACCCGAGAAAAGCACACACCTTTTCTCAAGACACATTTTAATAATCCCGAGGACCATACACCGTCCCCGAGACCTTTTCAAACATTGTTTTCCGAGCCGACTCAAACTTAAACCGTCTTTTGCAACAAACTTAAGACAACCCTTTCAACTGGCCGACTTGCGGAGATCCCTATCTTCAGAAGCTGTCCATAAAGCGACAAACGAATCTTTTAGGAAATTTCTATTTTCGAAAACTTCAGTCCACCATTCCAATTCTGCCTCGTGTCTATCGAGTCTAAGCAAACGTACTTATGGGTCTTTACTTATCAGTCGTCTCACCACGAGACTCGTCCAACGGCGTCACGCCACCACATTGGACGCGAGTCTGAGTCCGGTCAACACCGTCACGTTATAAATCGAGTCAGCACCGATGTACCACACACGGTCATCCTCGTCTTGTTGAGTCTGATTTTCGTTCCGTCCTTTGCGTTGTCTGCGTTCAGTCTTTGAACCGTGTTGGATTAAGTTATAATGTGAGCCATTTTTCTGCCTCAGAACCATGGCCCCGTCTTCAACTTCGTCCAACAACAACGACAACAACAGAGATGTCACAACTGCTCAGCTAGCCAGCCTGCTCACTGCTCTTAAGGTCACTCTGGACCGTGTCGAGACCCGTATCGACACCCTGGAAAACAAGGAAACTGGATTACACAACACTCCGCCCTTAACTGAAACTGAGAAAAGGCTCAAGCTCTTGGAAGAACAACTCCTAGCCCGGGGTAACAACATCCACCTTGAGAACAATCGAAGATTTGAGCCCGTTGGGGATCAACTACCCGACAACTTTACCTTGACTGATGTACCCAAATTCAAGGGAGTGGAGGACCCACTCGACCACATCCGAGCCTTGAAGGACCATGGCCATAAAAGGGGTCAAACAGGAACTTTTCACCCGGATCTTTCCATCATCCTTGGAATCGATCCCTCGCCAATGGTACTACTCCCTTGACCGGAAGAACCTCACTACCTGGGATGAGGTTGCAGTTGAATTTGTTAAGCAGTATGCCGACAATGTCGAAATCCAAGCCAATACCCGTACACTGGAGGTCCTAACCCAGAATGATAAGGAGGGATTCACCGAATTCTTAACCCGTTGGAGGGGAGTAAGTACTCAGTTGGTCATCAAGCCGAGTGAGTCAACTTTGGTGGAGAAGTTTGTCAACAATCTCCGCCCGGTATATGCCAACTTATTGAGGTACCAAAACATCAAGACGTTCCAGGATCTACAAATGCTTGGGACACGCATTGAGGACGGCCTTCGAAAGGGTGTCCTAGCCAAGACCACCGGTAGAGGCTACCAGGGATCCACATCAACCAGATCTCGCCCTTATGGTCAGACAAACAAGATTGACGAGGTCAACCTTCTCAAGCCAACTGCCAAGAGAGCCGAACGCGCTCAAAGAGTGTTCACCAACATAGGGTCAACTTATGCAAGCGCCCTGAAAAGGCTTATGGACCAAGGGAATTTACAACCGATCGGACCCACCCTGGATCCGTCTGATGCTAAGAAATCCCGCTTCTGGAACCCTAATGCCTACTGTCAGTACCACCAAGGGAAAGGTCATGACACATAAACCTGTTTCAAACTCAAACATGTCATTTAGGACATGATCGAGAAAGGGGAATTACCTTTGCCTCCACCGACTAAACCAAACAACAAGACAAACCCTTTAGGAATCCATGCAATCTCCGATGACGAGCCGACCTTGGACTGCTAACACCTCATCTTACCAATTGATGATGAGGTGAATGCCCTGGAGAAGGATGCCTCAGACGGGGTATTTGTGTTCAGTGACGCAACTATGCTTGCCATGTTCCAACAAGTCGAGGAAGCTATAGCTAGTCTCTCCGAAAGGATTACCTGACTTGACGATGCTTACCGCCGATTGATTTTCAATCCTCCAACACCACGCCCGAGGGAGGGTCCTCCAAACACCCAAAACCACCCTCACCAGGATGGATTGCTTTCGCGACCATTCTGGGATGCGCCTCATAATAATCACCCTCACAATAATCCCCCTCACAGTAATCACCCTCATAATAATCAACCTCACAATAATAAACCTCACAAAAACTACCCTCACAGAAATTACCCTCACAAAAATCTCCCTCACAAAAACTGTTAACCAAGGAATATCCCTCCAAGGTACCCTCGAGATCCCGAAATCAATGGTATCTGGAGAGATGATGCTGAGGATATCTATATAGTCCCAGGGAAAGAGAAATGGGCAAAAGAGATCGGTCATCTTACCCGGTCCGGACGCCCCTATCAAAACCCGAACAATTCAAAGGTCGTTCCCACAACGAACGACCAGGTTGTCTTGGACACGGACACTCAACCGAAGGCTCCCTAGAATTCGATCCTCATACAACTGTAGAAAGCAAAAGCCGAAATCTCAATTTGGCAACTGATTGCTACATCCTTCGAGCATCGACAAGCTCTACTACAAGCCTTGGGAAAACTGACTGTGGCCTCTACCTCCTCCCCCGAATAAGTAGTAGCACACATGACAAGGGATGTCCCCGACCTGAACAACCCGGTCATCTTCTCTGATGAAGATATCCCGACCTTCGGAGCAAACCATAACCTGGCCCTATACATCACCGTACAATGCCTAAAAAAGATTGTACCTATAGTTCTTGTGGATGACGGATCCGCAGTCAATGTCATTCCCCTCAAAACTGCTCATAAACTGGGTATCAAGGAAACTGATTTGGTCCCAACCAATCAAGGAGTACGCGCTTATGACGGCACTCGTCGTAAGGTCGCAGGGCTTATCGCTTTAACCGTCGCAACTGAGCCACTGGAAAGGCAAACCAGTTTTTAGGTAGTCGACATTGACGCCTCCTTCAACATGCTTCTAGGACGTCCCTGGATCCACGCCGTCAAAGCAGTTACCTCCACTCTCCATCATAATATCAGGGTCCCCTTTAACGGGAAAACGATCACGATTCCTACTTCCCCGATAAAAGATGTCATGAAAAAGGGAATAGCCTCCCAAATCATTGAGGCGGACGACAACGAGATGTGGGGATTTCAAGCTGTGAACGCCCTAACTGACGAATCAACACCCTCTGATTGTGACCCGTTTGCCAACCTCATAGTCAACCGCATCCTGATGCGTCAGGGTTATTTCCCAGGTCTACCCCTCAATCCGCTAAAGAGCGCCTTACCTCCCTTGAAACAGGCTAAGGTCCCCAACATCCCCTTTGGGCTGGGCTATGAACCTACCGATGAAGATATTCAGGAGATGAACCTCCTAGTTCGGAAACGCAAGAAGCACGGAATTATCCTCCGTCCCTATCATCTGACCATCAATGGATACTTTGTCCTTGAGGGAGGGTCCGAGCTCTACCGCGACTTTCCTGAGCCGATCTATGACTCCATGACCAAGGTCAGGCACCCGGGTGTGGAAGTCTTCCAGGACTGCTACTTCATCCCCAACAACACCGAAGCTGCATCAACCGAGTCTAAATCGTCCCCATGCCTAGACGGACAAGCTGTCACTCTCCTCTTCGGAGAGCATAACATGATGGAGAGTATAACAAGGCGAGTCCAAAGGATGACTTCCCTTTGCCATATGTTGACATCCTGGTGGATAATACCGCCGAGCACGCCCTCTTATCATTCATGGACGGGTATGTTGGGTACAACCAGATCAAAATGGCTGAGGAAGACATGCACAAGACTGAATTTACTACACAGTGGGGTACATATTGCTATACGGTCATGCCCTTCGGCCTCATCAATGCCAGCGCTACCTATCAAAGAACCGCTACCACTCTCCTACATGATATGATGCACAAGAAGGTAGAGGTATATGTCGATGATATGATCGTCAAATCAAAGAAACGGGACAACCACATCAATTCCCTCCGGAAATTCTTCGCTCGTCTGCGGAAATATAAAATGAGACTAAACCCTCATAAATGTGCATTCGGAGTCACCTCCGGAAAACTCTTGGGACATGTCGTCAGTAAAGGAGGCATTAATAATGAGGACATTATCAACAACGCTCTGAAGGAGAATCAGTTTGACCCCACCGCCTTAATCTCTGATACTAACCCGGAGAAAGCTACACAAGGCTGGAGGAAAACTGTCAAGTGGACCGATCGACAATGCCGCATTCTCAAGATTACAACTGGAGAAGGCCCTATATTCAAAGAGGGAAGTGAAGAAGAATATGAGTCTGAGTCGGAGTCAGAGTCTGTCTTAGCTCCTAACACTCCTGATGTCCCGGTCAAGGTCCCTTTCCGACTATTTTATCACAAACTTGTGGCTGCTTCAGAGGCTGAGTCAACTAGGATCGTCCCCACTCCCATGGAAGGTTACAACCTGGAGCCTGTTCAAGGGGCCACCTCTTCCGCTATGTCGCCTCTGACTGACCATGAGATGTCTGTCCTGTTCAAGCTTTTCGCTTGTGTCAACTTAATGAACGCTAAGTTTGCTTGTGACTCATCTCAATTTAACTGCAATGCAATTCTGAATGACTATGAGGAATTTAACTTGAGTGACTACCCACGTCACTTAGCCAAAGAACTTGACAAACGGGAAACCATGACCCCCATCATTGAGGAGACCAAACCTATTAACGTAGGAATCGACAACACACCTCAAGAACTTAGGATAGCGGCAACCCTTGACCCCTCGGAAAGACAACAGTTCATTGACCTCCTACACGAATACAAGGAAGTATTCGCCTGGTCCTACAGAGATATGCCTGGGATTAACAGGGAAATTGTAGAGCACAGGATACCCATTAAGCCCGGAGCCAAGCCCGTGAACCAAAAGCTGCGCTGAATGCGCCCAGAGTGGGCCCTGAAAATCAAAGAAGAAGTGGATAAACAGTTCAAGGCCGGTTTCATCAAAGTGTCGGAGTATTCTGACTGGGTGGCCAACATTGTTCCTGTACCAAAGAAAGACGGGAGAATTTGGGTTTGCGTCGACTTCAGGGATCTGAATAAGGCGAGTCCAAAGGATGACTTCCCTTTACCACATGTTGACATCCTGGTGGACAATACCGCCGAGCACGCCCTCTTATCATTCATGGACGGGTATGTTGGGTACAACTAGTTCAAAATGGCTGAGGAAGACATGCACAAGACTGAATTCACTACACAGTGGGGTACATATTGCTATACGGTCATGCCCTTCGGCCTCATCAATGCCAGCGCTACCTATCAAAGAACCGCTACCACTCTCCTACATGATATGATGCACAAGAAGGTAGAGGTATATGTCGATGATATGATCGTCAAATCAAAGGAATGGGACGGCCACATCAATTCCCTCCGGAAATTCTTCGCTCGTCTGCGGAAATATAACATGAGACTAAACCCTCATAAATGTGCATTCGGAGTCACCTCCGGAAAACTCTTGGGACATGTCGTCAGTAAAAGAGGCATTGAGATTGATCGAACCAAAATCAAAGCCCTTCAGCAAATGCCTCAGCCTAAGAACGAGAAGGAGATTCGGGGATTTCACGGTCAGGTTCAATACATCAGCCGCTTCATAGCTAAGCTCACCATGATTTGTGAACCAATCATCAAGAAACTTTGCGCCTCCGATCACAACGATTGGGATGACGACTGTCAAAAGGCCTTCGACAGGATAAAGGAAATCCAATCCAAACCTCTTGTTCTCATGCCACCGCAACAAGGGATCCCCTTATCTCTGTACCTGACTGTCACTGACACAGCCATGGGAGCTATGATAGCACAAACAGTCGACAGTGAGGAACGAGCCATCTACTACATCAACAAGAAGTTCATCGAGTATGAGACGAGGTACACTCGACTGGAAAAGACATGCCTTGCCCTAATATGGTCAACGAAGAAGCTGTGACATTACATGCTCAGCTACACAGTTCACATCTATTCTAAGATGGACCCGGTCAAATACATCTTCGAAAAACCCGTACTAAACGGAAGGCTGTCTAGATGGATACTCATGCTGTCCAAGTTTGATCTCAAGTTTGTACCCCTCAAGGTTATCAAGGGAAGGGCAGTCGCCGATTTCCTGGCAGAGAATCCCGTCAATGAGGATCCAACGACCGACACATGGTCACTTCCTGACGAAGACATCCTTTGTATCGACTCCGACGCATGGGATTTATACTTCGATGGCGCATCTAATCTGAGAGGCTTCGAGGTAGGAATCCTTCTAATATCACCAGAGGGGGAACATGTTTCGATCTCAGTCGAGCTAGACTTTGCCGTCACCAATAATGCCGCCGAATATGAAACATGCCTCATCGGCCTACAAGGAGCCATAACACTTGGCATCAAGAGACTGAGGGTCCACGACGATTCCTCACTCATCATCAATCAGGTGTCCGGATCATGGAAAATTCAAAGTGACAGCTTAGCTCCCTACCGAGCAAATATCAATCAAGAGGTCGAGTTCTTCGACCAAGTCGACTACTTCCACTTGCCATGAGAGGAAAATCAAGTTGCTGATGCCCTAGCAAAACTTGCCGCGCTCGTCAACATACCTGATGACATGACATCGATGCCCTTATGTGTCGAGAGAAGGAGCAAGCCAGCTCACATCTGTGCCATCAACAACGATGAGGAAAACCATGATGAACCCTGGTACCAAGCCATCCTCAACTACAAAACCAAAAACGAATTCTCTCCCAACTCTGATCCAAGAGGACAAAGAGCCATCCGTTTACTTGCATCACAATTCATGATAAACCAAGACCAATTATATAAAAGAACACCCCAAGGGATTCTCTTCCTTTAAGGTTCACGACGGAGAATGTGGCCCTCATATGAGCGCAATGATGCTGACCCGAAAGATCATGCGGCTAGGCTACTATTGGACCACCATGGAAGCCGATTGCCGTAACTACGTCAAACATTGCCACAATTGCCAAATCATCGCCAACATACAACATATACCACCATCCCTTTTATACACCATGACATCACCCTGGCCTTTCTCGACCTGGGGCATCGACGTCATCGGGAAAGTCAACCCGATAGGCACTAAGGGGCATTGCTTTGTCCTCGTCGCCATCGACTACTTCACCAAATGAGTAGAAGCGCAATCATATGCAGTCTTGACCGCCAAACAAGTGGCCAAGTTCATCCAAAACAACATCATCTGCAGATATGGGGCACCCCATGAAATCATCAGCGATCAAGGCTCTCACTTCCGGGCGGAAACACAAGCCTTGCTGGACAAATACAAGATCAAACGACACCGATCACCACCCTACCATCCCCAAACCAACGAAGCGGTGGAGGCAGCGAACAAAACTCTTGTCACCATTATCAAGAAAATGTAAGACAACCACCGCGATTGGCCGAGCAAACTCCCATTTGCACTCTGGGGATACCGAACCTCCATTCGAACACCGATAGGCGCCACACCCATCTACCTAGCATACGGTATAAAGGCGGTTCAGCCGGTAGAGTTAGAGGTCCCATCTCTACGCATCCTACTGGAGAGTCAAGTTCCTCAGGCGGAATGGACCCGTCGAAGGTATGAACAACTCACACTTCTAGACGAGCGGCGGCTCAACGCCTTACACAACGTCCAGCTATACCAACGACGTATACAACGGGCATTCAACAAGAAGGTTAAGCCCAGGAACATCAAGGAAGGCGACTTGGTCCTCAAGTCGCTTCGAGCACCATTACCCGTCGATCCGAGGGGGAAATTCAAACCCAACTGGGCCGGACCGTACCTGGTCAAGAAAATACTCTCGGGGGGCGCAGTGAGACTGAGTGACCTAGACGGGGAGGATTTTACAAACCCGACCAACCTAGACCAACTCAAAAAATACTACCCTTGAACCATAGTAACCAACGACCTCACCCTAGTTTTACAACTAGCGACCACCTTAACCCCATTCAAGTCAAGTTCCTCAACGTGTTCTTATTTGAAATTGCATGTTTTATCGAGTCGAAGTTGCGGCACCTTGCCTGTTTCGAATGCCCTTTGATCTGTCAAAGCCAACATCCATTTACACTCAAACAAAAAACCCCCTGAACTACGAGCGTGGTTTGATTTCACCTCTTCAGGTGGATACGTAGGCAGTATCTCTTATACATGAGAGATACAACCACAAAACCAAATCAAAATTTACAAAACGTTCCGAACTACGATCATTGTTTGATTTCACCTCTTCAGGTGGATATGTAGGCAGTCCTTTCTTATACAAGAAGGATACAACCATACCCTTAATAAAAAAAACATCCCCATCAAAAAAACATTCCCTTGTGTTTACCCACATACAAAACATCACCCATATCAACCTTTCAAAAAAAGAGAAAGGGAACGACATTCCCTTTCCCACAAAAATACAAAAAGAAGCCTTTCTCCCTTCCTACAAAAATCCCACCTCCTAAGTGCAAATGTTTAGGACAATTCAAACCGAATTGCCTTTACAAAATGGATGGAAGAAACAAGTGTTGACAATTTTCTTTTGACGCAAGCAATCCTCTTATTTAATTAATAATGGGAGGAATTACAAATTAAACAACAAATAAAGCTCGGCAAGCCTACAACTTATCAAAGCTAAGGTGTCGAATAAAACACCTCACATAGTAAGACTAGCACAAAGGACACAATACATAGCTAATACAACATAATAAAAACTCACAACACTAATACAACATAATAATAAAGTGGGTAATGGAGGTCTTCATTCTTCCATTCTACCCTTGCCTTTTCCTTCGGAGTACATCTTCCCCTTGTTGTTCTTGTTGGCCCGCCTAGCGTGAACTTCCTCTTCGGAACAGATCCTCAACGGATCTACAACGGCGACGGCCTCCGGTCTCTTGCAAGACCCCATGCTCGATCCAAAGCGAGCCCATACACGACCCACTACATCTTTGGGTCCCGAGCTTCTCCCCTTTGGTGGCCTCATCACATCCGGCTCGCTCCATCAGCATAATCCTCAAAGAAGGCACGGTTGGCCTTGGAAACCTCTCGATACTTCAAGTCAACAACCTCGTCCTTACGGGATTTGGACGTTTCCTCCAAGGATTGGGCTCTTGCCCACTTGGCATAAACGGGATTCACCCATGTCGTGGCAACGGGGTTTGGTACCTCCCAAAGCGGCCGAGTGGCCCACCATCTTTCGAAGACCTCAACAAGCTCGGAGTTCTGAAAAACACTCTCTTGGATGAGAGTATCTTGAACGGGCACCTTTTGTTGACGCCCCATTTGCCTCATGAAACTTTCGGGATAAATGAAGGAAACAACCTTCAAACCCACCACCATAAAAGAACGAGGACTAGCACCTGAAGCGGGCAACCCCGTGAAGGACCTCGAGTGCCACCATGGCACCACCCAACAGATATAAGGACCACCCTCCTCTGCCAATCTCGCGGCCCAATAAGCCTCGGTGGAAGCGAAACTATCCGAGTATAACTTCTTCCTCATGGTAAGGTGACGGAAAGAATAAGAAGAAGAATCAACCGGAGGCTCTACATACCTTAGCCTCTCCAATAGCCACACTTGGAGGATCCTTGGAGATCCAAATGACGGAGCTTCTCCACTAGAACCCTTCTTGTCCAAAGCTTGGATGATCTCGCCAAGCACCAACCAGGATGGATCTCTACCATGCTCCATTTGCTCGACTACGTGCACAAGGGTCATGCTACCATAGCACGTTGGTCCCTCCTTCTTCAAAGCATCAACAAAGAGGTATACATGGACAAGGCAAAACGCAAGGGCCCTTCTCCTAGCCACCTCCGAAACATTGGCATCCAATCGATTCAAAAAGATGTTGATAAGAGCCAACATATCCACACCATGAGGAGCAAGGAGAAAATTGACTTGGCTTGTTGTCAAGCCCAACATTGAACGAAATTTTTCCTTATAACACAACCGAGTCAGAGGAAGCACCGGAACACAACCCGGCCACCCAACAATGGCACCAACTTCTTCGGCAAGAGGACAAATTTCACCTTTCGGAAAAACGAAAACATGATGTTTCGAATCCCAAAACCAAGAGCATGCTTCAAGAAATGAGGATTGCACCTTAACTTGACGAAGCACCAACAATTGACCAACTCCCATGCAAACGAGTTGATACTTTTCGGGAGGCGACAAATCCCGACAACATTGTCGCAACGCATTCTCAAAGGCATCCATGAATTTTTTTTGTGGAAGAAGAAGGTTTTTTATAGAGATGTTTTTTGTTTCGGATGATGAAACAATGAAGCACAAACATCCCTATTTATACAAAACGATCAGCGCCTTTTTTTCCGAAAAAGGGGAGGCTGATTTCTATCGCCAAGCTGCTCTCGCCTCTTTGGGCCTGTTCTCAGGATTCCCACTTTGAATTGTCCCTTTCAAGTTGTGTTTTCTCCCGACACCTCAAACCTCCCGCCAGAATGCTTGCGCCTCTTCGGGACGGTCCAAGACATTTTTTGTTTTGTCACACTCACATTTCCTTGTTTTCGCGTTTTACGAAATCCGACACGGTTTCGATGACGCAGCTTTAAACATACGAATTTTTTTCTTTCTTTTTCAAGGGGGGAGGGCTAGTCGCCCCGATCCGCGACGGAACATTTCCATGACAGGCAAAATTCCGAAAAATTTTGCGCTTTTTCGCTCTTTTCCTAACAAAAATAAAAGTCGAAAATTGATAACACGACATCAGTTTTCCACAAAATTTCAAGTACTCACAAATCCGAGCCTTGATCTCACGAAAATCAAATCAAATACACTCGCAAAAATCTATTCTAAAACTCACCCCCTGACGGTTCGAGTTTGAATTTTTCGAGTTACAAATCAATTTCAACAAATTCGATGCAATTTAATTTAAGACACGAATTAATTGCTCAAATTTACAAATCAATTACTTTTGAAAAGTCCAAACGTGATGACTTGTCACGGAATTTTCAAAATATCATTTCAAATTTCAATTTTAACCTCGAGTCATCGTGGTTAATTTTTTGTTTTCAATCAAACGCCTTTTTAGGTGTTTACATTTATGCGTATGTGCTACCGGTTGCCTGTTTTCTACACTAACATTGCAGGAACCGGTACGAATAAAAAAGGGAACTGACAACCAACAATGCTAGTACATACATCTATCATATACACAACATATATACAAACCGCCTCACGCAAAATACATCGACACACGTTTGATACAAGCGACTGACCATACAAACAGGAGCTAGTACATACATCTATCATATAAACACTGGCCTAAAACATCGAACTGGGGGCTATCTGCCACCTACCGAACTAAGCACCCCCTATCCTTCCGATCGGAAAAGAAAAGGAGCAACACGGGAAACAAAGGAGTAAGAGAGGAAGCAGAGGTGGTTACCACGACGCTAATACCTCGCTCCTACTCCACGACAAAAAAAGAGACAGT
Source organism: Silene latifolia (assembly GCF_048544455.1). NCBI lineage: Eukaryota > Viridiplantae > Streptophyta > Magnoliopsida > Caryophyllales > Caryophyllaceae > Silene > Silene latifolia. The sequence goes on from NC_133536.1 coordinate 140,442,283, forward strand.
GTTTGGAAGACTTTGGATGATAAGGATGCCAATAACCATGATGCGGTGCACCACCCCGGTGTTGACTCCCAATCATCAGCCATCCTGTCTATGAGCCACAATGAAAAGGACAAGCTGGCCACGTCAGCCGCCTCCCCTTCTCTACGGAAGCATCCTCTACCACCACCTCGGCTCCAACAGCCTCCCCAGTCGCTTCTGCTCCTCCCGGATCATCCTCCTCCTTCAAGACCTCAACGACAGACCCCGTAGGCCCCGAACACTCCCCTGCAATCAAAGGCAAAACAAAGGCGCCAGCCGAAATTTCGACATTACGACGGCATAAAATGGACAAATCCAAAACAAACCTACAAAGCAGAAAAAGGCCAATCCCGCCCAAACCCAACCAAACAAAACAATCTACAAAAAAACGCACAAAAAAAACGACTCGCCCTTCTTTTCAAGCAAAAGACGAGTCAAAACAACGAAAACCAAAAAACGGCACCTCAAGACCCACACAAGGTCCGCCATCAACCCATAATACACTCCCGATGTAGTGGGATATTTTCTATAACTCAAAAAAGCAATTTCTACGCCAATTTGAGCGCAAACAGGTCAAAATTTCAAAATGTGACCGCAACAAAACAACGTGATTTTACCACGTCTCAAATCGACCTAAACTACCAATAAGGTCCATGTCAAAGCAAACTGACTCAATTCAAGCCCAAACAGACGCTTATTTTGTCAGACATAAGACCGTCACAAAAGGCAAGAATTCCAATTTTGCCCAGAATACCCAACAAAGGCCCGAAATGGCAAACATGGTCTTCCCCGACTACAATTTAACCTAGTAGGGCACACAACTCAAGCAAATAAACTTGACGTTGTGAAATGTGACAGTTTCTTCGCCTCACTCATGTTTTTCGATTATAGAGGACGGAAATGGGGACCAAAATACAAACTAAAAGCACCCCTATACTCCTAAACAGGTTTCTAACCTAATGCAATCATCAATTTCACTCGAAATTGGCCCAATCAAAAACGCCCAATTCGATTTTCATGGGTATATAATTTCGCCCTAATTCAATTAACAAAAGACCAACAAATTCAAATGGATTCAAGAGGAACTACATACCTTGAGATGACATGTTGATGATGGCAAGAAAATGAGCAAAGAAGCAAGGTCGACAATGGTGGTTTTCGCCCTTTTGTCGCGCGTTTGGAGAAGACGAAGTGAGAATGGGGAGCTTCCCATTCTCGCGTCTTTTACAAAAAAAAGGGAAGCTCCCTTCCCTCGCCAAGGTGCTCGCGCCTCACTGAGGCCTCCCTTTTGCCTTTCGAGAGAAATTTGGGCTTTGGCCAAATTTCCCACACAATCCTTCAAAATTCAAACGACGGCAATTAAAACCGTCACTTCCAAAATAATAGTGAAAATTCAAAATTCACTATTTTTTCAAATTTCAAACGACGGCAATTAAAACCGTCACTTCAAAAAATAATAGTGAAAATTTAAATTCACTATTTCTCCAAATTTCAAACGACGGCAATTAAAACCGTCACTTCAAAAAATAATAGTGAAGTTCAATTTCACTATTCCTTCAAAAATTGAAACAAACGGCGATTAAAACCGCCATATCATTTCAAAAGTAATAGTGAAAATTCAAAATTCACTATTTCAAATGATGGCGGTTAAAACCGCCATTTCATTTCAAACAACAATAGTGAAAATTCAAATTCAATACTTCCTCAAATGTCAACGGCGGCAACATAAACCATCACTTCAAAAACAATAATAGTGAAGTTCAAAATTCGCTTTTTCCACGGCGACGTCACAAGCTCCGTCTGTCAAAACAAGTAGGTAGCGGGATCTAAACCTACTATCCCCTCAAACGTTCAACGCAAACACCGAAATTCCCCAACAGGAATGTCAGGGGCTTTCTCGCAAAGCCCGCTATTTCAAAACAAGCCCCCCCAACGCGGCTATTTTTGCGGTCGATCAACCGACCCTTCACAATGGCTTGCGAGCCTTACAACGCGCAGCGGCTGGCGAGCTCCTTTATATACGCACAATGGCTGGCGAGCCTTACAACGCACCGTGGTTGGCGAGCCCTCTTCATATACCCACCGCGGCTGGCGAGCCCTCTTTATATATGCCCCGCGGCTGGCGAGCCCTCTTCATATCCGCAACACAGCTGGCGAGCCTTTGTCCGCAAACAAAATACGAATCGAGGACATATCCCGAAGATGCCTTGGGTATGACTCCTCCACCACAGCTGGCGAGCCTTTGTCCGCAAACAAGACACAACTCAAGGACATATACCGAAGGTGCCTCAGGTATGACTCCTTCTTATGGCTGGCGAGCCTTTGTACGTAGTCTAACGGACTTTAAACGACCCGCACGGACAGTCGACAGACTCTAAATTGTTCCCGACGACAGGTCCTTGGCTCGTACCCTCGAGTCGCCTTGGCGTCGCCCTTCTCGACGGCAGGTCCTTGGCCCGAATCCTTTCGAGCCGCCTCGACGTCGCTTGGTTTTCCAGGTTGTAATCTTCGATTGACCTGCGGGCTCTACTTTGACTTTCGCCCTGTCCAAGCCCCAGTCAAAGTGGGGGCTCTGTAGATACCCAGTATCTGCTGAGACCCCAACAAACACCTGATGATTTTCGGACTACAACATGCTTAGGAATCGCAACGTTTGATGGACAGTTTGTGTACAACTTTACATCGGAAAACTTAAAACAATTTCGAAAATAAAACATTTCAAAACTTTTCGAAAGTACCTGGAGTGTTTAATGCATGACGACGGGGTCGCAATGGCACTAACTAGAGTCAAAACCGACACCGGACCAAAAATTGACATAAAAATTCAAATCCCGACTCCAACAACGAGTCAAACCGAGTCAAACACAAAAAAAAACCATTCAAATGCTTCTATGTTAAGATTTACCGGAATCTTAAATAGTCAAGTACCATACATGTTCATCCAAATCATAGTATAAAACAAATCATGATTGCACTTGTGTGAAAGCGACAAGACACCTCGAAGACGTGCTACATGGCTCGCGCCTCTTTGAGTAGCCCAGGTGGCCACGTCGCTCAAAACTCACACAACCACTCATTTTCCTATAAATACCCCTCAAATGCAACCATCTGAGGGTTACGCGAGTGTCCGCCCCCTCTTTTCTCCCTTAAAATTCTCGACTCGGCTTCCTAAGTCACAATCCGACACGTGTTTACGACCTACCGATCGTAAACACAAGCCTTATACTTTGTTTGGTACCGTCATCGTGCATTAAATCACTTGACTGACCATCTCGACCACTACACCATCACTAAATTTAACAAACACTCTTTTTACTTACTAAAACGGTTTTAAACCGAGTTTTCCAACCAAACGAGTTGATACACTTACGTGGATTTCTCGCCATAAGCCTAGCATGTAAGTATGAGGGTGTAAAAATCTTCTTTTATCATGCTTTCATTTGTTTCATGACTATAACATGCTAAATCATGCATAACATGGTCCAAAACATGGGAAGAATGAGCCAAAACCAGATTTTTGGTTGAGGTAGAGGCTACTTACGTAGCAAATAGGCTCGCGCCTAAAGCAGCCTGCATCACCCTTAAGTCCAAACCGTTTTTGGTTTCTTCATCTCCTTTATTTTCATTTCATATTTGTAATCGGTTTTTACCATTTCAAGTATTTTCAAACCATTTTTACAAGTTTTTAACCATAAAACATTTTTCACTCTTGGTTCTTAATACCATGACGGTTTAATCCGTGTTTCGCTGATAATATTTGGTTAATTACAATATAAAAGGTATTTTAAAACCTTTTATTTCATTTGTTTACATTTTGAAGGGTATTTTAAAGCCTTTCATCATTTCTTTACATTTTCAAGACAAATGTATTAGTCACCAACACAAAGTCATCCTTGGTTCCATATACCATGTCGGATTTTAACCCGAGTACGATGATGAAGGTCGACTAATTATATTCAAATGAACTTAATACAATTAGTTCATAATTATTTTCAAAACTATTCATGTCAAGCTTGCAAAATCGTTCTTCAAATCAACACAAAAGCGGCCTAAGCGGCCTTTTCAAACCAAAACGGGTTCAAATATCCATTTCTCAACACGTTTTACAAACGTTTTTAATGGTCACAGCACGTCATATATCGTTAACTAACCCGTGCCTAAATAGGCCATTTCTTTTTCTATTTTCAAACCAGGGGAGACCCCCTTACATCGCCAATAGGCTCGCGCCTATTCTGGCTGCCTGATGCAGGGTCTGTTCCCCTTCCAGCATTGGTCTAGGACAATCCCGACTCCGGCTAACCCGGATATAGGATGGATTAGATGACTAATTTGCTCATTCAAATACCGTATTTGCAAAATGCCTTACTAAGACAAATGGATCACGTTATGCACCATAAACCTAATTTGGTAAATGGATGTTTAATCTCCGTCTTGTATGCAAATCAACCATAAATCCAACTCGACATCTTATACTTGATATTTGGATTAAATCAACCGACGTAGAAAGCTCTCACATGTTAGGTTTAAACTATCGTATGCGCATTCATGCATTTAAACCGTTTTATCAACTTTTGCATTCAACCAACCAAGATCGATCAGTAGAGGCCGCTACCACGGGCGGGATTGGGTGTCTGATTAAAGGGCTTCCCAATACGTACCTTCACCTCTTACTCAGAAACTTTGGATAGTGGACGACCTTATCCAGGGCGTACGAGAGTCATTCTAGAGATAGGATACTAATGAGGGACGATTCCTTATCTTTAGTACCTATGTCAAACACTGCTTTGTGCTTCGTTTGTCTAAGGTATAAAGTGGATTCGAACGGGTTCCAAGCATCCCACAAATGCTTGGTGGTGACTCTGAACATCTCTAATCGTTTCGAGACCCTTGCCGAGATGAAACCGACCGATCTAAAACGATCCGGTAGAAAGCATTTTTACGCCGTCGAGCCTGGCTTTCAAAAAGACCGCTATACGTCCAACAGATTGGCTTGGCGTGTAGGTGGCTATGTCCACAGACAGTAATGCCAAACTCTAGTCAGCCAATCATTACCGATTAATGTGGATCAGTTGACAATAAAATATTACTTTCCCTCATGCATTCTTAATATGATATTTAAACATGTGATCACATTATTGTCGAGGACACATACTCCAACAATCTCCCACTTGTCCGCGACAAGTGTGCGTCACCAATTCTCTTGTCTTATTACTATCTCCCACTCAATGCAAGGTGTCTTGCAGGTCGTACATGCATTTGATCATATCATGATTGGTTTCCTCGATCTGGAGAATAACTGTCTGACCGGAATTATCTACCATAGATACCTTCATAGCGTGGCCATGTTTTTCCAGTTCATTTCTCCTCGAGTAGCCTTGCGATATAAGATAACCCTCACGAGGATGGACAATTCCTATTGCACTCTTCCCTTTGAATAGCCACAACTCATTATGACCCAAAACATGCCTATTAGACCCCAATTACGAAGATCGTAGAACATAAATCAAAGTCACTTTGAAACTGTGCCATCTTAGGCGGACAGTCTTTAGTCAAAGAATCGACTCATAAGAATACTATAGTAGCTCTCGCCACGACCAGGCTATAAAAATTTCCAGAACTCTATAAGCGGTCATTAGCCCGACAGAGTATCCCATACAGTCTGCCTATGTGATCGACTAGTCATTTCTCATGACTTTATGGCATTTGAACTCGCCATCAATCGCATCGCACTCCAGTTACTTCGAGACGTCACCTCATATAAGTAACTAAGGGCAAATACTATGTTAATCCAGTTCACTTTAATGGGGTTCAATATTGTCTCAACAACCTATTTGGATGTAAAAAGGTACAAGATGAGTTAATGATAACTCAAACGATAAATGTGATTATCACATACGAGTAGTCAATACCATATTACTACTCTATGTCTCATAATCATAAGTGTATTTATACACTTGCCTAATGCAATAAAAGTTTAGCTTGTGAACATACCATGTGTCCAAGTGTTCAAACTTAATGAATTGCGATTTTCTTTAATTTCATGTTATCTCTTATAGCATGATTTTCTCTAAGTACATGTCTAGACTCCATACTAGACTCAGGTTCTTTAGCTTGAAAGAAGCTCCCATTGTTATCACATAACCTCTGATGTGGGTATAGACTTCAAGGTACACCACTTTATCACAACGTACTTAGGTTTATTTTGTAGAATCTTGCAATGGTTTACAATAAAATACCCTTTCTAGTCATTCTCTCCTTAGGTCAATAAAATCAGCCTAGGATTTTCACAGATCCTAATGAGTTCGAAAACTTGAGTTTGTGTATCCTTAACACACAACTTAGTATACTTCCAAACTCCACAACAGACCATTAGTTCTCCTTGAGAATTCATGACGGTTCCTAGAGGCTTACCAATGACTCTCATATGGGTTAACTTGTTATCGACTTATCATGCTCCAAGCATGTGATTCATCTAGGACATGTGTATTATGGCATACATGATTATACTAATGGCGGAAACATTAGTAATCGATTTCATGTCGACAACAGTTCTTAGGTGCAGCAAATAACCATGACTCTATCATGGTAATTCTATATTCATCGATATGAATAACCTACTTAACTTGTTGATATCATTCAGATGAAGGATCATTATCAACATAAGATGCCCATCTAAGTGCCAATCCAACATCCCATGTTTTAATAGATTCACATAATATCCAATATCATCCAGAATTGAAAACCTAAATATTTCTTTATGAAAGACAGTATTTGCTCGTCATTCCCATGAGTAATATATTTATGTAATTCATGAAGGATGATTTCTCCCACTAAAATTCATGTCCAAACATGACTGGCATTGACTCCCACTCAATTCCACATGTTTCGTTTTTGACAACTCATTCGAAACATTACATGAATTGGAATAATCATTGCTTTTCTAAGTATCAGTTAAAACCATATATGTCATTCACATATCCCTTTCAAAATACCTATTTGGAAATTGTTTTTAATACCTTATTTATTTTCATAATGAGGTATAGCAATGATTTGAATCTTTTGCTTAGTTACTAATTAACATAGGTTTTGTAGACATCGACATGCCTCTTTGTGCAACTTTTAGTCATAAATTTCTATTTATTTTGGATTGGTCTGAACAATCCCAAATAAATCCATTTGCTTGCATAGATACCATTTTGGTTTCATAAGGCTCTTAAGTAAAATGTCGAATTTTAAAATCTCTAGGTATATCCACTTCATAGATCAAAATCTTATTCTCCAAGAACATATGCTTTTGTCTTTTCATAAGTCTCAAGTTATCTTAAGAACGCTTTCTTTTGGTTTTCTCACGTCAAGAGTCTAACCTAAGAACATCTTCTTTTGGTCTCCTCACGTAGATCCCATCTAGTCAAGGTTTGTGGCTAAATTCACTCCCACTCTATCTCTAGAAAAATACATGTATTTTCTTCAAAGATAGCTTTATGAGCCACAAACAAATTTGTACTTATGATAGTAAAAGAGGAAACTATTACACATGATAACTTTTAGTGACCTATTTGAGACATATTGTAAATACATTTTAGTTCCCTAATATGTGAGTTAAATAGCTCAACATAACTTTATAATTGATCTTACATAAGTAAGTTGTTACCTTTAGTAACAATGGCATAAGGAGAATCGAATTCATAGCTTATGGACATATAATGACTCAATCATTATAATTGTCTATTTGATCAATTTAAGTCGATAATCTTATGTTTCTCGATGCAAGTACTGTATGATGACAAATTTTAGAACAAATGATACGATATAGTGAGTGACTTGGGTTGAAAACCAAGTCACCAATATCAAAAATACAATCATTGTTTAAAGGAAACAAACACATTTTCAAGTCGAACGAGGAAACCAAAATAGTTCTAAAATTTCAAAACACAACATGAAAATAAAGACAAAGTAAGGCCTAGCTTCCATAGATCTAGCACCATGGGAGGCTACATATAGCTTCCCTCAAGATCTTCTAGGCTTGCTTTTCTTTGCCCTTGTCCTTGCTCGAATGCCCTAAGTACAACAAAAAGGGTAAAATCACAACTTGTATCAAAATACCAAAGTTGAGATTGAAACATAAAAGATAGGGATAGTTATTTACCTACTGGAATAACTTTTCCAGCTTTTATATCACCAAGGTACTTTGGACAATTCATCTTCCAATGCCCAACACCTTTACAATAGTGGCATTTGTCCCCGGACGGGGCACCCTTCTTGGGCTTAGAGGAGCTAGCTTCGAAAGCCTTTTCTTTGTTCTTGTAGGGAGTTTGCTTCTTTCCCTTATTGCCACCTTTCTTAAAATTCCCTTTGCTCTTATGATTAATGTTGAGCACATCCTTGGTGGTGCTAACACTTAGCCCCATGTCCCTCTCGGCTTGCACAAGCATTTTGTGCAATTCATCGAGATAAACTTTCAAGTTTTGCATATTAAAATTCACCCTGAATTGAACATATGCCTTAACCTTGTTTAAGGAATGAAGAATTCGATCAATGACGAATTCCTCGGGAATCTCTACCTTTTGCAATTTTAGAGTCTCAACATGCTCCATCAACTTGAGCACATGAGGGCTAACTTTTTGGCCCTCCTTGATGTTGAGATCGAAGAATGCGGATGCCGCTTCATATTGAATGATCCTATGAGCTTTTGAAAACATGGTCACAAGCTTCGTATAGATCTCATATGTGGTGCTAATCTTTATAACACTCCATTGGAGTTCGGCCTCCATAGAAAAGATCAACACATTTTTTATCGTGGCCAACTTCTTTTGGTAAGTCTCATAGGCTTGCCTAGCGACGGGGGTAGACCTTGCGGTAGGTGCGGCGGGAGAGGCCTCGGTAAGGTAACGAAGCTTGTCGTCACCCTCCGCGGCCAAGCGAAGTTGAGCGTCCCAATCGGCGAAGTTGGACCCATTCTTTTCTAATTCACAACGATCCATGAAGGATCGGAGCTAAGAAACATTGGTGAGAGTGTTCGAGCTAGTGGTGGCGGATGAATTTGGCGTTGCCATTGCAATTGAGAAAACAATTTCGACTACAAAATAGGAAGTTAAGGAATTAATTAACATTTATCGTTTTACTAATACTTGTAAACATTTTAAACAAGTTTTAAGCATTTATATAGTGACCTCTACCCAACTATTATAAATGATCCCGAGATCCAAATTCATATTAACCCGGGCACGGTGAGCCGATTCATCCCTAATCAATATAATTCGGTGTATTAACTCTTTAATCGATTCTACTTTTAGAACTCTCGGTCGATAAAATTACTTTAATATTTATCTTAAGACCAGAACACATGCGACTACGGTCGCGAATACTTCCGTGTTGAGCTCAATCCAAATTTCGATGTAATAACAATTTACTACCCATTTACCCAACGTAACAAGTTTAGCACCCCGGTGAGCCGAGCCTCATTCCTTATGAAATTGGAACTCATGGTTCTACTATTTGGTAAGGCTAATTCTCAATTATTATTTAGTGAGAGGTCTTGTCAATTTATTATCTATCTCGTTTTAAGTGAACTAAAGCGGTGAAATACGATAATTATAACTGACACGGTCGATGACTCGATAAAATATAATACGCATGTGAAGTTAGGCGATTTGGCTATGCATGCAAACATATAAAACAAATGCAAAGCAAAAAGATAAAATCCTAGTATGGCCTTCCTAAAATAGTAAATCTAATAAACTATTTACAAATTCGGAAACCAACTCCTTTGGTCCCTTGAACTTCATTTGACACGCACTTCAAGGCAACACCGTCTTTATCGGAACGCCTTTCCGAATGGCACCATCTTCAAGTATCTCCGGGATAAATAAATTACATAGCTTTTCTACTTTATACATTATAAAAAGAAAAAAAATAATAAATAAAAGTGATAAGAGATCACATTAATTACAACCGAATCGATATCCCCATTCATTTCGGGAAATAATAATTAAAAACTAAGGCCATACTAAGTACAAATTACATAATTCAAAATTATATATAAATTAAAATATGACAATCATAATAAAAATGCAGCATTAATATATGTATGAAACATGCCATGCCATGTGATGTGCCAAATCGCCCTATTAAGCTAATATCGTATATTTAGTCTGGTTTTATGGATAATTGCGATCAATAACTTATTAAAACACAAAATATTACATAAATCAAATCTATGTCCAAGTTAATTACCCCAACCTTCTTAGGACTCAAAAATTTAGTCTTCACTAAATATTTGACAATAATTCAACTTGATATTTTATTATTGCTCTTTAAACACTTTTATTCATAATAATAAAGAAATAATTCCCAATAAGTCATAAAAATTCGAAAATTTCAAAATCATAATTTTGTATATTCTGGAAAATTCCTAATATTCCAAAATTTTAATAAAAATTTGCCCATAGAATATATTTTTAATTCATTTCACAAATAAATCACATAATACATAACTTTAACCCTTTAATTCGAAATTAAAAATAAAATTATGCAATAAATCAAAGTCAAAATTTTAAATATTCTATATAAATTTCTTGAACCTGAAAAAGACAACTTTTTAGGTCCAAAAATCGAATTTACAATTATGACTATTTAAAGTTGCTATTTATCAATTTTATTAAATAAAAATCAATAATCACCCAAATCAAACGAAATTTGACATGCACCTTCAGATCTGATGTTCATATCATGTATACAACATTGGAAAAAAATTTCATGCCATAAAATTCATTTTAGCTATTTTTGTTAAATTGTCACTATTTATGTGATTTTTACATCAAAAATCATAAATCATGCAAAATAAAACCATTTTATCTTAAAATTTACATACAATGTGTAAATGTGGCATGTGATAACATACTAAAATTTTATGGACATAATCGAAGTCTAACCATTTTTAACCAAAATACCTCTATTTAATCAATTTTTATCATGTAAAAATCATAAATCATGCAATATAAAACACTTTTATACGAAATTTTACATACAATGTGTAAACTATGAATGTGAGGTTGTGTAAAAATTTCAAGGTCATAATCATATTCTAACTAACATTAGTATTTTAAGTGTCATTTTATTCAATAAAATGTAATAAAAATTCAAAAAATTATATTAAAGAGCAATAAAATACCATAAATCATCAAAATGACCTAAAATAAATTTAGGACTAGAAAGTTATTCATGCAAAAATTTTGTGGCATTTATCCTCATAAATCACAAATTTCTAGTTTTATATGTTAACATATTAACTCGGAAAATCAATGACCGATTATGCATGCAAGAACCATTGCTCTGATACCAATTGTAAGATTCATTAACCTATTATTAGACACTTATAATAACTATATAAATTTATTTTAGTCATAAACTAATAAGATCTTATGCATGCATAACAATATAATGCGAAGTAAGAAGAAAACCGATCTACTTACAATGAGGGCCGAAATGGGTATACTAATTGGTCTCCTACCAAATTAATCTTCGTAAAAATCTGAGTGCTCCAAGGATGAATTTAGACCCAATATTAGAATCTACTCCTTAGGGATTTGTACCAAGGTAACCCACTTAATACTTTTACTAATTTGTTACTTGAAATTAGTATAATTACCCTAAAATTGATACTAATATTATATTTTACTACTTCTAGTAATGGTGGAATAATATTAGAGATTTGTGAGTTTTTCTTATTATGTCTTCTAAAACTAATAGAGAGATGCTCTAATTATCAATAACGATAATTGTGTAAAAATGAATGATAAAGTAAGAAGAGAAAAACTTCTCCTCTTTTGCATAGGGTGGCCGGGTGGGTAGAGGGAAGAGTGCCCAATGCTTTTTCAAGTTTGTTCTTCTCAAGATGTAGGCATGCAAACCTATGATTAGTAGGGCATCATTATGTTCCCTCTAATTAATAGAACAAAACACAACCAACCCCTACACCCTCCATTTACATGGCACAATGGACTTAAAATGGTCCATTTTAAGTTTGTCAATTGTCAATTTGTATATTGTGACATTTTGGTCATGTTACTAGACATGTAATTAAATAATGCATTTTTAACTTATTAAAAATTATTATATATAAACAAAATAAATCACATACAAAATTAACTAGTAATTCACAATTACAAGTACTTAAAATGGGTCATAGTATTATAAATCACAACAACTTGTATTTATAATAAACCATTCATTCTTATTTTAATTGTTTCATAAACAATAAATAAACCCAAGTAATAAAACAATTTAATTACTTAGTACAAATTTTATTTAATCGAATTACAATAAGATACGTATTCTCACTCACAAAATCATTTGTTCAATTTTAAGGAATTAATTAACTTGTATCATCATACAATTAATTAATTAATCAATTAAGAGTGTTACCCTAGAGGTATGACCTTAAGGGATCAACTGATCACCACCGTCATACGACAGTAATGTCAAGCTCTAGCCAGCCAATCATTACCGATTAATGTGGATCAGTTGAAAATAAATATTACTTTCCCTCATGCATTCATAATATGAGATTTAAACATGTGATCGCATTATTGTCGAGGACACATACTCCAACAACTAACATATATACAACCTAATGCAAATGCTTCTATCAATTAGTATGCCATATAAACTAAATGCAACCCCTAGAATCACATTGGTTTGTACCGCATCGAACAAAAAGAAGCCACATAGTCATTAACATAGAGAGGAAAAAGGAAATTTGGAAAGATCATACCATGCGGTCTTCATATTCCTCATGCCTCGGAGTGGCGTAGTCGATCCAATTTGATAAGAGTGACAAACAAACACAAGTATATACAGAATATACAATTCTACACTACAAAGGAATGAACATGTTTTTGGATTTTTAAATTTTCAAATTTTTATGGTTTTTGTTTTTATGAAATGAAAGAACATATTTTTGAGTTTTTCGAAAATTTTCAATTTTTATATTTTTGATTTTTGATGTTAAGTTAGAATTTCCCATCCCCACACTAGTATGGGCATTGTCCTCAATGGCTAATACGATAGGAAATTATGCAATGCAATCTATATGAAAATGCATGATTTCTAAACTAATATGCAAACTATATGACATATATACAAGTGATACAATCTAATATATCCTATATGATACATGCTTTCGATTAATTGGAGAGCCAATTTAAATTGACTCGCATTCCTTTTGTGTGAACTTCCCCAAACCAATCAAAACATTATTTCTAGTGTCAAAAGAGGGAAGTTCATGCACAAGGCAAGGATGCAATACATGAATTCTAATTGTCGTTTTGGATTTTGCAAACGGGTACAATATATGAGACACCTCAATGGAACCGAGGTGGGAGTCCTTTGAATGGTTCTAAGACTCTAAACTACCAAGAGCCAAGATTGACTCTACAAATGATCAAGATTTAAAATTTAAGACAAGAGATAAAAACAAAGCTAAAGGAGGTGTAGGAAACTCACAATGGAATTGGTTGAAGCTAGGCAAGCAACCCTGCACTTGTGGTATCCGCCAATAAGCCTTATCAACCTTCAATTGTCGCTCATTGCGACATCATCATAACCGGCCTCATCGCCGCCATCATCATCGGAATCATCACTTTCATCAGCAATTTCTTCATCATCTTCTTCATCATCCACCTCCATTGATCCGGAACATTCACCACTTTCATCATCATCATCATCATCATCGGAACTTGAACCTTGCTCTTCTTCTCCTTAGCATGAACTAATACCTTCCCCATCTTCAACAACAACAACCTCCTTTCCATTAGCCACCCGACTATCCTTTTTGGCATCTTGAGAAGCACTAGGGACGAATACCTCCTTATCCGCCCAACTAGGGAAAGGACATGAAGGATCAAGAAGACCTTCCCTAGCTAGATGTAGTAGCGGTGGATATTGGGCACGGTAAGCATTCACCCGGTCATCGTGAGCTTCTTTATGCATATGTTGTATCAATTGGGTCAAATAGTCATTGCTTACCACAACATTAGAGCCACTTGGTTTAAACTCTTGGTAGGCAAAAGGATAGGTTGGAGTCACAATGGTAGAGGAGGAGGGCTTTGCAATTGGATCCCTTTGTTGCTTTATTATCAACTCGGCTTCTTTGGAGACGGGCAAGAGGTAGTTTAGTCTACGGACGGAGATACGGCAAATCTTGTTGGGCAAGACAATGGACTTGGATTCTTTAATGAGCCACTCATATTTATGGTCAAGATTGTCATTCTTGACCCAATGAAATTTGTTGATCAAAGTGCTCATGTCAAGAAGGTTGCTCCCCTTAACCGGTTTGTAGGTGTTATTCTTGTTGAACTCCGGGTTAAAGTGTTTAGCCAACCTCGTTACCAAGCCCCCGTTTACAATGAAGGCCTCTCCCTCTTTCTCATTATCAATCTCAAGCCACCGATCTAGCAATAGTTGAAGAATGTTGTACTTTTTGGTGAACCTGCCATTGATATTCATGAAGGACTCAATGTAGAAAAAATCTAGTTCGGTGAAGTGGTTGGTGCCTTTCCTAGCAATTAAGGTATTGGCCACAAACTTGTGCCAAACTCTTATGCCCGGATGGTGAACATATAAAGCATGGCACTCCCGGAAAGAATCAAATTTACGACCGGTTATAGCTTTCCGGAGGGGTGCAGCATCATACTTCAAAGGCTTCTTCTCAAAATGATCATATCGCATATGACCAAACACTTTACCAAACTCACTCTTAGTCATTCTTCTACTCTTGTTCTCAAGACGGAACTCAACATAATTTCGAGTCTCTATCTTATACATCCTCAAGGAGCTTATGAACTCCATCGTCAATGAGGGGTAAGTCAATTCATCTATTTCAAAGAGGGTTATCAACCCCATGGAGTCGAAAAATGCTCTAGTTCGCTCAAGTACAACTAATTTTGGCAAAGTGTCTAGATAAATAAACTTGGTAGCCACAATAGTCTTTTTGGCAAGGGATAGAAATGCAATCCTATGTGTATCGGATAAGAAAGTTACCTCCAGAAAATTTGACAATTGTTCTACAACCGGAGTAGATGTGGTAGCTTCCTCAATAGGATTTATAGTTACTTGGCCTTCCTCCCTTGGTTAGGTTACTACCAAAGCCTTGGATGCAAGAAGAGCTTGTTGCCTCTTTGACAAATATGGAGTTTTGGGTGCCTTGGTTCCGCCTTTGGTCCTTGCCATTGTATTATCCTTCTCAAATTGGTATCAACAAACCAAGATGTTCCTTGAATGCTCTTTTCTTCTTCAAACTTCAATCAATTCCTCAATCAATTTAGGATTTTTGAAAGTTTGACCAAACCCTAGAAAATTGATTCAATTTGGGAGGAAATTGATGTTTAGATGGTCTTTTGTTGATGAAGGAGTGTTTTAATCTTATTTTGAGCAAGTTTTATTTGGATTGTGGTGAGTTTTGTTGAGAAATTGATGTTTTTGAATGAGGGGATTGAGGGTTGAAGTGGGGGGAAAATGTATGTGTTTGTATTTTTGACAGATGGAAATGAATTGGGAAGAAGGAGTGTCCAATGTTTTGTTTAAGTACCAGGCCTGGGACGCTCGGATCATAGTCGGGAAGTGCGGATCGTCTTACAGGCTTTTATGGAATATCAAAGCAGTGCTGGGACGCGCGGATTTAGCTCAGCTCGAGCAGATTTCTGCTGAGCCGCTCGGATTATCCCTGGGACGTGCAGATTTTTCTTCAGCAAAATTTTATAAGCTGGAAGGTTCCCAGGACCCGCGGATTGATTGCAAGACGAGTATCCTGATGTTGGGGACGAGCGTCCTGAGCTCGGCTTGCGCATATTTTCTTACAGGACGTCTCCCACAAATTGAAGTTTCCCAGCTCCCACGTCCTAAGGCCAGGATGCACGGATTGAGCCTGGGGATGCTCGGATTGTACTCAGCTCCCACAAGCTTAGGTCTGCTCGTGGGGATTCCTCTTCCCGTGTCATTTCTTCTTCCTTTCCTTGTTAAATGTTGTGGGTTACACTAAAAAGGCTTGGTTAGCCTAGGAATTTGCCATCCCCACACTTGATCAAACACTTCACATCAAAACACGTTAAAATGCCTCCTTCACTTGCTCTCATGACAAAAATTTTGATCAAAGCACAAAAATGCAAATCCAAAAATCACAAAGATGCAATAAAGGAAATGAAATGCTAGTTAAGGGGTTAGAATATTTACAAATGGTGGTTTAGGGAGGACTCCACCAAACTCTCCTTCTTGGATGAGATGTCAAGGGGGCAAAGCCAAGGTGGTGTTGATGTTGCTCAACACCTTGTAAAAGTAGTCGAAGGCTTGCTCATTTTCATGATAAAGATCTTGCATAGATCTTTGTGCATTGTTTTCTTCATTGTTGTAGTCCGAGTCAAAGGGATGAGAAGGATCAACAAAGCCTTGGTCTAAGGTCATAGCATTTCGAATATAAGGATTGACTAATCTTTCAAATTCATCGTCCCATAGACCACAAACTTCACTAGCTTGTTCCCCAATGATGTCATGGGTTGACAAGAGCAACTCTCCTTTCTTGTTATCATGGCCAATGAGGCCTTCTTCATTACTTGTCATGATGGGTGAGCTATTCAAGCGTTCATTGTTTTTGAAAATTACATGCTCTCCGAATAGAGCTACTTGAAGGTCATCCACTTTTTCCTTCCATATGGGTGGTGTTTCTTTACCCATGGCTTGATCTTTGCATAGAGATTCTAACTTTTTTCTATCACTTTCTCGGCTACTGTGATCAACCATGAAGCATGGCTCATGTAGTCGGGGAGCTCTCATTGTTTTGTCAAGGTTAAAAGTAATTGTCTCGTCCCCCACTTCAAGTGTGAGCTCTCCATGTTTTACATCGATTACCGCTCCCGCGGTATGCAAGAAAGGTCTTCCTAAGATGATAGGAATGTTGGAATCCTCCTCCATGTCTACAATGACAAAGTCTACCGGGATGAAGAATTTCCCAATTCTCACGGGCACATCCTCCCATACCCCTAAAGGTATCTTTGTTGATCGATCCGCCATTTGAAGAGTAATATTGGTGCATTTGAGCTCTCCCATTCCTAACCTCTTACATACCGAGTATGGCATGACACTTATACTTGCTCCAAGATCACATAATGCTTTGTTGATTGTAGTGTCGCTAATGGTACATGGAATAGAAAAACTTCCCGGGTCTTTGAGCTTTGGAGAGGAACTCCCTTGAAGAATAGCACTACTCACTTTGGTAAAGGCAATTGCCCCTTTTGTCTTTGAGAGCTAGAAGATGCTAATTGAGTCATTTGAGTCTCTAATATTTTGGTGTGGGCAAGTATATTGTTGATGGTGATTTCTTTAGCTTGGCTATCTTTTTGCATTTGGGTGAAGAATTCTTGTTGGTTCTTTTGCATTTGGAGGACCGCTTTTTCAACATCAAAGCTTTGGTCATTGGATGGGTTGTAGGAAGGTTGATTTTGATATCCTTGGCTTTGGTTAAAAAAGGGTCTTTAAGCTTGATTTCTCATTGGAGGTGGGGTGTATGTTGGTTGGGGGTTTTGGACATTTTGGCTATTGGATGAAAGATTTGGATGGAATTCGGTATTCTCATTATAATAGTTGGAATAAGGGGTGCCATTCTTGTATGCTTGGAAAGCATTCACTTGTTCATTTGTTCCCTTACATTCATTTTAATCATGTCCCAAAGTTCCACAACTTTCACATACTCTATTTGGAATTGAGGATGATGCCACCATAGCATTGACATGTTGTTTGGGTGATTTGGAAGCTTCATCAAGCTTAGCCATGGCCTTCTCAAACTTCAAATTGATGGTGTCGATATGAGCACTTTGTTGAGCTCCCAATTGTGTGATGGAATCTACCTCATGCTTTCCTCCTCTAGTGACCTTTCGAGGCCTACTATATTGGGAATTATGAACCGCCATCTCTTCGATTTTGGCCCATGTTTGATTGTCATCAACTTCGGTAAATCTCCCATTGGATCCCATATTAAGCACATTATGTGAGTCTTCATATAAGCCGTTCCAAAATTGTTGAACAAGGAACCACTCATTAAGCCCATGGTGTGGACAAGAACGACAAGTGTCCTTAAATCTCTCCCATGCTTCATATAACGATTCCTCATCCCTTTGCTTGAACCCGATGATTTGGGCTCTCAACATATTAGTCTTCTCCGGAGGATAGAATTTCTTGTAGAAGGCAAGTGCTAGCTTCTTCCATGAATCAATACCAAGGGTAGCCTTGTCTAGGCTCTTCAACCATTGCTTTGCGGTACTGATTAAAGAAAAAAGAAACAATACCCAACGGATTTGGTCTTGAGTAACTCCGGTTTGAGAAATTGCATCACAATAGTCGCAAAAAGTCTCCATATATAAATGAGGATCTTCACTAGACATCCCTCCAAATTGACTTCTCTCAACTAATTGTATGAATGCAGATTTGGCAATGAAATTACCGATTAAATGTGGTGATGTAGGAGTACCGTTTGGTAGGTTCTCCTCGGTTTGTACAGAATGAGATAAAAATTTAGCCATTGTGGGTTGACTTTGTGATTGGTTTGGAATTGGGTTATCCTCTCCTTCTCTTGCAAAAGGGTTGACAAACTCAATGTTATTTGGTTGAATGTCCACAATCTCTCCAATACCTACAACTCTTGAAGTACCTCTAGCAACTATTCTATTGTTGGTTAAGGTCTTTTCAATCTCGAAATCAATAGGTAATAAATTACCTTGTGATCTCCTAGTCATGCAAAATATCAAACAACTAGAAAACAATTACAGAAACCTTGAGGAGCTTCCCTAAGGTAAAGAAAGACACAACTAAAAACAATTAACGAAAATCAAATCAATTGAACACCGTTCCCCGGCAACGGCGCCATTTTTGGTTCGGCTTTTAAGTGTGATGTACTTAGTCGTTGTCGCTACCTAACCAAAACAATATTTATATCTTCACAAACTACTCTTAATAGAGTGGTAAGTAATGGTCGGATCCCAAGGGACGGGTATCGATTTAACATTTCAATTGCAAGTAGTATGTCTTAGGGTGTCACAAATTCGGTTGAGATGAGATGTGGTCTAAACTAATCATCAAGATGAATGTAAATTAATGGAAATAAAGTAAAGCGATAAAAGGAGTTTGTAAACAATTAATTAAAGGCACTAGGGTTTCATGGGTTCATAGGGGATTCATGGAAATAGATCATACAAACATGTTCTCAATTAGAAGCAAACACTTATTGTTGCGATGGGATCGAGTTAGTGTATATCTTACAATCCATAGGAAGATTTAGGTCCCGGAGCCGAGTCGATAATTACTTTACAACACATACAAGTCGACTTAGTTTCTTCCTATTCAACTCTATGCATGGTCTAACAAGGCTCGGGTTGGTTTATATCTTACAAGCATCATTGAATGGATAAGAGATGGGTAAAAAATGCAAGGTTTCATAGTCTAGCAGTTCATCAAACATAACATGTGCATAGGTTGAAATCTCAACAAGCAAGCAATTAATTATGAAAATATATTAGATTAAGCATAGATAAATTCCCATGATTGTTTCCCCTAACTCCCCATTAGCTCTAGCTAAAGGACTACTCACTCGTGATCATGTTTAGCAGGCTAATAAGTTTGTCAAACATACTAAAAAAGCAAAACATGATGAATAAAAGATGTGATTAACAATAATTAAACAAAGGTAAAAGAGATTATACCTACTTGAGATGATCCAAATAATAAAGCAAAGAATAATAGAAGTAAACTTGATGATTGACGGAAGGTTGTCAATCCTCCAATAAACCCTAAATAATCTTCTAATTACCCAACTAAAACTAAGAACAATTGAGAGATTAAGGAAAGATTAAGATGTGATTAATATTGAAATGTGTATTACAACTTTCGTTAAAACATAATTAAGAGAATGATTATTGTAAGATGATAATCTAGGTAGTACAATAGGGTATTTATACTAAAATTAAGTACATGGATTAGGGTTACTAAGGGCTTAAATGACGATTAAGACCCTAAGAGTAGCTTGATAATTTTGCTACTCCCGAGGGACATGCGCGGATCATGCAGCAACTCCTAAGGGAATCCGCGCGTCCTAGCCTGAAGCACGTTTGGTCATGTAAGGAGATCCGCTCGGGCTGGCATCGGGACGCTCGGATCCTGGCTCTGTGACGCTCGTCCTGAGCTCGGATCCGGGGACAGGGTTTTCTCTTGTTCTTGGTTTCCTAACAATCTGTGGGGATTGTCTTGGGTATGCACGAATCTTTCATCATTGCCCATTTCACTTCATTTATTTGCTTAGGCTTCTACTGCCGGTCTCCTCTTCGATGCTTGGTCATTAGATGCGATCCATTTAGCTCCATAAATGCAAGGCTAGCAATCCTCTTGATACGTGCATTTTATATAGTCTTTTTAGGCCTCTTTATGCACGTATTTCTATGGTATTCTCATAGTTTTATGCTACGAAATGCCCCGAATATGCTACTTTGGTTTGTTTTGCCTTATTTGCAGGAATGGACCTAAAAGTGGTGGAATCAAGCCTTTTGTCGCCTGTTTTGCATGCATTTGGAGGATGCGTAGATTTGGAGCGGGAAATATTGCTGTTACGGGATGCGTGATGCCATTTCGGGAGCTAAATAGACAAGTCAAAGCTGAAATCAACGAAACAAGTGGCTGCTGAAGTCAAAGTTACTCGATCGAGTGCTTTATTGGTCGATCGAGTGCTTTTGGATGGAAGAAGACCTCGATCGAGTACTACTTATACTCGATCGAATTATGCTATATAGAGGTTTCCTCAATCGAGTGGTTATTGCACTCGATCGAGTGGTTTGAGCTTAATTCTACTCGATCGAGCAGTTTCAAATGGCTCGATCGAGTTGTTTTCTAATGGGCTCGGGCTTTTTAGCTTTAATTTGTGTTTAGGTCAAATAAAATTCTATTTCCTATAAATATGAAAGCATCAGACGTCATTTGTATCATACTATAGACCATATACGCTACTTTTCTCCTTTCCTCTGTTAGACACTGTTTCCTCTCTACTTTTCCGGACTATCCTTAGTAATTCTCTTTCCTTATTCTCTTCTTATTTTATGATGTTTATTCTTTTACTTTTCGTTCTTGCCTTTCCCTTATCTATGTCTAGCTAATTCCTCTGCTAGGATCTAGGGGAGTCAATGAACCGATGTTAATTGCTAATTAGGTTTATAGATCATTTGTTGTTGTTATGTCTTTGTTGTTAATCACTGCTTATAATTGTATCTAGCTATTTGAATCGATGCATTTAGCCTTTTTGACCCTTGGTAAGCCTTGACCGGGACCGTAAGGTTGGAAGGGGTGAGACCTGCAGTGAACAATAGAATGCTTTAGTGAGGGCGGAAGCTAAGCTAATAGTATTTTAGGGCGAATTAAAACCGGAAGGAGATATTCGTTGCCCTCTTAGACCGACACATCGACTAATCTGTGACCTTAGCTGTAATTAACTTACGTTCGTTGATAACCCGACATCCTAGTTTTCTCTCTTTTTTATTAATTTCTCTTATCATTAATTCTCTTCCCTTTATCTTGCTTAGTTTAGTTTTATTCAATTCAAAACCCCCAACTGTGACGTAGACAGACCGAATAGACAAGTAGATAGTGACCGCCTCCCTGTGGAGATCGACCCTACTTACTGCTAGCTTCTGTTAGTGTAACTAGGTATTTTATTTTTGGTACCTGACGACGGTATCAAATTTTGGCGCCGTTACCGGGGAGGCAACTATTTAATTGTTTAATTTTGTCTATTTTTAGCCTCAAGGAATTTATTCCTTGATGTCGTTCTAATCTTTTCCTTTAGTGCTGTTTTGATAGGCCCTATAGGTCCTACCTAGACAGTTCTAGGTAAAAGATCGTCAGAGAGAAGGCTTGAGTACCTTTGACCCTCCACCTATGTTCCATCCTATGGCGCAGTAGGTGGTTTACTGTGGGAGATGTGGTGCTGCTGAGCACAATGCACCTGTTTGCTTAGCGGAAAACGACGAGGTCTATGCGTTTAAGCGGCGTAGACAAGCTAGCAATTCTGCTGCAATTGTGCCGCCACATATACCTTATCAACGAGGCTATCAAAAGCCTCCGTTCATTTGGCCACCGCGACAACAAGCTCCTTCTCCTGATAAACGGAAAGAAGAGATTGCTGAGCTGAAATCTTTGGTGAAGGCACTTGCATTCAAAAAGCAAGAGTATGATAGACATACGTACGCTCAAATCGATGATCTTGAGTCTCAAATAGCTCAGCTAGCCGCTGAGACGACCTTTAGGCACGCGGAGAGTGGTCTTTCCCAGGGAGGACCCGAGTTGCCTATCGTTGCTGATAGTTTATATGACTCGGAGTACGAAGATCTATCCGAAAATGAAGCGAGTTATGAAGATTTCTGCGATGCACTGTGGTCGGTCGCTTTCTTAGCTTAGATTTCGGTTACTTGTCGTTAGGAGTACCTAGACCAAAACAATATTTATAATCTTCACAAACAACTCTACTATTAGTAAAGAGGTAAGTAAAGGTCGGATCCCAAGGGACGGGTATTGATGTAGGATTTTTGATTGCAAGTAGTGGTGTCTAAGGGTGTCACAATTTGGGTTGAGATACGAAGATCACTAAACTAAATAACAATAAAAGTAAACAAGCAAGATGATTAAAAAGAGGTGTAAACAATTGATTAAAAGCACTAGGGTGTCATGGGTTCATAGTGGAATCATGGGATTTGATCATACAAACATGTTTTCAACCAGATGCAAGCAATTTATTTTGTGATGGGATCGAGTTAGTGTATATCTTACAATCCCTAGGAAGGTTTGGCTCACGGAGCCGAATCGATTAGATTGTACAACACCTACAAGTCGACTTAATCCTCCCTATCCAACTATATGCATGGTCTAATGAGACTCGAGTTTGTTTATGTCTTACAAGTCTCATTGAAAAGATAAGTGATGGGTAAAAAAATGCAAGGATTCATAGGCTCGCATTTCATCAAACATAACATGTGCATAGGTTGAAATCTCAACAAGCAAGCAATTAATTATGAAAATATATTAGATTAAGCATAGATCAATTCCCATGATTGTTTCCCCTAACTCCCCATTAGCTCTAGCTAAAGGACTACTCATTCATGATCAAGTTTAGCATGCTAATAAGTTTGTCAACTATACTAAAAAAGCAAAACATGATGAATAAAAGATGTGATTAACAATAATTAAACAAAGGTAAAAGAGATTATACCTACTAGAGATGATTCAAAAAATAAAGCAAAGAATAATAGAAGTAAACTTGATGATTGACGGAAGGTTGTCAATCCTCCAATAAACCCCAAATAATCTTCTAATTACCCAACTAAAACTAAGAACAATTGAGAGATTAAGGAAATATTAAGTTGTGATTAATATTGAAATGTGTATTACAACTCTGGTTAAAACTAAATTAAGAGAATGATTATTGTAAGATGATAATCTAGGTAGTATAATAGGGTATTTATACCAAAATTAAGTACAAGGATTAGGGTTACTAAGGGCTTAAATGACGATTAAGACCCTAAGAGTAGCTTGATAATTTTGCTACTCCCGAGGGACATGCGCGGATCATGCAGAAACTCCCAAGGGAATCCGCGCGTCCTAGCCTGAAGCACGTTTGGTCATGTAAGGAGATCTGCTCGGGCTGGCATCGGGACGTTCGGATCCTGGCTCTGTGACGCTCGTCCTGAGCTCGGATCCTGGGACAGGGTTTTCTCTTGTTCTTGGCTTCCTAACAATCTGTGGGAATTGTCTTGGGGATGCACGGATCTTTCATCATTGCCCATTTCACTTCATTTATTGCTTAGGCTTCTACTGTCGGTCTCCTCTTCGATGCTTGGTCATTAGATGCGATCCATTTAGCTCCATAAATGCAAGGCTATCAGTCCTCTTGATACGTGCATTTTATATAGTCTTTTTAGGCCTCTTTATGCACGTATTTCTATGCTATTCTCGTAGTTTTATGCTACGAAATGCCCCGAATATGCTGCTTTGGTTTGTTTTGCCTTATTTGCAGGAATGGACCTAAAAGTGGTGGAATCAAGCCTTTTGTCGCCTGTTTTGCATGCATTTGGAGGATGAGTGGATTTGGAGCGGGAAATATTGCTGTTACGGGATGCGTGATGCCATTTCGGGAGGTAAATAGACAAGTCAAAGCTGAAATCAACGAAACAAGTGGCTGCTGAAGTCAAAGTTACCTGATCGAGTGCTTTATTGGTCGATCGAGTGCTTTTAGATGGAAGAAGACCTCGATCGAGTACTACTTATACTCGATCGAATTGTGCTATATAGGGGTTCCCTCGATCGAGTGGTTATTTCACTCGATCGAGTGGTTTGAGCTTAATTCTACTCGATCGAGCAGCTTCGAATGGCTCGATCGAGTTGTTTTCTAATGGGCTCGGGCTTTTTAGCTTTAATTTGTGTTTAGGTCAAATAAAATCCTATTTCCTATAAATAGGAAAGCATCAGACGTCATTTGTATCATACTATAGACCATATAAGCTACTTTTGTCCTTTCCTCTGTTAGACACTGTTTCCTCTCTACTTTTCCGGACAATCCTTAGTAATTCTCTTTCCTTATTCTCTTCTTAATTTATGATGTTGTTTATTCTTTTACTTTTCGTTCTTGCCTTTCCCTTATCTATGTCTAGCTAATTCCCCTGCTAGGATCTATGGGAGTCAATGAACCGATGTTAATTGCTAATTAGGTTTATAGATCATTTGTTGTTGTTATGTCTTTGTTGTTAATCACTGCTTATAATTGTATCTAGCTATTTGAATCGATGCATTTAGCCTTTTTTAACCTTGGTAAGCCTTGACCGGCACCGTAAGGTTGGAAGGGGTGAGACCTGTTGGAATATGTGTCCTCCGACAATAATGCGATCACAACTGTCGATCATGATGATCACATGTTTAAATCTCATTTTAAGAATACATGTGGGATGTAATACTTTACAGTCAACTGGTCCACACATATCGGTAATGATTGGCTGACTAGAGTTTGACATTACTGTCGTGCGACGGTGGTAATCAGTTGATCCCCTTAGGTCATACCTAAAGGGTAACACTCTTAATTGATTATTTAATTGATCGTATAACGATACGGGTTAATTAAATCACTTAAAATTGACGGACGATTTTGGAAGTAATATTTACGTATCTCATTATAATTTGATTAAATTAGATACGGTCTAAGTAATTGAAATGTTTTATTACTTGGATGAAATTGTTATTTACGGAAACAATTGAAACGGAATGAATATATATTATTATAAATACAGAATGTTGTAATTTATGACTCGAGAACCCATTACGGTACAAGTAATTATGAATTACTAGGTTAACTTTATAAGTGGCATATTTTATTAATATGTTGATTTTTAATTGTTAAAAATACATTTTATACACATAATGTCATGGAACATGTTACATGTGACAAATTGACAAAATAATGTGTAAAATGGACTTTCCATTTTACACAATATGTACCGAAATAATGGGTGGGTTGGGGTTTGTATTCTGTTTTATAATATATAAAAGAAGCATAATCATTAACCTAATTGATAGCCATGCACACCTAGTTGCTTTTGTGAAGAGCATCTTGGTCATGCATTGCCCCCTTTTCCCACCCCCTACTCGATTTTCCTAGAGCAAAAGGCCAAGGGTTTTTCTCTATATTTTCCCTAATATACACTACAATTGCATGGTGTATTCATTCATTCTTTTAACATCTAAAACATATAGAAATTGTAGAGAGAATATTACTCCTTCTTCCCCTTCTCTTGACCGAAAAACAAGAGACCAAAAACAATATTTTGGGTCAATTTTTATCAAGATTAATATTGTTCTAGTATTAATAATATTAGTCGTTTAAGAGGTTATCTTGGGTATATATCTTTGGGAGGGATTCTAAGCTTGAATCCTTGTTCTTCCATTTAAGGAAAGCTCAAGAACAAGTAAGAAGGAGATCTTAATTGTGCCCTTTAATCCGAAAACTCAATGTAAGAATGACGATTTCTTCCCTTTTCTAATTATGTTTGCATGCATAAGATCTAAATAAATTTTATGACTAAATTAATTGTAACATATATGAATATGTTGTATAATGAGATTAATAATTTCTAACAAGACCTGCAGTGAACAATAGAATGCTTTAGTGAGGGCGGAAGCTAAGCTAATAGTATTTTAGGGCGAATTGAGACCGGAAGGAGATATTCGTTGCCCTCTTAGACCGACACATCGACTAATCTGTGACCTTAGCTGTAATTAACTTACGTTCGTTGATAACCCGACATCCTAGTTTTCTCTCTTTCTTATTAATTTCTCTTATCATTAATTCTCTTCCCTTAATCTTACTTAGTTTAGTTTTATTCAATTCAAAACCCCCAACTGTGACGTAGACAGACCGAATAGACAAGTAGATAGTGACCGCCTCCCTGCGAAGATCGACCCTACTTACTGCAAGCTTCTGTTAGTATAACTAGTTATTTTATTTTTGGTACCTGACGACGGTATCAAATTTTGTCGCCGTTGCCGGGGAGGCAACTATTTACTTGTTTAATTTTGTCTGTTTTTAGCCTCAAGGAATTTATTCCTTGATGCCGTTCTAATCTTTTCCTTTAGTGCTGTTTTGATAGGCCCTATAGGTCCTTCCTAGACAGTTCTAGGTAAAAGATCGTCAAAAGGAAGGCTTGAGTGCCTTTGACCCTCCACCTATGTTCCATCCTATGGCGTAGTAGGTGGTTTACTGTGGGAGATGTGGTGCTGTTGGGCACAATGCAGCTATTTGCTTAGCGGAAAACGATGAGGTCTATGCGTTTAAGCGGCATAGACAAGCTAGCCATTCTGCTGCAATTGTGCCGCCACATCTACCTTATCAACGAGGCTATCAAAAACCTCCGTTATTTTGGCCACCGTGACAACAAGCTCCTCCTCCTGATAAACGGAAAGAAGAGATTGCTGAGCTGAAATCTTTGGTGAAGGCACTTGCATTCAAAAAGCAAGAGTATGATAGACATACGTACGCTCAAATCGATGATCTTGAGTCTCAAATAGCTCAGCTAGCCGCTGAGACGACCTTTAGGCACGCGGAGAGTGGTCTTTCCCAGGGAGGACCCGAGTTGCCTATCGTTGCTGATAGTTTATATGACTCGGAGTACGAAGATCTATCCGAAAATGAAGCGAGTTATGAAGATTTCTGCGATGCACTGTGGTCGGTCGCTTTCTTAGCTTAGATTTCGGTTACTTGTCGTTAGGAGTACCTAGACCAAAACAATATTTATAATCTTCACAAACAACTCTACTATTAGTAAAGAGGTAAGTAAAGGTCGGATCCCAAGGGACGGGTATTGATGTAGGATTTTTGATTGCAAGTAGTGGTGTCTAAGGGTGTCACAATTTGGGTTGAGATACGAAGATCACTAAACTAAATAACAATAAAAGTAAACAAGCAAGATGATTAAAAAGAGGTGTAAACAATTGATTAAAAGCACTAGGGTGTCATGGGTTCATAGGGGAATCATGGGATTTGATCATACAAACATGTTTTCAACCAGATGCAAGCAATTTATTTTGTGATGGGATCGAGTTAGTGTATATCTTACAACCCGTAGGAAGGTTTGGGTCCCGGAGCCGAATCGATTAGATTGTACAACACCTACAAGTTGACTTAATCCTCCCTATCCAACAATATGCATGGTCTAATGAGACTCGAGTTGGTTTATGTCTTACAAGTCTTATTGAAAAGATAAGTGATGGGTAAAAAATGCAAGGATTCATAGTCTCGCATTTCATCAAACATCACATGTGCATAAGTTGAAATCACAACAAGCAAGCAAATTAATTATGAAAGCATATTAGATTTAGCATGAATCAATCCCCATGTTGGTTTTCACTAATTCCCCATTAACCCTAGTTAAGGAAACTACTCACTCATTATCAAGTTTAACATGTTAACAAGGTTGTCAATCATATCAACAAAGCAAAACATGATGAATGAGTAAAGATGATTAACAATAATTAAAAAGGGATTAAGAGAATTATACCTAATAATGATTCCAAAATATTAAGCAAAGAATAATACAAGTACTTGATGAATGATTGGAAGGTTGTCAATCCTCTAAATAAACCCAAATAATCTTCAATTGCCCAAAATAAAGGATGAACAATAGAGAAATTAAGGAAATGAGATTTGTATTAATACTTGATTAAAAGTTAATTACAAGATTAAAGAGAGATTATAATAATATAAACTACACTAAAGATTGATAAGAAGAACATGATAATCTAATTAATACAATAGGGTATTTATAATGGGGATTAGGTGCACAAATTAGGGTTACTAAGGGCTTAAATGACGGTTAAGTCCTTAAGAAAAGTTAAGGAAATGCTCCTCTCGAAGAAAGATGCGAGTCTCCTTTTTGCTAGTCTTTTGAAAATATGCGCATCCTGAGTAGAACAAGAAGAAGCCGGGCTGCACTGGAGAACAATCCGAGCGTCCAAAAGGTCGGGACGAGCGGATTGTGCAGGTGGTGGACGAGCGGTCAGGCAGGTGGGACGCTCGGATTGTGGAGCTCTTGGACGAGCGTCCCGATGCTGGGACAAGCGGATTCCAGTCCAGCGAGCTTTTTTCCTTCTTTCCTTCTTCCAACAATCCTCAGGGATCTTGTTGGAGATGCAAGGATCTTCTTCATCATTGCCCATCTACTACATTATTTACAAAGGCCTTCTAGTCTTGTCTTCACTTTGATGCTTGGTCATTAGATTCGATCAATTTAGCTCTATTTTGCCATGAAAATGCAAGGTTTGCACTCCTCTCCTACCAAGGAAACAAAACCTCAAAAAATATGAAAAACAAAGGACTAAAGATAGTAAATGACCCAAATATGCACTAAATATCATAGGAACGAGGCTAATTCGGGGACTAAATATGCTCAAGAATTGGTCACATCACACTGCAAAGATCACTCGATCGAGCTAGTAATAGTGCTCGATCGAGTGGATTACCAGAGAAAACGTTCGATCGAACAGTTGATTCCACTCGATCGAATATTTGTGTTGAGGAAGTCCTTGATCGAGCAGTTCACTGTGTTCGATCGAGTGAAAATCAGGAAGGAAGCTCTCGATCGAGTTCTATTTTTGCTCGATCGACTAGTTTGGCCAAAGAGAGCATTGATTTGTCACATGGGTTCATTTTGGGTGACGATTTTTATGAAGACAATGGATACGGTGAATCTCCCCTTTTCAAAGCCGAGTTGGATGACTTGGAGGCTGCGATATATGAGACAGAACCCACCAAGGAGAGTAACGAGGTAGCTGAGTCAGCAATTGTTCCTGGCACGGAAGAGGTAATGTATTCTACTGTCGATGAATCCGCCGTTTGGAGCAACTAGCCAGAGGTAGTAAGCGGTAATTTCATTACTGTTGGTATTAATAGTACACTATCTCACATGACTCTTAATTTTTCATTTGATGCTCTACCTCCTCCCGGTGAGACGAATTATTTAACTATTTTTCACCATACCTGTCATCAAAAACTCATTAAACTGAAACGGTGCCTTAGACTATTCTTAATTTCTCCTGAGCTCCTATATTTTGTGGACAAATTTAGGAATTGTCATAGAAAATTTGTTAGACTTAAACGATTATACATGCTATTTTCCTATGTTACTTTTATACTATGGGGTTACTTACATTTTTGTGTAGCACATGTGCAGTTGTTTGATCTATTGCTGCGCGCTTTGAGCTGTTTTGACCAGGCTATATTATAGAGGCTCGAAGAAAAGAAGGTCGAGCTGGGACCTGACTGAAACTAGCGCTACCCGGGAGGCAACCCGGAGATTTAATTTTTAGTTTTTTTTTCAAACATTTCATTTCATTTTAGTTGTAATAATTGGTCTTCGTACTATAGACTAGATCAGTTACGCTTGTTTTGTTAGTTTTGCGGGCTATTTTATTGCGTCTTTGCAGGAATCCATTGAGGATGGCTCGATCGAGTGCTTTTTGTACTCGATCGAACCATTTTGCTGCTGTTTCTACTCGATCGAGTATATATTCCTCTCGATCGAGTGCCTGCCAAAGAGAAACCTTCGATCGAGAGCCCTTCTTCCTCGATCGAGCTGTTTTTAAAGCCCACGTCACTCGATCAAGTAATCTACTCTCTCGATCGAGTGCTTTTGCTTTGATTAGCTTCCTACGACGTTACTGTGCAGCTGTTGGCGACCTCCCACGTTGTTGGCTGGTTTGGGGAGGTCCATATTCGCGTATTTTGTGAGTTTATCGCATCTCCACTCTGTCTTTTTTAGTTTGCATTTCCTTTCCCTGTTTTGGGTACAATGAGGGCATTGTACGGTTTGGTTTGGGGAGGTTATGCATCAATATCTGTGTCTGCATATTATTTTTATTGCATTTCTGTTGTCATGTTTAATTTCTGTTTGCATTGTTTATTTTTATAAAATTCAAAAATCTCATAAAAATTCAAAAAAATTCCGAAAAATCAAAAAAAATTTCACATATATTTTTGCATATAGGTCGAGTCGGAACGGTGGATTTCAATGATGATATTGCACTATTATTTGTCTTTTTACTTAAGCCTTGCATAAATTAATATTCTTTTAGCATTGTTATCCCCAAACCGAACCTTTACTCGTCCCGAGTAAAGAGGTGACAAAAACTAGGATCCTTATTCAAACTAACCTACTAATATAGCCGATGTGAGACAATTAGCGGGTCTCAATCCGCCCCTTCAACTCACAACAAGACAACCATGAGGTAGGATGCCTTCTTGCAAGGCAAGGTGGGTCTTGCCAAAATGGCAACACATCCAATCATTAAGACACACAAAATCAAGTAATGGATGCATCTACAAAAAGAATAGCCACTTTCCTCATCTAAGTGGTGGAAATTATCTAAAGGGGAAGCGATTCAAGGGTACACACTCCTTCATAGATATGGTTTCTTCAAACTACTAAGCCTAGAAGGATACGAATAAATCACCTCCAAGTTGCGTCAAGCTAGGGTACCTTTGTTCTTAATCGTTAAATGCTTTTGTCAAGAATAGACTCCCTATGGTGTTAGAAACACTGGAGGATCGCGGAATTCCCCTTCTTGCCTAGACAAGAAGAAGGGTCGTCCCCTCTCTACCATGCATAAAAGTGGATACGATGGATAAAGGGATCAATAGTAATTGAGTTTCATTTGGGAGTTTGCTTTTGTTGTTGTTTTTCCCTCCAATTTCTTGTGGCATATAACATTTGAGAACATTTTCTTTTGCCATTTTTTTTGATGTTTTTGCATTTCAATACTTGACAACTTTCAACTTTTTGCATTTTCTTTTGAACATTTTCAAAGTCACCCCAATTGGTAACGAGGGTGCCTTATTTTTGAAGCATAGGAGTTTTCTTTTTGCTCCTCTTTTCTTTTGATGCAATTTGCAAACTTTTTGGCTTTTCATTTCTTTTCTTGAACTCAAATTTTGCACAATTTTTGTGCCCATTCCCTTTGATGACAAAATGTATGGTAGAACATGGATGGATGATGGTTGCATGGTTTCAAGGGTCACCTTGGAATAAACGGTAGCGAAGGAGTTATCACACCACTAGGTACTCTAGACAAGGCCTTAATCCATGGGTCAAAGGATACTAGCATGACACATCCTAGGGTGTTTTACAAGTATTCTAACAAGCAATGTCTTAAGAAGAAAAAACATCTAATAGGGCCTATATACACTTGTCAAGCTTCCCAAATAGACGGTTTCACAAATTTTTTTCTAACATGCAACTACATGCCATGATGCAACTAACATTTATACATCCTAATGGCTTCTACCAACTAATATGCCAAATAATTTAAATGCAAGTCCTAAATTCACATTGTTTATACCGCATCAATCAAAATAAAGCCACATAGTCATTAACATAAAGAGGAAAAAGGAGATTGGAAAGATCATACCATGCGGTCTTCATGATCCTCATGTCTCGGATGTGGCGTAGTCGATCAATGTGAAAGAGGATAAACAAACACAATATATACAAAACAATATATACAATACTACACTACAAAGGAAATGAACATGTTTTTGGATTTTTTGAATTTTTCAAATTTTTATGGTTTTTATGATTAATGAAATAAAAAGACATATTTTTGTGATTTTTCGAAATTTTTTTGATTTTTATGCATTTTTGGAATATAAATTCCCATCCCCCGCTTTATTTTGGACATTGTCCTCAATGTATATGTAGGAGTAGGAATGAAAAAGAAATACATTTTTTTGGATTTTTGATTTTTGAAATAAAGTACAAATGCAATGATATGATATGAATGAATGCATGCTCTAACTAAATGCAATTCTATATGACATATATAACAAATGAATGCAATCTAAACCATATTATATGATGCATGTTTTAAACTATGGTCACTTATGATCAAACCTCCCCAAACCGATTTAAACACTATTTCTAGTGTAGAAAAGAATAGGATTGGTCATTAGTGACTATGCATGAATTCTAGTCTATATGCAACTAACTACATGAATCATGTGAGATATATTATAATGCAACTATACTATATGAACTAACTAATGTAAGTGCAATATGAAATATAATATAAATGCAAGTGAAGGCTAAACTAAATACAATGCACTATATAAAAGAAAGAGGGAGAGAAGATTATCATACAAATGGAGGTGGTGAGGTAGGCATCTCTCACTCGTCATCATCATCTTGGTGGTAGCCATACCTACTAGAACTTCCTCCTTGGTCATACCCTCCTCCTTGACCAGAGTATCCTCTACCTTGACCATCAAAGTTCCCGGCTTGGTTCCCTTGATTAGGGAACAAAAGGTGTGGTTGAGCCCAAGATGGTCGAGGGCCATTAGGGTCGATATACCCTTGTTGTGCCATTTGATAGTACTGAGGATAGAGGGCCACGTAGTTATCAACCCGCCTATTGTGTACTCCGAGATTAACCTTGTTCATAAGGTTCATCAAGTCATACATATC
Organism: Silene latifolia; assembly: GCF_048544455.1. NCBI lineage: Eukaryota > Viridiplantae > Streptophyta > Magnoliopsida > Caryophyllales > Caryophyllaceae > Silene > Silene latifolia. The sequence continues at coordinate 140,475,375 of NC_133536.1, forward strand.
CCGAGCATTGGGGATTTTTGGTGTGAATGGCGTATGAGGAGTAGGGTATGGTGGGATAGGCACATAGGACGGCGGGGCAATGGGCCTTGCCGGTGCCCACAAGGTTGTGGAGGTTGGCAGGGTACTTATTCTCTTTGCGGGGGGTTGGGGTGGATTTGGATGTCGAGAAGGTTGCTCGGCCTAGGCGAATACGGGCTCAACCTTGGGTCGGTACCGGGTATATTCCACCCCGAAAGAATAATAGAGGAACACCCTTTTGTGAACCATTCTACATTCCCATTTTGAGTGTAGGCACACCACCGGTGGTGGTTGAAGATGGCGTCCTCATCAATCAAAGTACTACCCTCAAGAGGTGTATAAGTCCCATGGGTGTTGAACCCGGGACAAAGGTAGTTAGCCAAGATAGTAATTAGACCTCCCATCACGAAGGTCATAAGTTGGGAGTTCCCTTGAGAGAAATCATAGAATCTCGTAAGCATCTCAAGGGGGGTATTAAAGTTGTACCTCCTTGTCCCCCGAACATTCAGATAGGACTCAAGAAATGTTAAGTCGAGGAGAGTGCACCTATCTTGCTCATATCTCCCATTAATGGTGCCGGCTACGAAACGTTCGGTGATCCGAATCACCGGGTGTTGAGTAGCAAAGGTGTAGTATTGTTTTTGTGAATGAAGTCCCTCCCGGAAATAGCCTTCCAAACTAGGTCCACATCAAAGTCGGAGGGTTTCTTGATGTTGCTTGTTGGTACTACAAGACCAAAAATTTGAGCAAATTGGTCAAGTGATAGGCTATGGTCAAGGTTGCACAACCGGAACTCCATACCAACATTGTTCCGTGTGTTCGAAACAATATGAAGGCTACTCAAAAATTCAAAGGTAAGGCTAATGTACGTCTCTTTATGGGCATGGAATAATTTCCCATCCCCAAACTGTCAAAGAACATTTCGGTTTGGTACCTTTTACCTAGGATTTCTAACACCCTAGTGTCAATAAATTGAGTCGGTTCGTAATGCTTACCTAGCAACTTGACGAACTTAGCGCGGTGGTCATCGGATGTGAAGAGTACCTCCGGAAAGTTCTCAAGTTGCTCCACCCCTCCTCTTATCACGAGATGGAAGCTTCTTGGTACCATCATTTCTTGAGGGGATGAAGAAGATGAGCCCTTGCGTTTCTTGGTAGCGGCTTCAACAAGGTCTTGGCTTTTCCCTTGAGATTCATCATTTTTTATTTGGAAAAGTTAGGTTTTGGTTGGTTTTTTTTGTGGAGGGAGTGTTTGGAGATGAAGATTAGTGGATTAGGTTTAGATAAGATGAGGAAATGAGGGATGGTGGGGGTATTTTTATAGAAAAGAGGGGTGGGACGAGCGGCTGAGGGTCGGGCTTGGGCGGATTAGTCGAGGTAAGAGTAGGAATCCGAGCGTCTTTATGGTCGGGACGAGCGTCTTGCTGCATTTGGTCTGAGCGTCTTAGCAAAAATCCGCTCGGATTTCATTCCAGGGATCCTGTTTCAGCTGGGATGGAGAAAAGACAAGCGTACCGAGCTTGGGACGAGCGGCTGAACTGAGACGAGCGTCTTCTTCAGAATCCGCTCGGATTCAAGCCTAGCGCGAAATTTTTCTTCTGGTGTCCTTCAGGACGAGCGTCCAACTGATAATACGGGCGTCTTTTTTTGGACGAGCGTCTTGCTTCATAATCCGCTCGGATTTCATGTCAACGCCAAACAGTACCCTTAGGACGAGCGTCCTGCCTTCGGGACGAGCGTCCCTCGCTGCTTTTGAAACTTTTCTTTCTTTTCTTTTCAAGATCTTACCCTTGCACCCTTTTGTCATTCCTCCTTATCTTTTTCTGAAATTTTGCTCAATAAAAATGTAAGGAAACTCTCTCTCACTACTCTCATGCAAGAAATTATAAATAAAAGTGCTAAAATGTAGAATATTATACAAGGCAAATGTTCAAGGAATATCTTACAAATGGTGGTTTGAGATATGACTCCACCAAACAAATTTAAATTGTAGACATTCTTGTCCATAGAGCTCAAGGCTCTTAGAAGGAGATCGAAAGCTTGTGAACAAGCTCCAAATAGGCATAAGTTGTTGGAATAAGTGTCCTCCGACAATAATGCGATCACAACTGTCCATCATGATGATCACATGTTTAAATCTCGTTTTAAGAATACATGTGGGATGTAATATTTTACAGTCAACTGGTCCATACATATCGGTAATGATTGGCTGTCTAAAGTTTGACATTATTGTCGTGCGACGGTGGTGATCAGTTGATCCCCTTAGGTCATACCTATACGGAAATACCCTTAATTGATTATTTAATTAATCGTATGCCGATACGAGTTAATTAAATTGCTTAAAATTGACGGATGATTTGTGAGTGAGATTAACGTGTCTGATTATAATTCGATTAAATTAGATACGGTCTAAGTAATTGAATTGTTTTATTATTTAGATAAAATTATTGTTTACGAAACAATTGAAATTGAAATTGAATGAATAATTTATTATAAATGCAAGACGTTGTAATTTATAATTTGATAAACCGTTTTGGTACAAGTAATTATGAATTACTAGTTGATTTTTTATATGACATATTTTATGAGTCTGTTGATTTTTAATATGTTAAAAACACATTGCAATTTCACATGTCAAGTAACTTGTCACATATCTCACAATTGACAAATGACAAAATAAAATGGACCATCCATTTTATGTTAAAAGTGCCGAAAATATTGAGGGTGTATAAGGTTTAAATTGTGTTAATTATTTAAGTGGAGAACAAAATTATTAGCTACCTAATTGTAGCCATGCAAGCCTACTTTCTTGGGAAGAAAATGAGCACCATGCATTGGCTCACCACCCCCACCGGTTTTTCTAAGAGGGAAATATAAAGTTTTTCCCCTATTATTCACTACTTCATCTAACATATTTTCTAGTGTAAAAAAATAGAAATTTCTCTCTACACATTGTGAAACTTAGAGAAATAAAAACCTCTCTAAATCATTCCTCTCTTGGCCGAAATATACAAGAGAGAACAAAATTTATTTTGTGTCAAATTTTAAGTAAGACTTGTATTATTTCTAGTACAAAATAATATTAGTTATTAGGGGATTTCCTTGGGTATTCACTTTTGGGAGAGGTTCTATTTTGGACCTTTTGTTCATCCATTATTAGGAAAGCTCAAGAACTAACAAGAAGGTGATCTTGTTGGTGCCCTAATATCCGAAACCTCAATGTAAGATTGACGATTTCTTCTTTTATCTTGCTTTAGTTTGCATGCATAAGATCTAGGATTTATTTTATGACTAAATAAATTTGTGCATATATGAATATGTTAAATTAATGATATTAATGAATTCCAACAAGCGGTATCATGAGCCTTAAGTTGTTTGCATGCAAATCGGTTTATAGTTTTTCCGAGTTATATGATTAACATACAAAACTAATTAATTTGGTTTTATGAAGATAAACCTTAAAATAACCTTGCATGTTAAAAGTTTCTGGTCCTAAGTGATTTTTAGGACATTTTGGTTTATTTTTTGATTTTATTGTTCATTTTATGTAATATTGGCATTAAAATGTGATTTTTATGATAAAAATGTAATTTTTGGACGAAAAACAGTTAAGCTTAGAATTTTTTAGTGGTTTTTGGATATGTTTTCACATATATTATCTACTTATGGCCTGTAAATTTTCATGATAAAATGAGTTGTTTTGCTCGAAATATGGATTTTTCAAGTTAAAATCGTATTTAAATGGGTAAATAGGTTAATATGAGTTATATTTCGAATCTGGTCAAGGAAATTTAGTATGTTGTCACATGAAATTTTACAAGATGTGTGTAAAATATTTGGCTATAATGAAGTCTTTATGCATGATTTATGAATTTTTGATGAAAAATCACAAAAATAGTGAATATAATTAGTAATAAGGCTAAAACATACTTCATGACTAAAGGAAAAACGTCACATGTTGCATTTTATCATATATTTCAGATCTAAAAGTGAAAAGTTGATAAAAATAATTTTTCTCATATTTTTTATGGTCATAATTGTTAAAATCGATAAACCGCAACATTGTTTTTCACGATAAATTTTCGAAATTTTTAACCTAAGTTTTGAACATTATGAGTGTCATGGTATTTTTCCAGAATGTTCATGAGTTTAAATTTCAAATTTCGAATTTATTTGAAATTTTTATAATTTAATTTGAAGTTTATAGCATAATTTTGTATTTTAGGTCCATTTATGAACAATATTAAGAAATCAAGGTTAATTATTGTCAAAATGCTAGTGGAGACTAATTTTGAGTCCTAAGATGGTTAGGGTAATTAACTTGTACATAAATATGAATTTATGTAATTATTGTGATTTTAAAAGGTTAAATCACACAAATCCGTAAAAACCGATTAATATACGATATTGGCTCTTTAAACGCGATTTAGCATAAAATTTAGCATGTTCATACATATTATAATGCTGCATTTTATTTATGATTGTCATATTTTAATTTTATGTAATTTTTGAATTATGTAATTTTACTTAGTATGGCCTTAGTTTTAATTGGTATTACCCGAAATGTATGAGAATATCGATTCGGTTGTAATTATTGGGATCTCGTATCACCGTTTTGTAATTTAATAGATTTATTTTTATTTCAATTACAAATGTATAATAGGAAATTATGTAATTCATTTTGTAATTTAATTATTCCGGAGTTCCTTGAAGACGGTGCCACTCGAGAAGGCGATCCATCAAAGAAAGTGTTGCCTTGAAATGCGTGTCAAGACCGAGGTTCAAGGGACCAAAGGAGTTGGTTTCCGAATTTGTAATAGTTTATTAAATTTACTATTTTAGGAAGGCCATACTAGTATTTTATTTTTATGCTTTGCATTTTATTTATATGTTGCATGCATCGCTAAATCGCCATAACTAAACATGCATTTTAAATCGAGTTTATCGACCGTGTCAATTACAATTATCGTAGTTCACCGCTTTAGTTCACTTAAAACGTGATAGATAATAAATTGACATGACCTCTCGCTAAAATAAACAATTGAGACTTAGCCTTACCAAAAAGTAGAAACCATGAAAACCTATTTCAAGAGGGAGTGAACTTTGGGTTGAACTCAACAAAAGTATTCTTGACGATTGCCGGATGTGTTTTGGGCTAAAGATAAATATTAATGTAATTTTATCGACCAAGAGTTCTAAAAGTAGAATCGATTAAAGCGTTAATCCACCGAGTTATATTGATAAGGGATGAATCGGCCCTACCGTGCCCAAGTTAATATGAATTTGGATCTTGGAATCATTTATCAAGTTGGGTAGAGGTCACTAGATAAATGCAATAAAACTTGTATAAATTAAAATTAAAAAAAAATTACGAGTATTATTATTATTTTGAAAACGACAAATGTTTTATTCCTTCTATTTTTGTTTTGTAGACCACTTTTATTTCTCATAACAAATGGCCGCGCCAAACACCAACGCCGCACCTCTCACTAATGTTTCATGGCTCCGATCCTTCATGGATCGTTGTAAACTTGAAAAGAATGGGTCAAATTTCTCCGATTGGGATGTCGAACTCAAATTAGCCGCCCAAGGTGACGACAAGCTTCGTTACCTCACCGAGGCCTCTCCACCCGAACCTAATGCTAGGTCGAGTGCCGCCACTAGGGAAGCATATGAGGCTTACCACAAAGAGTCTGCCGCTATGAAAAATGTGTTGATTTTTGCTATGGAGGCGGATCTCCAAAGGAGAGCCTTTAAAATGGGCACCGCTAATGAAATCTATTCCAAACTTGCGACAATGTTTCACAAACACCGAGGATCATCCAATATGAGGCGGCCTCGGCATTCTTTGATCTCGATTTTAAGGAGGGCCAAAAGGTTAGCCCTCACGTGCTCAAATTGTTGGAGCTAGTCGAGACATTGAAACTTCAAAAGGTTGAAATCCCCAAGGAGCTCATTGTTGATAGGATTCTTCACTCCTTATCCAAGGTCAAAGCATATGTACAATTCCGGGTGAAAACAAGGACTTGTCTCTTGAAGAGTTACACAAGTTACTTGTGCAAGCCGAAAGAGACATGGGGCTAAATGTTAACCCACCTAAGGATGTGCTTAATATAAGCACTAAAGAGCAAGGGGAAGTTCAAGAAGAATGGGAAAAAGGGTAAGAGGCAAGCTCACGTGTCCACCAAGGCTAAGACTTTTGAAGCTAGCACTTCCAAAACCAAGAAGGGTCCTCTTGATAAATGCCATTATTGTAATGGTGTTGGACATTGGAAGAGGAATTGTTCCAAGTATCTTGGTGACATCAAAGCTGGAAAGATCACTCCAGTAGGTAAATGATTATCCTTTCTTTTATGTTTCTAGTTCAACTATGGTATTTTGATATAAAGTTGTGATAATGTATTCCCTTTTTATTGTAAATAGGGGCTCCTCCAAGCAAAGACTAGGGAAAAGAGAAGCAAGCTTGAGAAATCATGAAGGAGCTAGGAGTAGCTAACAATGAAACTTGGCTTTTATTATTGTCTTTATTTTAATGTTATGAATTTTAGAACTATTTTGATTTCCGTGTTCGACATGGAAATGTGTGATCCTTTAAACAATGGTTGTATTTTGGATTATGGTGGCTTGGCTTGCAACCCAAGTCACCCCTTTTATCGTAATTGTTTGTTCTAAATATTCGTCTTTACATGCTTGCACATAGAAACATATGATCATCTACTTAAGATGATCCCATAGACAACATAATGATTGGATTCATTATATGACCACAAGCTTAAGGCTTGTGTATGATCAATTATAAAGTGATGTTGAGTTGATGAACTCTTCTAAAGGAATGTCAATTACCAAATCTAAAATCTATTAGTCAATCTATGAGATAGTCCTCCTTCTACTTCAAAATCATTTTTTGTGTCTCATAAGCTATCTTTAAATATCTAGTGTATTTATTCTAAAGATAGAGTGGGAGAAAAACGAAGACACAAAGAGTACAAAGAATAATTTGTATGCTTGAGTAAATGTGATCTACGGAAGAAAGAATGATTTGTATACCAAAATAGATAGTATACATGAATAGATGAGATCTATGGTCTTGAGTAGATGAGATCTACATGACAAAAGAGACCAACTGAAGTAATCAAAAGAATATGTTCTTAAGATAACTACAAGAGGAGACCAAAAGAAAGTTTTGAAATAAAATGACTAAAGAAAAGTGTCAACAAGAGATTTTATGACCTAGATATGAATAAGAGTTTCAATATTGATATTTACTTAAGAGCCTAAATGAAACAAAGTTGCAAAGAAAGATATGCCGATGCCTACAAGAGCTAAGTTAATTGTTAACCACGCTAGTGTCGTTACTTAACCTCATTATGAAAATGAAATGGTTAAACCTTCTTCCGAAAAGGGTATTTTGAGAAGGACGTATATTAAATGGGATTTCACTTTTAAATAATGACATTGCTACGCATCATCATAAAAATGAATGAGTTAGAGATTAAAATCTCTTTCCATAAGTTTAAGATTGAAACCTTTTCAAAAGGGGTATTTTGAAAGGATATGTTGGGAACATATATGGTTTTATCTTAATAACTTGGCAAAGCAAAATGTATTTCAATTCTTGAAATGTTTCGATTGAGTAGTCAATTACGAAACATGTGGAATTGAGTGGGAGTTTGAAATTATCATGTGAAGACATGAAATTTAGTGGGAGCTATCATCTTGTAAAATTTATAACTCATTACTCATTGAGAATGACGAGCTAGTAATATCTTCAAAAAGAAGTATTTGAGTTTTCAATTCTGGATGAAAATGGACTAAGATGAATCCAATCACATCATGGGATGTTGGATAGGCATTAAGATATGCACATCATATCAACATGAAATGTAGGTTGTTCATATCGATGAAAATAGAATTACCATAAGCAGTCATGGTCATTCATTGAACCTAAGAATGGTTGATCACATGATTAAAGATTACTAATGTTTCCGCCATTAGAATAATCATGCACATGTCCAATAATGAATCATATGCTTAAGAGCATGATGAGTCATTGGTAAGCCATTGAAGAATCGTCATGAATTCTCAAGAAGAACTAATGAGCTATTCTAGTGTTTGACAGAACACTCGCTTATGTGACAAGAAGTTGCACATATTGAAGTTTGAAAACGCGTAAGGATTTATGAAAATACTAAGCTATTTAAGATAAAAAGAGAAATAAGAAGTTTGAAAAGATACTTGGTTATAGTAAGAAGTTACTCAAAACTAGTATTTTCAAAATTTGCTAGGGCTTAAGAGAAGTGCTAGGCTAATCATCTTGACAATTGTTGCAAGATCCTGCAAAACATATACCTAGTACATTATGAGCTGGAAGAACACTTGACTAGTGTGAGTTATGTCGTCCACCATAATAAGGTTGTTATGTGATAAACAACAAGAAAGTTCTTCTAAAGTAAAGAACCTAAACCTAGTTTGGGAAACTAGATGTGTACTTGCTGAGATTCATGCTATGTGAGACAAACATGATAATAAAGAAAATGCAATTCAAGAGGTTGAACACATGGACACATGATGTGTTCAACTCATGTTGCAAATAACTAGTGTTTACACACCTACTATATACATCACAAGGTGGTAATATGGTATTGACTACCCGAATGTGAGGTTCACATTTGTCGTTTGAGTTACTAATAACTCACCTTATACTTTGTAACATCCAAACGGGTTGTAGAGACAATTGAACCCCGTTAAAGTGAACACGGATTAGCATTGTATTCGCCTATAGTCACTTGCATGAGGTGACGTCTCGAAGTGACTAGAGTGTGATGCGATTGATGGCAAGTTCAAGTGCCATAGAGTCATGTGAGATGACTAGTCGATCACATAGACAAACTGTTAGGAACACTTTGTCGGGCTAATGACCGCTTATAGAGTTCTGGAAAATTTATATAGCCTGGTCGTGGCGAGGGCTACTATAGTATTCTAATGAGTCGATTCTTTTGACTAAAGACTGTTCGCCTAAGGTGGCACAGTTTCAGATTAACTTTGATTTATGTTACTACGACCTTCGTAAATGGGGTCAAATGGGCATATTTTGGGTTATGATGGTTGTGGCTAGTCGAAGGGAATAAGTGCGATAGGAATTGTCCACCCCTTGTCAGGGTTATAACAATATCTAAGGGCCACTCGAGGAGTAATGAACTGGAAATGCGTGGCCACGCTCGGAAGGTATCTATGGTAGATCATTCCGGTCAATCAGTTATTCTCCAGATCGAGGAAACCACTCTCGATATGATCACTTGCAAGTACGACCTGAAAGACACCTTGCATTGAGTGGGAGATAGTAATAGGACAAAAGAATTGGTGACGCACACTTGTCGAGGACAAGTGGGAGATTGTTGGAATAAGTGTCCTTCGACAATAATGCGATCACAACTGTCGATCATGATGATCACATGTTTAAATCTCGTTTTAAGAATACATGTGGGATGTAATATTTTATAGTCAACTGGTCCACACATATCGGTAATGATTGGCTGTCTAGAGTTTGACATTACTGTCGTGCGACGGTGGTGATCAGTTGATCCCCTTAGGTCATACCTATAGGGAAATACCCTTAATTGATTATTTAATTAATCGTATGCCGATACGAGTTAATTAAATTGCTTAAAATTGACGGATGATTTGTGAGTGAGATTAACGTGTCTTATTATAATTCGATTAAATTAGATACGGTCTAAGTAATTAAATTGTTTTATTACTTAGATAAAATTATTGTTTACGAAACAATTGAAATTGAAATTGAGTGAATAATTTATTATAAATGCAAGACGTTGTAATTTATAATTTGATAAACCGTTTTGGTACAATTAATTATGAATTACTAGTTGATTTTGTATATGATATATTTTATGAGTATGTTGATTTTTAATATGTTAAAAATACATTGCAATTTCACATGTCAAGTAACATGTCACATATGTCACAATTGACAAATGACAAAATAAAATGGACCATCCATTTTATGTTAAAAGTGCCGAAAATATTGAGGGTGTATAAGGTTTAAATTGTGTTAATTATTTAAGTGGAGAACAAAATGATTAGCTACCTAATTGTAGCCATGCAAGCCTACTTTCTTGGGAAGAAAATGAGCACCATGCATTGGCTCACCACACCCCTCCCCGCCGGTTTTTCTAAGAGGGAAATATAGGGTTTTTCCTCTATTATTCACTACTTCATCTAACATATTTTCTAGTGTAAGAAAATAGAAATTTCTCTCTACACATTGTGAAACCTAGAGAAATAAAAACCTCTCTAAATCATTCCTCTCTTGGCCGAAATATACAAGAGAGAACAAAATTTATTTTGTGTCAAATTTTAAATAAGACTTGTATTATTTCTCGTACAAAATAATATTAATTATTAGGGGATTTTCTTGGGTAATCACTTTTGGGAGAGGTTCTATTTTGGACCTTTTGTTCATCCATTATTAGGAAAGCTCAAGAACTAACAAGAAGGTGATCTTGTTGGTGCCCTAATATCCAAAACCTCAATGTAAGATTGACGATTTCTTCTTTTATCTTGCTTTAGTTTGCATGCATAAGATCTAGGATTTATTTTATGACTAAATAAATTTGTGCATATATGAATATGTTAAATTAATGAGATTAATGAATTCCAACATAAGTATGGTTTGCTTAACTTTAAGACGAAGCTTGGCCAAGGAATTTTGTCATTCATTCTTGTTTTCTTCCTTTTCTTGGCACTTGAATATTTGCGATGCTTCAAACCGATTAACCCATGATTCTTGTTAGCGTAAGGTAGGAAGATGGTTCATGGTTGTCCGGAGACTTCCACTCACTACCTTTTTCTTCGACTTTGGTGATGATGATAGCATTTGAATTTATCAATCCTTCAAGAGTAGAAGGAGAATTCTCATAACATTGATGACCGGATACCTTAGGAATTGATGTTGTGGGTGCCAAATTTCCACAAGTAGCTTCATGTGCAAGTTTCTTTTTGAGCTTTTCCACCAAGTATCCTTTGTATGATGTCTTGACCTTTTGGAGGAGATCCACCATATCGTCGTCAACAATCATAGGTTCCATAGTGGGTGTAAAGTACTCTTCATGGGCGATAAGGAAGGAACATTTTTCTTCGTGATAAGATACCTCAAATTTCTCAAG